>NC_091953.1:33437516-33746017 GCF_031021105.1 Erythrolamprus reginae | reverse complement strand
CTTGCAGCCAATCATACTATGGAACTGACAAAGTTAACAGTAGTACCTTTAAATAATGGCTTAGATGAAATACGTGTGTGTGTGTGTGTTTTGTGTACATTGAGTTCTTTGGGAATTTTTGAATGGATGAAATCCTGCCTCCCTTATAACCAAAGTTTGTTGAAAATGCAGAACATTTTACTTGTGTTATTTTTAGGATGTCTTTTTCATCTAACATAAGCTATTAGAGTTTCTTTCTTGATATATGTACATTTTAATTGTTTTTAATGGTTTTAATGTTTAAAATTCTTTTTTACTTTGGTTTTATCCAGAAAAATAATTTTAGACACTACTAAGTTAATATAACTCATCTTGAAGTATTATAGAAATAGAAAAAATGTTTTTGTGTCATTGAAAAGAAGATTTTAATGAATTCAAAAACTTTCATTCCGAATCTGCTCAGTTCTTTAAACTGATTGTGTATTTAAATAGCATCTAACTTGTTTGCTTGCACTAAATAATTATCAACTCCTCAAGTACATATTAGTAATTTTAATAGCCAAACATCTAGGATAATTAGCTCAGTATGCTCCCCAAACCTCTACCTCAAAGTATAAAATATTATTGTTAATAGAAAGAATCACCTTGGAGTTTAGTGCAGATTGAAAAGGTATCTTAGGAGTCTTTTTCCACATAAAAGTATATTGAATCTTTCATTCAACTCTCATAGCATTTACTAATTTAGACTGTTTCAAGTTAACAGTATTCCTAAGCAAAGCAACAAAACGGTATAACCAAGTACAGCGGTACCACTACTTATGAACTTAATTCATTCCGTGACCAGGTTCTTAAGTAGAAAAGTTTGTAAGAAGAAGCACATTTTCCCATAGGAATCAATGTAAAAGCAAATAATGTGTGCAATTGGGGAAACCACAGGAGATTTTCCTCCCAGCAGATTCCTAGAGAAGCCCCAAGGATGCTTTTCCCCGCCTTTTCTGGCCCTGTTTCCTCCCAGGAGATTCCTAGAGAGGCCCCATGGAGGCTTCTCCCTGTCTTTTCCGGTTAGGAGGCTCGGGTTTGTAAGTGGAAAATGGTTCTTGAGAAGAGGCAAAAAAATCTTGAACACAGGTTCTTATCTAGAAAAGTTTGTAAGTAGAGGCGTTCTTAGGTAGAGATACCACTGTAGTTTGTTTTTGTGCCCATTTTTGCGCTGCTGGGATTCCCCTAAGGATCCCCTCCATGGGAAACCCCACCTCCGGTATTCCGTTGCCAGCGAAGCACCTGTTTTTGCGCTGCTGGGATTCCCCTGCAGCATCACAAAAACACAGAAGTCCAGAGGTGGAGTTTCCCATGGAGGGGAGCCTCAGAGGAATCCCAGCAGCACAAAAATGGGTGCTTCGCTGGCAATGGAAGTCTGGAGGCGGGGCATCCCAGAGGCGGCGGTGGGTTTGTAAGGTGAAAATAGTTTGTAAGAAGAGGCAAAAAAATCTTAAACCCTAGGTTTGTATCTCAAAAAGTTTGTAAGACGAGGCATTTGTAAGACGAGGTATCACTGTACTTAAAATGATTGTAAATGTTACAAGCATACTATAGGATAATAACTGCTAACATATATTCCATTTATTCTGGACTCTGTACTGCAGTCTTAAGGTCTGCAACTTCCCTTTAGGTTAAATTGATGTTATATTTATCCCAAAACTTCAAATGCATGAAATGTCATTAAAATGTAAGAAGAAAGTGTTGCCAACCTGCATGTTTTTTTAATAACTTATATAAAGTACTTACATAAAATATCAATCTAAGGTTGAGTTACAACATTTTGTGAAGATGCATTTTGTTTCCTTTCATGCACATAAAGTTGGGATATAAATAGGAATTGGGTATATTTTAATATAAAACTATTTGGGCCCAACTTACTGTGAAATTTTATTTACTTGCAAGCATTTTATATAATATTTTAATACCAGCTAAAATACATGCATACAATTAAAATGACTAGCTGAGAGAAGAGAGAAAAGCATATTAAGACACTCAACATCCAAAAAGAATTTCACCACTTTTATAGAAAATGGTAGTTTAAATCAAAATTCTACAAACTATTTTTTTAGTTCTGAAATATTAAAGCTAGTCCCGACAGGTAGAGCCAAGTGCTAGTTAAGTAAACTTGTTTTTTTTTCTTGCCATATTGACTCTATAGTTTCAGGACACAATGCAAAGAGTTAGTTTTGACCTACAAAAGCTTTTGACTATAAAAGTTAGTTTTGACCTACAAAAGCTTACAAGTCTTGGAACAATGAAACCTCGAGAGCGATTTGAATGTTACTCTACTTCACAATATAAATTCTGCCACAGAAGCCTTCAGTTATTTCCAAATCCATCTTAATCCAAATCTGTTTTGGTATGCTGGATAACATGTTTTTTTCAAGCAGTTTTATTTACTATGTATAGATATTTTTTATCTTGATAAATATTTTAATGCTCTAAGAATTTGCATAGATTCTGTATTAGCTTGATGCCTTTTCAGGGAGGAAAAGGCTGTAGAAACATAGAAGTCTGACGGCAGAAAAAGACCTCATGGTCCATCTAGTCTGCCCTTATACTATTTTCTGTATTTTATCTTAGGATGGATATACTGTATGTTTATCCCAGGCATGTTTAAATTCAGTTACTGTGGATTTATCTACCACGTCTGCTGGAAGTTTGTTCCAAGGATCTACTACTCTTTCAGTAAAATAATATTTTCTCATGTTGCTTTTGATCTTTCCCCCAACTAACTTCAGATTGTGTCCCCTTGTTCTTGTGTTCACTTTCCTATTAAAAACACTTCCCTCCTGGACCTTAATTAACCCTTTAATATATTTAAATGTTTCAATCATGTCCCCCTTTTCCCTCTGTCCTCCAGACTATTGAGTTCATGAAGTCTTTCCTGATATGTTTTATGCTGTAATTGATCATGACCCTTCTTGTCATTTTCCCACCAACTAACGTAAAGCAGATGACAATTAGAAATAGGGCAGTGACAATCGGTCTTTGAAATTCTTCAACCCTAACCCTTCAAAGAGATGTAGCTAATACTATGTTAAATTTTAATATAAATACAGCAACCTCATTTGAATTGTTTTATTTACATTTCAGAGGTTTTTAATATATTATAGAGCCGAGGTGGCGCAGCAGGTAGAGTGCTGTTCTGCAGGCCACTGAAGCTGACTGTAGATCTGCAAGTCAGCAGTTCAAATCTCATCACCGGCTCAAGATTGACTCACCCTTCCATCCTTCCGAGGTGGGTAAAATGATGACCCGGATTGTGGGGGCTGGCTCTGCTATTACTAACATGTTGTAAGCCACCCTGAGTCTAAAGAGAATGGCGGCATTAAAAAAAAAAGAATGAATGAATGAATGAATGAATATTGATTCTATCTTATTTGACCCTTGTACTTTTAATATTTATTGTACAGGCAGTCCTCAACTTACAACCTCAATTGAATCCAATTTCTGTTGCTACACAAGACGTTTGTTAAGGGATTTTGCCCCATTTTATGCCTTTTCTTCCCATAATTGTTACGTGAGTCACTCCATTTGTTAAGTTAGTAACATGGTTGTTAAATGAATTTGGTTTCCCCACTGGCTTTACTTGTCAGGTCACAAAAGGCAGTTACATAATCCTGGAACACTCTTGTAAGTCAAGGACTACCTGGATTTTATGTAAGCCGCTCTGAGATTTGCCTTCTAAAAAAGGGAAGAACTTTTATTCTTTATTTGTTTATTCATCTAGGAATGTTGGATATATAAACAAAAGCTGCATTCTTGTGGATAATGTCCTGAAGTTTCACAGCCACAACTGAAAAGATCTGTGTTTTGCATCTTGCAATACAATTTTTACATAAGATCTACTGGAAAGTGGTTCATAAGGAAAATAACACCTGGTCCCCAAGACCAGTAACAAAATTAACTTTTAAAAACTTTTTTTTAAAGGCCAACTGGACTAGGGACAGTGTGATATTCCATGGATGTTGTCCCAATTGGAAAGCACCACTATAGAAAAGGTTCTTTTTGTGGGGTGTTACCAGAGGGTTATCCTTATCAGTTGGAATCCAGAACATTCCTGTTCTGCCAGACCTAATAGGACATGCTGACATAATCCATAAAAGGTGATTCCTCAAATATCATGGACTCCACAAATGGCTTTATCTGTTAAAACCAGCACCCTGAATTGAATCTGGAAGCAAACTAGCAATCAATATAGTTTGCACAACAGAGGTTTGACATACACTAATTAAAAAGCACACATAGAAACTGCACTGCCACATTTGTACCAGTTGTAGTTTCTGGGTGCTTTTTCAATCAAATGCAGACACATGCATATGCTTTTTTTTCAAATTGCAGATACATGTAAGTTAAATTTGAGATGTAACTAAAGCATGAGTGACTATGAGCAGGGAGTCATAAACTATAAAATGACACAACTAACGCACAAAGCTATGTTGTACAAAGATTTCCCTGGTCACACCAAATGGCAGTTATGAATCTAAGATGACTTCCAGATTATGCACTGATTATTTATTTATTTATTCATTCATTCATTCATTCATTCATTCATTCAATTTTTATGCCGCCCTTCTCCTTAGACTCAGGGCGGCTTACAACATGTTAGCAATAGCACTTTTTAACAGAGCCAGCATATTGCCCCCACAATCTGGGTCCTCACTTTACCCACCTCGAAAGGATGGAAGGCTAAGTCAACCTTGAGCCGGTGATGAGATTTGAACCGCTGACCTTCAGATCTACAGTCAGCTTCAGTGGCCTGCAGTACAGCACTCTACCTGCTGCGCCACCCCGGCTTTGTATGCCGCACCTCTCCGCAGACTCGGGGCGACTAACAACAGTAATAAAACCGTATATAACAATAATCCAATACTAAAAACAGTTAAAAACCCATTATATAAAAACCAATCATACATACAGACATAACATGCATAAAATTTTAAAGGCCTAGGGGGAAGTCTATCTCAGTTCCCCCATGCCTGGCAGCAGAGGTGGGTTTTAAGCAGCTTACGAAAGGCAAGGAGGGTGGGAGTAATTCTAATATCTGGGGGGAGTTGGTTCCAGAGGGCCAGGGCCGCCACAGAGAAGGCTCTTTCCCTGGGTCCAGGCAAGCGACATTGTTTGGTTGACGGGACCCGGAAAAGACCCACTCTATGGGACCTAACTGGTCGCTGGGATTCGTGCAGCAGAAGGCGATCCCTGGGGTAATTATGAGGTGATTATGTTGGGAGAAGTACAGTCCCGCCCAGAACTAAAGATGGGAAATCTCCACAACAAAGGGACCTTAAAAGAGCCATGTAGGCACAATAGTTGGAATGCAGTACTGCAAGACTAACTTGCTGTTCACTCCAGGAATTTGATTCTGAGCAGCTCAAGGTTGACTCAGCCTTCCATCCTTCCGAGATCAGTAAAAGGAGGACTCAGATTGTTTGGGGCAGTAGGCTGACTGTATAAACTGCTTAGAGAAGATTGTAAATTACTGAGAAGTGATATATGAGTCTAAATGCTATTATTATTATTATTACCTAAAACCACTCAAACTTGATAGGTTTGACCTAACACCTGTTGTTCTCTATCCAAACTCCTCCAGACATAGACATACTGTTACTGCATCATTTAGGCAATATAAAGCTGAATGCCATTGGATAACAATCTTCATGTAGATATTAAATAGGAAAGAGAATTGAACCTGAGAAAGCAGAGACTGTGGTCTTAATTTCTTCTTCCCAATCAATACCAACCGGAACCAACCACAGAGAAAGGAAGAGCTAGCACAATACAGTACTATCCACTCCCAATTCTCAAAGCTGAGCCAGAAGAATTAGTAATACAGTAGTATCAAAAGCAACTGGGAGGTGAGGAACAAATATGGATGAACTATCCATAATCTCAATCACTGCTGTTCCAGTCCATTTTACAAGGTGAATCCTGACTGAAAATGGTCCAAAAAGGAAAGGTTGAAAATTGGGTGAAAATAGTATTAGCATTAATAGTTATGAGAACAGTTCACAGTGAGTGGTATACTGCGACTTCTCCATACATAAAGCCCCCCCAAAAGCCTGTTACTAGTAATATACAACCACTGGGAACATACAGTTTAACATGAAATAATTACGACTTAAAAACAAATACCAAATAGCAAAGACATCTTAGGGAGTTGTGGCATTAAAGAAAAGTCAAAATTTGGCACCCAGTTTAACCAATCTGCTGTGACTATGGAACATCTGAAAGTGGGGTATTTTGGCTGTTAGCAAATATTTGCTGTCGGCAAAATACAGAATCTGAAGTTTATCCAAAGTCTAATAATGGAGACCAGACCAGACTATGGTAACATTTTGGGAAAAGAGCAATTTTACCTATTTTTCAGAGTACTGAATTATATGAAGAGCCTCCACAGAGAGAAACATACAGTAGTCCCTTGCTATATCGCGCTTCACCTACTGCGGCTTCACTTCATCGCGGGTTTTCAAGAAACATTAATGAGAAAAATCATTCGCGGATCTTCGCTGGTTCACGGGTTTCTGAGGAAGTCGATCGGCAGATTTAAACAGCCCGCGGAACTCGATCGGCAGGTTTTTCAAAAAAAATATATCTAAAATTGTAAATACTGTATTTAAATACTGTATTTAAAATAAATACTGTGTGGGAAGGGTTTATAAACACTTAAAACAATGAAAACTTACCAAACAATTACAATATAAATACTTAAATAAGTACTATCGATAAATTCCCCATCGCGGATTTCACCTATCGCTGCCGGGTCTGGAACGTAACACCAGCGATAGGTGAGATCTTACTGTATTTCTCTCTGCCAAACATATTCCTTAACACCTGAAAGGTTGAGAAGGTCTATGAAATCTTAGAAGTACCGTGGGCTACTTAGTACCTTAGTACTGTATAGCAGCTAGGAATAAGTTTTCAAGCCAACCTGCTAGTTATAAGTGTCCATAAAGTTCCAGTCAGATAGCAGACCAGGCAGAGAGAACCTCTAATCCTCAAATAATGATGAATTATAACTGGCATCCCTATCCATTGACCAATTCTGGCAGAAGTTGTTGGAGATTGTCCCAGAAAGTGTGTGTTCCTGTCAATCTTGGTAAAAAAAGAAGATAAAGTCAGTCTAAAGTTCCTCCACATAGAATTTTATATATGTGTTGGCACACAAAAACGATTTGCACAATACCTAGACATAAAATTGACTGCCTATAAAATTATCGATGTTACATACCATGTATGGCAGTAGTTTCCGAGAATTATGTATCCTCTCAAAAAGGAGGGAGCATTTTTTTAAAAAAATCTGATTCCAGATTTTCTTTAGCTTGGCTACATCTCACCATCCCGTTTCCAGAGTGACAGCCTTAACTATTCAGTTGTCTCTAGTGGTATCCTGCGGTGCATGTGCAAGTTCATTCAAATGTGATGAGAAAGATACCAATTAAACAAGCACAAGAGCCCTGCAGTTTGCCAGTCTGATTCAAATTAGATACCTGTATGAACAGATTAAAATTGGGGTTTTTATCCCCAACAAATAAAAAGAGGACAGTATATTTGATTTCTAACAGCAGGGGCCAACAAAAGCGTAAAAGTATAATGCAAATGTAAAATATCCACATGGAATGTGTAGTTAAGGAAAGATGAGAATTAAACAAGAGAAATAAAATGTACACGGTACATTTCACAACGAATTCTATTTCAAATAAATAGGATTTTACTTATTTCAGAACATTCTGATCTTTCTAAAGACTTCAAAATTTATGCAAGAGGAATATTTTTTAAAGAATTGGACATCAATATAAATTTTTTTTGACATACAGGCTTAGAGAAACAGAAACCAGTTAACTGAATTAGGAATAGCAAAAAATCACTCTACGACGAAAACTCAACTCTACGACGAAACAAAATCTTTTTGTGAATATTTAATTTTGATTTAGAAAATAGATATGATTTAACATATTTATCAAGATGTAAGTTAATTCCATTTTGAATACAATTAACAGCTCATTAATATATTTAAATCTTTTTGGAGGGCTTAATCTTATTTTTAAAATGTAAGAAACACATCTAACATTTTTAATAGGACTGTAACTCTTGATATAGCCAAACGGAAACCCAGTTCTTAATTTATGATTATGATGATGATTATGATGATGATGATGATGATTATTATTATTATTATATTAATTAATTAGATTTGTATGCCACCCTTCTCCTAAAACTCAAGAGACTCGGAGAATACATATTAATTTTAGTAAAGTTCTTTAATTGTTGTTAAAACTGAATATTTAGCCTACAAATATAATAAAAACAATATGGTTTTATGAGGCACCCAATTTATGTCATTCAAAAAGAAAATGTAATAACAATAAAATTTGAATATATTGGCACTCATAAGTTTGGGGCATTTTATATTCTGTTTCTGTCCTTTTAAAGGTTTTAATGACAAGAACTGATTGATTGACTGATCAAGGGTAATAATACTATTCTCAACACAAACTCTCTCCCAAAATATTTTTAAAATGGATTTATAAACTCAATTTAGTAATTAGTTAACTGGGTTTTTTTAATGATCATCCATTAAAATAAATTTTAAAACATTAAAAAATATTTTCCAACCAAAAACATGATTAATACATTTTTCCTAATGACCATTATGTTGCTACATTGTATTAATTTAGATAATACATTGAGGTTCAAATTTTTTTGTGATTATGATCAGTATAAAATAACTGTGGAACTAAAGAAAACATTGCCACAGGCATCCCAAAAAGGTCCAAGTCACAAGAACTATTTATTTTTGAATTTCTATACATTATGAGGGCAAGAACAGTTTTACATACAAAATTGACTACAGAATAAATAAGGTTTGGATTGAAGCCAATTTTGTATGTAAACTGGCTTCTTGCCCTCACAATGTATAGAAATGCACAAATAGTTCTTGTGACTTGGAGTTTTCTGGGACACCTGTGGCAATCTTTTCTTCAATTCCACAGAATTATTTTATATTGATCACAATCACACAAAAAATTGTTTGTACTTCAAAGTGGGTCTCTCTTCATCCTTATTATCCAAATAAGCAAGACGAGGGAGAAAAGCAGCATTTGCACATGATAATTAGTCTGAAGAGAACTCTACATTTTTGTATTTTACACAACTGTCTCCATAGGAAGGTGTGTTTAAAACAGGCAAGAGGGGAGTCATGGCATCATAGCCAAAGCCTGTTGTAATAATAGGTTTATAAGCACTGAAATTTGGGGTGGAATATTGCTGGAGGGTGATATTTTAGCCTAATTGGGTGCTGAATAAAACCTTATTCTTCCTCTATGAAAAGCAGCAAAATCCAGGCTGAATAAGCAAGTTGCAGGATCCATGACCATGTGGAAATACAACATGAAGAAAACCTATAGCTAACTTCCATATAAGGAAATATATGCCTTACTCTCAATCACCAGTAAACACACAAAAGGCAAAGAATGGAGCGTCTGTTAATTACCTATAGGGAAGCCACAAGGGAAGCCTTATATGGTGCATGAGTGAATGGTAATATGGGGATGGCTTAATGTATGTGGCGTTCGCGAATTGGTTATTCTGTACCACATGTCAGGAAAAGTGAAATACAATAAAAGGAGCGATCTTGATTTAACAGAGGTCGTCTCATTGAGAGAAAATTCTCTCCGTTGCTTCATTTAATGTGGCAATTATGGCATTCTGTGCCTCCCTAGAGGTCGACCCACCGGGGGAGGGCTGTTTGCCTTCAAAAGCCCTTTAGACCTTTCCCTCAACATCACAACATTAAACATTTGACAACAGAAAGCTGGAACACCAAATTCATCAACTCCATATAAGACACAGGCAGGAATTTCAATAAATTATTGATGACTCTCCAAAGACACAGCTTTACATACAGCACAGGAGGAAGAATGTAATAATCCAGTGCTAAAACTATGCCATGGTTATCTATAAACAAAAAGACATTACAAACAAAATATAATTTAACCCAACTTATTGTTGGTTCAGCACTGTTAGTAAGAAATGCTAACAGTGCTTACACAATTGTCATGTATTGTAAAATGAGCAAAAGTTTCTACTGTAATATCTCCAGTGCATTTGATGGAATGTATAGTCCAGTCAAAACTCAAAATGTAAGATATGAACGTATACATACACCAAAAAACAAGCTGCCTTGACATACAATTAAACTGTGCATATTGTAGAAAAATGTGCACGTGGTACAATTAACATGTGTTTGTAAATGAACAAGTCAAGCTCTTGGAACATTCAACGTATTTCAGACATTGGGGGTGGGGGATGGAGAGAGATGAAGCTTTAGCCATGAGTAAAAACAAGGCTGCTAATGCTCCTCTGAAAAGCTTGACTAATTAGTGTTCATAAAGCTCTTATAGGTCTTCATGCAAACAAAAAACAAAAAACATCAGAGCAAAGCATTAACCTCAAATGCTAAAAAGGCTCCAGCTCTTGCATCACAAGAGCACTGAAATACCTGTAGTTTCCATGACAGTCAATACAGTGAACCCTCGATCATCGCGAGGGTTCCGTTCCAGGACCCCACGCGATGATCGATTTTTAGCGAAGTAGCGGTGCGGAAGTAAAAACACCATCTGCGCTTGCGCAGATGGTGTTTTTGCTTCCACTGCCGCCCGCCCTTCGCCCGCCCACCCCGTTGCTCGCGCCCGCCCACCCCATTGCTCACGCTGTTGCTGGGGTCGCTTCCCAGCTGGGGAGCCGAGCTAGGGAGTCCCGACCGCCCGCGCGTTGCTGGGGAAAGCGCGCGCGCTTGGGGAATCCCTAGCTCCGCTCCCCAGCTGGGAAGCGGAGCTAGGGATTCCCCAAGCGTGCGCGCTTTCCCCAGCAACGCGCGCGCGGTCGGGACTCCCTAGCTCGGCTCCCCAGCTGGGGAGCGGAGCTGCGATGTCCCCAAGCGCGCGGGCACCGCCCGCCCGCCCACGCTGTTGCTGGGGCCGCTTCCCAGCTGGGGAGCCGAGCTAGGGAGTCCGGACCGCGCGCGCGTTGCTGGGGAAAGCGCGCGCGCTTGGGGAATCCCTAGCTCTGCTCCCCAGCTGGGAAGCGGAGCTAGGGATTCCCCAAGCGCGCGCGCTTTCCCCAGCAACGCGCGCGCGGTCGGGACTCCCTAGCTCGGCTCCCCAGCTGGGGAGCGAGCTGCGATGTCCCCAAGCGCGCGGGCACCGCCCGCCCGCCCACGCTGTTGCTGGGGCCGCTTCCCAGCTGGGGAGCCGAGCTAGGGAGTCCGGACCGCGCGCGCGTTGCTGGGGAAAGCGCGCACGCTTGGGGAATCCCTAGCTCCGCTCCCCAGCTGGGAAGCGGAGCTAGGGATTCCCCAAGCGCGTGCGCTTTCCCCAGCAACGCGCGCGCGGTCGGGACTCCCTAGCTCGGCTCCCCAGCTGGGGAGCGAGCTGCGATGTCCCCAAGCGCGCGGGCACCGCCCGCCCGCCCACGCTGTTGCTGGGGTCGCTTCCCAGCTGGGGAGCCGAGCTAGGGAGTCCGGACCGCGCGCGCGTTGCTGGGGAAAGCGCGCGCGCTTGGGGAATCCCTAGCTCGGCTCCCCAGCTGGGGAGCGAGCTGCGATGTCCCCAAGCGCGCGGGCACCGCCCGCCCGCCCACGCTGTTGCTGGGGCCGCTTCCCAGCTGGGGAGCCGAGCTGGGGTGTCCCCGCGCGTGCCGCCCGCCCGCCCACGCCGTTGCTCGCGCCGCCGCTGGGGTCTTACGGGGGCAAGAGGGGGAAGACCCAGGGAAGCCTCTGCCCGGCGGGGAAACTCCACCATCTACGCATGCGTGGAAGGGCACGCATGCGCAGATGGTGGAGTTTACTTCCGGGTTGAAAACTCGCGAAATAGCCCTTTCGCGATCCTTGAGGACGCGAAACTCGAGGGTTCACTGTATCCCCAACATAATTTACAAATGATGGGAGCTATCCAAATAAAATAAATGTCTGCTCAGCAGAGTAAACAGAGACAGTTTTACCAGTCCCAATTTAAATGGCTGAGATGATCAATATGAGAATAGTAGTGGCCACAATGAAGCCTGTATTAATTATGAAGAGAGTTATGAAAGAAATTCATCATTATTATGGGGATCACTGGAGTAATTTAATAGACTTGGCCGGTTCTACACAACACTTAGGATATTTGGGGTCAAATATGCTGAGTCCAAAATAAACTTTAGTGTTAGCTAAACAGAGGATTGTCTATGTTTTCAGAAATACTAATTTGTTTGCTAATCAACAACCCACTTTACTCTTCATAAATTGATCTGTATTTATTTATTCAGAAGATACATGCCACTTCTTCTCATTTCTAAGCTATCGTAGTTTATAAGTGTTCATTTGCAATAAAAAATAAAACTAACAAAGCATTAAAATTCAGAAATATTTTAAAAAATATGTAATAAGCTATGAAAAATATGAAAGAGTTTGGTAGAATGAGATATGTCTCAAAATGTTTCCAAACCCATCCTGAATTGTATCACAAGAAGATTAGCTTTAATTTGATATTGGAATCAGGTTTTGCCTTTTGTTATTAAACATGTTGCCAATGGAACTTGTTAAATGTCCCTGATTGAATATGAGTTTATAGAAATCTGGAAAAAATCAGATATATTCTGAAATAGTTTTCTCAACTATTTTTTAAAAAGTACATGCATTTCTTAAAGGAATAAATGGCATAATAGATTGTTGCAACTGTAGATTTATCATTATACAGTGACTTTGTTTCTAAAAAATAAAAGCTCAACAAGGATATGTAGGCTAAGGTTTAGCCTACATATTATGAATAATTAACATTTTCTAAATGCAAATGAATAGAACAGTACATAATCCATTACTATAAGAAATTGAGCTATTCAGAATATCTTGGTGATACTGCAAACCTCATTAATCTAGACTATCATTCCGTATAGAATATCTAACTTGATTATCAATACCTTACTGGAATCTTATAAAAATGTTGTTTAAAAGTACTGTAGACCAGCTGAACTGACATACTTTAGGTCTAAATGTCCCAACAACTTCCTTAAAAATATACAAGAGATTCTAAAAGCAGCCATTAGATATCAGGAAATAAGACTATTTTAAAATTAAACTAAGTATGTATTTATATCTTTAATTTCCAATTTCTTTAAATTCTTCAGTAGCATGACTTGACTGTTAATTTAAAAGTTAATTTCATAACAGGACATGGATATTTTATGCATTTTTTTCTTTTTCCATTTTTGCATATCATTTATAAAAGAAATTAGGAGAGACCTAATGAGCAACCGTGGGAAAATTTCCATGTTTCTAATAAATGTTCACCCACAAATGTAGATGCAGTTCTTATTAAAATATATACATTTTCTAACACAGACATTTACTTTTGTGCCAGATAAAAAAGTCTGCATAGCTGTATAATTAGTGCATAATATTATTATGCATACATTATACTGTTTGGTATTTTTATGTGGGTGTAGGAAGTGAAGAAAAGCTATGTAAATTGATGAATGTGCATTATATGATTGTGCTTTTGCAACAGGAATATTAATTTGGAAGATGGTGAAAGGCCACCAGTAGGATGGCACAGGAGGAAGATGATCATGCTGACAGGGGATGAACTATTGAAATAAGCGAATGTATTTCATTCTATTTATAATCATCTAAACAACAACAAAAATCTGTAAGATGGGAGATACAGTCCAACATTACTTGACAATCTCCGAATAAATGCATTTCATGCCCACAAATCACCTGGTATGTTTTATTGTATGAACTGGAGGAAAAGAAGATATCATTCTGACAACATCAGAACAAGAAAATGTCTGATAAGATCATTTTGAAAATACCGTAGCTATCCAATATAAGGCTGATCAAAGAATCAAGTGGGAAATGTTTCAAAAGCAATAATTACATAAGTTGAACACAAAATCCTTCATGAGATTTTGGCTATGGCCCATGGTAATTGGAGGAGCACTCTTCCAATTAGAAAGAAGGGCTAATATGTATAGCATAGTACCAGTGCTATCTCTTCATCAACTTCAAAGACAACCTTAGTAGTTATTGCATCCCATAAGTAACAACAGGATTAGGATAGGAACCTTAGGAACAGTGAGTAGGACAAAACTCGCAGTCTGGAACATATTCCCCTTGTCTTTTTTTTCCACATTCAATGTACACACATACACACACAATCTTAACCACCCATCTCCCCCACCCTCATATGGTGAGTAAATTACATTAAATAGTATTCTTAAATAAAACTTTAGCAATAGCACTTAGACTTATATGCTACTTCATAGTGTGTTACAGCCCAAGCAGTTTATAAAGTCAATATAATCCCCCGAAAAACAATCTGGATCCTCATTTTACTGACCTTGGAAGGATGAAAGCTGAGTCAACTTTGAGCCAGTCAGGATCAAACTCCTGCAGCGGGCAGTTAGTCTTCAATGCTCACTGTGCCACCAGATCAACCCTTGCACAAAGTAAACAAGGATGTAACAGAAAACATTTTTCAATGCAAATGTATGTATGTATGTATGTATGTATGTATGTATGTATGTATGTATGTATGTATTTATTTATTTATTTCTGGGTGTACCTGTTTAGAAATAAGCCTTTCCTAAAACTTCACCTTCAACTTTAATGATGAAATGATGTTAAAATACAGTATATGCGAATCGGTGCTTACTTAATTATTGATATATGACTGGTGATATATGACTGGTGATTAAAATCATCAGATTTTCATATCTTTCCTTTGATAAATTGAATTGTATTTACTTATTTTATTTAATTAACAGTGAAAATTAAGGAACATTGTCTATGAAAATAACCTGAAGGAATTGAGGCACGTTGCATTTGCTGCATCATTTCACTTCTGGAGAGATAACTGGGCAAATTGGGGGATGGGGGAGGGGGGGGGAGCTGATACTTTACTTCTTAAAATGAAGTTTCCTAAAGTGATTGGCAAATATATTCATTGGCAAACACATGACTAGGTCTGTTGTATTATATTGTTTAAACCCAAAATATATTTTAATACCAAAGACCTGGGGTGGCGCAGCAGGTAGAGTGCTGTACTGCAAGCCACTGAAGCTGACTGTAGATCTGTAGGTCAGCAGTTCAAATCTTATCACCGGCTCAAGGTTGACTCAGCCTTCCATCCTTCCGAGGTGGGTAAAATGAGGACCCGGATTGTGGGGGCAATATGCTGGCTCTGTTAAAAAGTGCTATTGCTAATATGTTGTAAGCCACCCTGAGTCTAAGGAGAAGGGCGGCATAAAAAATGAATAAATAAATAAATAAATAAATAAATAAATATAAGATTTCTTAGAATTCTAGGAAAGCTTATATAATGCAGCTGATTATCCTTAGTGTTAGTTTAACAAAATCATGTGAACCAAATATCAGCTTTATCAGGCTCTAGTATTACATGTGTGTGACATATCATTTCCAACAATGTATAAAAAGAAGATATCTTGAAATCTGAAGAAAGCTTTGTTGCAATAATCATTACCAAGAGCTGTCATATTTAAATCCACTTATCCTGGATCCCTAAATTCATAACCAGCAGGATGGGGCCTTTTTTAAGGTAAAAGTTTGAAGAGATCAACATGAGAAAACTGTTCTTGTATATACCATGTCTAACTAATAACAACTGTTCTGTAGCTAACAATAACAACCACCACTACCCTTAGAGTTTTCTATGACCATCAAAAAAAATATTATGAAATGTCCCATCATCTATCACAGATGCTTGAAAAAATGTAAAGCAAGGAGTTCTGATTTCTGTTAAGGAAATAATTGCTGACTTTCAAATTAATTGTTACATTATAATTTGCCCTAGATAGTTCTGATCAAACATCTGTTCTCAAGGACACAATGCTCAAAAACTCTGAATACTACTTTAATTTCACATAACTCTATTTAAGGAAAAAAAAATACAAACTAGCAATTAGACCAATTAAAGCCAGGACCTCTAACTTATTTTTCATTTTTGTTTGTTCCAGGGAAACAAACACAATCTGGTTAAAGTAAGGCTTGACTATCAATGATAGGGCAGCATTCTCATCTTACTTTAAAATTATTAACAAACAAGTTAAACTTTAAGCAGTAGATTTCATGGTGCTGTTTTTATGATCTAAGAGTGGGTGGGGAGAATTAAGTACAAGAATATAACACTTTATTAACCATTACTTTTAATAGTCAATCTACATTGATTGATAATATAATTTGCAACATTTTGCTTGCTTTTTCAGTAAGAGTCCAGATTCTTTGTGTGTTATTATTTTAAAAACAAAAATCATTTTTGTTCAAAGTTATTATGCAAAAACAAGTCCGAGCCCTATCCCAAACAGCTGCACCATGTTCTGCCTTCAACATTACACAAATTGCTCTGAAAGTCTGATTTTCCAATGCACAAAAGCTTAACCTGCCAAAAGCTTACAGGCTGCTTTTAAAGATACGTATTTAGAAGTGCCAGTCACAAATTACTTCCATAATAGTGTGTATTTAGAATTGCAGCCATAGGATCCCAAAATTTCTCTTTTAAAATTCTAATGACTCACCCTTTTCTTTACATCTTAATTATTCTTTAGTACGATGAGAATAAAATATTCAAGTATCCTGTCACACATTCTACTGGCACTTCAAGCCTGACCTTTATATGTTTTGCTCTGAAAAGTGAAATATATATAGTCCAATAAAGACGGGAAAAATAATCAATAAGAATAAGCCCTTCCTTAAAAGATCTGTCTTTTGACCAATTTAAAAAGAACTTCTTTACAGTCCTCAACTGTACTGGTGTAATTATCATGGGTCATAACACAGGAGAAAAGAATGTTGCATCAGATTTTTGGATGTAGAAGTTGACCATTAATGCAGCGTCTGTCTGTGTGCCATATTTCTGTAAGGACATTTCAGATGTTCAAGACATAAGAGTGAGAGACAATACTATTTTAAATGTTCTGAAAGCCACTGAATAAGATCACACCTAACGGGATTTTTAGAAGTGCTACATGTAGGTATTACAAAAGATAAGCGGTGTGATTCAGCATATTTTCCACACAATACTGTAAACCAGACACATCATTCTCAAAGCAAATTTGCACTCACATATATGCAAATAATTTAGGTATAAATATCCATCTGTTTAGATATATGGATAAAGAACTATAGTTTAACACCTGTATTTTGTTTCCTATTCTGCAAAATATGCATTTCAATATTTGAAAATAGATCAAGGATCACCACCGTCCATTGATGTAGCAGAGAGAAGGCTAATTTTCCATTCCTTCCTTATACCTCAACAGGAACTATCTCTGAAAAGTATAAAACGGGCTGCTATTTAGCCATTCTCATCTCTTGCTTTAAACTTTGTTTAAATATTTCTTTCTTTGTAAACTATGTAATTTACATGTCTTCCTCAACCACAATTAGGATTACTGAGAAGAAAATCACATGACTGTGACCAACCTATGTCACTTCCCATTTTGTAATTAAATAAAACATCTCATGAACATGAGTTGCACTTTTACTGTCGCATTGTCCATTACCTCTGCCTAGAAGCCGGTTAGGAAGCAAAACAAGTAGCAATCATGTGATCAGTGGACACTCTGACAGCTGTAAATGTAAGGATTCGTAACAAAACTTTTTTGTTTACACTATCATTGAATGGTCATCAATCTATTTAAATCAGAATAGAGCTGGAAGTGATCTTGGAGGTCTTCTACTCCAATCCCAAGTTCAAGCAAGAGAATCTTACACCATTGATGGCGAAACTTTTTTGGCTTGGGTCACAAAAGGATGCATGCCCACATCATTAATACAATGCCCTCCTCGGCACATGAGCACAAGTCCTGTGCTGCCAGCCCACACATAAGCACAACACATATCCCCGCTACCCTCCACGCATGCTCACATTGAATCTTCCGATAGGCCTATTGGGACATTTTTCGCTGTCCCCAGACTTTGAGAGGCTTTCCTGAATCCTGGGGACAGTGAAAAATGGCCCAAAGACCCAACCGGAATTTTGTTTCCAAACTTCCTGTTGGGCATTTTTCACAGTCCCCAGGATTCAAGAGGCAAAAACGGCTGAAAAGAAGCCCCAAAATCAGCTGGTCAGCATGCACATGTGCACTGGAGCTGGAATAGGGCAACGCCTCATGTGCCCTCAGATATAGCACCACATGCCACCCGTGCCACCTGTGCCATAGGTTCACCATCTCCAACCAATATCATTTCAAACAAGTGACTATCTAATCTCTTCTTAAAAACGTCCAGTGAGGAATTACTCACCACTTCTGATGACAAGCTGTTCCACTGGTTAACTGTCCTCACTGTTAGAGGAGTACCTGTGTTATAAACCAGCAGTCCCCAACCTTTGTCGCTTGTTGGCCTGACTGGGGCAGGGAAAGGGGAGCCAGATTGTGCAAGCAGCAGGCCAGCACATGTGGAAAGCTCAACTTACATAAGATGAGTTGCACATGTGTGTGTACATGTGCTTGCCCCCTGCTCACACATCCCAGTTCTGAATAGGCAATGGCTCAGTAATGGGCCATGGTCTAGGGGTTGTGCATTCCTGTTGTAAACCACTTTGAAAAATGTGTAATAGGACATTATACATGTAACATAAAAAATTTCTAAATAAATATATAAAATAAATATATCACACTATATTCCTTATTAATACATAGACCCAGGCACATCCAGTCTCACACACATACATAGGAGAAAATATTATTTTCTCAGAATATGAATCAGGACAATTAGAAAAAAAAACTATCCTCAAAAACTTTCCTCACATACAAGAGAACTTTAATAACTCATAATATCTATGGATACAATAGGCATGTAATATAATATTACAGTGACAATAACAATAATGAATATTAATTAATAATTAATAGTTGTTCCTTCCAAACAAAATATCGCTTCCAAATTCAAAAGCAAATGTTTTCCCATCTAGTCTTATGCATCTATTTTTAGGAGATTTTAACTTACAGCAATAAAAAAGAAGCCCGTCAATTTCCGATTGATTAATTAATTAGAAAAACTAGGTCATTTAAAACTTGTTCTCAAGTATAGAAAGTAAATTTGAGAAAGTAAATTATAAGAATCTAAAACTTGGTTTAAAACATTCTCTGTAGCATTCTCTAAACATCACTTCCAGTGATACAACTTAGGCTACATGTCCCATCGGAGAGCAAGTGTCAGCAAAGTGAATGCATTAGTTAGAGCTTAATGGTAGTTTAGTGTTCAATACCTTGAAATATTAAATATGTTTTTTCCCAAAGTAAACTGCATTTCAGTTTTAATGAAGACATTAACTTGCTTGATTTGTAAGCTCTTGTGGAAAGTCAGTCTAAAATATTGTCACAAGAGGTGAGCATAAGTAGCAAGAGCTGCTAAAGAATATATATAGTTATATTAGGCTCAAATCACATTAACCAAAGTTAAAGGAAAATGAGTACACATTCATGGTCATTCTCAAATTATTTCATTATATATATTTCATTTTATATATATATATATATATATATATATATATATATATATATATATATATATATATATGTTAAAAAAATTTTTATTTTTTTTTAGCTTTTTTATACCAGGGTGATCCGACATAAGAAAATATATATATATATATATATATATATATATATATATATATATATATATATATATATAATGAAATATATATAATGAAATAATTTGAGAATGACCATGAATGTGTACTCATTTTCCTTTAACTTTGGTTAATGTGATTTGAGCCTAATATAACTAGAACTGCACCTGCACATGGCTTGCAATTATGAGTATTTAAAAGCTGACACTTTCAACATTTCTTAGATGTCCATTTTCCAGGACCACAGAGTTCACCAGAAGCATTCAAGGGAAAAGTCCAAAATAGATTTTCCCAGTAACTCAGTAGGATGTACAGTACTTGACAAAAGGGCTTTTTATGAATGACGCTGATTTAAGAGATAGAAGTGAAAATGAACAAAAATCACTCTGCAGCATGACTCTGCAATAGTTCCGGCACATTAGTGTTCTGTGTATACTAGAGTACATATTTGCAGCAAATGCAATCTTGTAGCAGTGTCTTTAAAAAAAAAAAGCAACTATGTACATTTCGTTCATGAGATAGGGTAAAGTTACAAAACAAAAGGAGGCACAATTTGAGAAAATTATAGGCCACCAAGAAAAACCACTACATATGGTTGCCATATTCTACACTGCTAAATCTCTGGACTTCAACTGTTTTGGTAGGAAGATGCTGACATATTTAAGTTCTTTAATAATAATAATAATTAATAATAATTTATTGGATTTGTATGCCGCCCCTCTCTGTAGACTCGGGGCGGCTAACAACAATGATAAAAACAGCATGTGACAATCCAATAATAAAACAGCTATATTAACTCTATGCAATCACATTTTAAAAAAACATTATTATAAAGCACATGGTAGACATTACTATATTGCATAAAGAGTCCAATGTTCACATGGCGTCTGAAAATAAATGTTAACAAATATATTTTTGACTCTAATAGATCCTGCTGTAATATCTTTTAATAATGACCAAGTCAATTAGACAGTAATCTCTGTCCATTTTTCTGTAAAAATAAAGTCAGGGCAGCTTACAGGGAAAATATAAAATCACAAAGAAAGTATAAGCAATACTGTACATATAAGCATTCTGTAGTGATACATCTGTTTATATTTACTGAGAAACTTTTCTGAAGGATTTACTCTGTAGTAAAGTGAATGTAATATAGCAGCCAAGATTTGCTGCAGGCCATTGAAAAACTTTCAGACATATAATCATTATATTCAAATTTTCCACAAATTTGTTACATTAAAAACCATAGAGGTAAAAGACTAGACATCAAAATTACAACTTCTCCCATTCACGCTCTCCAAAAAATTTTCTATGTGTCAGAAATCTTGAATTTTAGCAGCTATAAATTCAATTATTAAATTTAGGATAATGCTACAATCTTTGGTGATGTTCTTTCTGCATTACAAATGGGCCATTAAATCAGTGAAGTGCCAATCAAGTGCTTTTGTGTGCTGAAAAATGGTTTAACAAAAGCATTTTTGCAGGCCTCTTCTTACACTATAGTCAGTGTCACCTATATATGATAATTGCAATGTATTTTTTTGTATCAACTCCAAATGGAAAGAATAGGATTCTTACCCCCTCCTAAAAAAAAAGAGAGAGAAAGTCATAATCCTACATATTTGGAGTTTTATTAAGGTGTCTAAGGATATTTAATATGCCTAAGCAATGCTTTGTATAAAATTTCTGTTGTAACAGGAGGAAATAATGTGTTTAACAATCCCAATAGAAAAAAATGACACCTTGAGCTTTGGATTCACTTCCCTGTTGTACAATTTAATCATACTCTTGTTCAGTCTCACACTGCTGACTGCCGGAGGATAGCCCTCCCTCTCAAATGAATAATTCTTCCACAGCTGAAATCTAATCTGCCACACATTTCGCTTCACATTTTGTCTTGTGATTTTATATGTACTGTTTAAAAAATAGGAGATACACAGTTTGTTCTTTCTGCACTTTACATTCCTTTTGTTCATGTGATCTTTTCTTTCTTAGAAAAGCTATATACAAAAGCAATTGTTTTTTGTAACCACTTGTTATTGCTATCTTGCTATCAAATTACTTCCTGAAAGCCCTTTCTGTTTACCAGAAAATCTTTAGCAAAATATACTGTATTTAAAAATCTACCGTATATAGACCACTACTGGATGAATACTATGGTAGCAAGCCATAGAAATTTTGAATGGTGAATTAAAAGCCCGGTCAAATTTTAGGGGCTATCATACAAAACAGTCCATCAATGTGTATATGTAAAAGGCAACAATTTAAAGGAATAGCATACAAAAATGAAATTATAGTTCAGGATATGCTGTAATGTGGATGTAGGATCTTTCCAAAATGTTGATACATTCATAATTTAGCCACATTTTTTTAAAAAATGAACAAAGTAAATGCGCTATACTTGGTCATTTGCCAACACGGGCCACCGTAAAAATTAAATTAAAACATAAAGTGCACCATATCCTTTATTTTAAATGTATTATTTCAACGAAAATTTATTTGTTTAAAAAGTTATATTTATTTATTTTTTAAATATAAATTTGTCTCACAAAATTTTAAGAATTACATATCATTTTAATGTACTGCGTGTTCATCTCTGCTAAACTAATTCTCTCATTTGTTCAGATGGGAAATTAATAATTTCCTTGAACTTGTGCTGATCCAAGGAGAAGGCATTCATGGACTCAGATACCAAGTTGCCTTACTAAAATTTAGTTTCTATTTAACAATAAATCACAAGCTTGGAAGAGTCAGAAGCCAGTTTGAATGTACAATTTTGTTTCCAAAGTTGCCACAGAACTTCTACAGTGGTCTGACATAGATTCTTAGAAAATAAAAATGGTTGGTGGCTACAACAATACTTTATTTGGAAATCTGCGACCTACATAAAAAAGACGAAGTAGACTAGCATCTCGAAAATCCAGAAGGAATTACAAGGAACAATTTGCCAAGTTTCTTTCTAAAAATAATGCTTTTGTATTGTCTAAGCCCACACATGACAGCCATTTTACTGACTCTTATCATAAAGCCATTTTGATAAATAACAAGATACAGTAGAACCCCGACTTACGAGACTAATTGGTTCCGGAAGGAGGCTCGTAAGTCGGAACGCTCGTATGACGAAACATTGTTTCCCGTAGGAAACAATGTAAAGTCAATTAATCCGTGCAACAACAAAAAAAAACCCGCTGCCGCCGA
Organism: Erythrolamprus reginae; assembly: GCF_031021105.1. Lineage (NCBI taxonomy): Eukaryota > Metazoa > Chordata > Lepidosauria > Squamata > Dipsadidae > Erythrolamprus > Erythrolamprus reginae. Next base: position 33,723,170 of record NC_091953.1, on the reverse strand, counting down.
ACGCGGAAGTTAGCGTTCGGCTTCAGGAGACAGCTGCCAAGCGGTGCGGGTGTTTTAAAATTTCGCTGCTGGCCTGGGGGGTTCGGGGGCTTCCCCCAAAGCCCCCCAGGCCGGCTGCCACGTTTTAAAACACGCGCGCCGCTTCGCAGCTGTCTCCTGAAGCCGAACGCTAACTTCCGCATTCGGCTTCAGGAGACAGCTGCGAAGCGGCGCGGGTGTTTTAAAACGTGGCAGCCGGCCTGGGGGGTTCGGGGGCTTCCCCCCGAGCCCCCCAGGCCAGCTGCCATGTTTTAAAACACCCGCGCCGCTTCGCAGCTGTCTCCTGAAGCCGAACGCTAACTTCCGCGTTCGGCTTCCCCCAGGCCAGCTGCCACGTTTTAAAACACCCGCGCCGCTTCGCAGCTGTCTCCTGAAGCCGAACGCGGAAGTTAGCGTTCGGCTTCAGGAGACAGCTGCGAAGCGGCGCGCGTGTTTTTAAAGGTTGCAGCCGGCCTGGGGGGCTTGCCAGCACCCCCCCGAGCCGCCCAGGCCGGCTGCAACCTTTTAAAACACGCGGGATATGAGCGCCAAGGAGCTGTCTCCTGAAGCCACGTTCAGAACACTGCGTTCTCTACACACAACAATTCTACAATAATTCTACCCCAGAGGAAATGCTGGCTCCCTCTTATGGCTAATGGACATTGTTGGTTAATTACATATATTGTAGCATCCAACTAGTTAAGTATTAACACTTTGTACACTGCATTAGTATAACATAGCCAGATTTTTTTCCCTCCCAATTTTCATCCAGAATCATGAGTTTCTCCAGCCTACACCACACTGGTAATAAGCTACCATTTACAATACTGTATCATGTTTTGGTTGGGAGTAAGAGACAATGTGTTAGCTTACAAATACATTTATTTGAGGATGACTTGATTGCTTCCTCTCTCAACTGTTCATTCCCTTGACTTATAATTCTTGCAACTCCTATATATGTTTCACTCTATATTTATAAAGAACATAGATAGATGGATGGATGGATGGATGGATGGATGGATGGATGGATGGATGGAGTGAGTGAGTGAGTGAGTGAATATTATCTCATAAATATAGGTTGTCCTTAATTTAGGACAATTATGCCCAGAATGTCTCTCACTAAGTGAAGTGGTCATTGTGAGTTGTCTGATTTTTGCTAGTCACAGTCATTAAGCAAATGCAGCTTCTTCTACTGACTGTGCTTGTCAGAAAGTTGTAGATGATAATCATGTAACCCAAAGATGTTGCAACTGTCATATATAGAAGTTGGTTGCCAAGTGCCCAAATTCTGATCACCTGACCACAGAGATGCTACAACATTTATAAGTGTGAGAACCAATTGTAAATTATTTTTGCACCACCATTGTAACGTCCAACAGTCACAAGTCAAGAAGTACCTGTGACATAAAATGTCATCCACACAAGTCCTAAAACTAGATAAAGGGAACCCAATTAAACAAATAAATTTTCATTGATTTATTGAGAAAAATGATTGAAAGGTACATCTTTGTATATGGCAAAAATAGGTGAAGTTCTGGTATTATCAGTTCATTTGAAGAAGAAATTAGAATTAGGTGGGTGTTTCAATCCATGGGAAGATAATCTAATCTGGAAAAGGTTACAAACTGATTTCTAAAGTGGTTGGTCTCCACCAGTCCATTATCCAGATTGTATAATTAAATACCATTACTACCCTCCCCAGGAAAGACTGGCCATCTAAGGCAGGAGTGTCAAACTTGCATTGTCACGGCAACGACAGGTGACATATTGGGACTTTTCCCCCTTTCGCTAAACCTGGCAGGGATGAGCCAACACATGATGCATCTGGCCCATGGGCCACAAGTTTGTGGTCACACAAGAGCAAAGTGTGTAAAACATCAGGAGATCTCAAACAGCCGATAATAATGTATGGGTAATTAAAAGTCTCACTTTGCTGAATATCAGTTTTATTCATCAATAAAATACTGAACAATAGTGCGCATAACAGGTGTGCAAAGATAAAACCACTACTGTCCAAAAAGAACATTTCTGCCCATCTACAGTTTAGAACAAAGCTCCTCAAAATTGGCAATTTTAAGACTTGTGGACTTTAATTCTCAGAATTCTCCAGCCAGCTATGCTGGCTGGAAGTTAAAGTCCACACGTCTTAAAATTGCCAAGTTTGAACACCTCTGTTTTAGAAAGATCACGTGGGTAAGCCAGAGTGCTATTGGAAGAGTGTTCTGTGGACGGATGAAACCAAAATCTTTGGCTTGAATGAAATGTTTCACTAAAGTCAAACATTGCTTTCCAGCATATCCCATCTATGACAGATAGTGGTGGTAATACAAAATTTGGGCTGGCTTTTCTGATGTGTTAAATTATGACATCTTGCCATTATTCATAGAATTTTAATTTTGGGATTGTATCAGCAAATTCTATACAAAAATATCAGGTTATATGTCTATGGACTGAAGCTCAAAAGAAAGTTATTGTGCATCAAATAATGATTAAAGAAGAAGACAGTTAATGTTTTGAAACAGGCAAATCAAAATCCTGACCTTAATTCTCTAGAAATACTGTAGAAGGACCTAAAGCAGTTCATGTGAAGGAGCCAACCAATATCCTTCAATTGAATCTAATCTATAAGAAGGGATTGGCTAAAATTATTCCAAGTCAAATGGTGCAGGATTGATCAACCATTATAAGAAATGTTTAGTTGCAGTCACCGCTGTCCAAAAAGTACACAGCAATTGCTGAAAGTGAAGTTTCATATATTTTTAACAAACCTAAGTATGTAGCCTTGGAAACTTTGTCTCAATAAATCAATGAACGTATAATGTTTTTGACCTACTAGTTTAAATGTCTAGTTGTAGAACTTTGTGGAAAACAGATCACATTTTAGGTGATATTTATGCAAAAATTCAAGGAGTATTCAAAAAAATATTAAGTATCTCTCTAGAAAAAGTTGTTTCGATGTACGTATTCATAAGACACACAAAGCAATTTTATTGGATTAACCTATAAGGAAGAGATAGTGTTTTATCCCAAAACAAGATCCTGTCTTATATATAACAATCATTAAGTGTTGTACCACATGATTCTTGACAAATCTCTATTTTCTTTTATGTACACTGAAAGCATATGCACCAAGACAAATTCCTTGTGTGTCCTATCATACTTGGCCAATAAAGAATTCTGTTCTGTTCTATTCTATTAAACCCTGAAATAAGCGCTTGGCCTTATTGCCAGGCACTCAAAAGACCAATTGGGCTTATTATCAGGGGGTGTCTTATTTTGAGGGAAATAGGGTAAAAATAACTCCCAATTCTTCTAACTTTAAGGGAAGTAGAGTATTAACTAATTCAGGAGTGCCCTAATGAATGCCAATGTAAGAATATCTATACAATACTAAAATTCTTGTTCCCATAATCTTTAATTTAGTGAAATGGTGCATAATAGGCCAATAATTTTTGAATCAAGATACCACAAATAGGCTATCTTATAGAATATGCCAAAAATCCAAAATCCATGTCATTAAAATTTGGCAAATTTTACAAAACATTTTATGACACAAAACCCCCCCCCACCAACACGTCTAAGGCAATACTAGAACTCAGTCTCCTGGTCTAGGCCAGCACATGAACCACATCAAACTGGGTCCCTTTTCCATTCTTAGAATAACATTTTTAAATTATCTAATGGAATGTTGGCTCTGTAGAAGAACCATTGGAATCAGTAAGCAAATTCATTTAGGACTACGATGAGGCAAAGTGCTATCCAAAGTTATTATTGCCTGTCTTGATCTCACTTAGATTATCTATCATGCTTACTTACTTATACCAAGCATTTGCAAAAGAAAAACAACTTCATATTGTTAACTGAGTCCTTCGGGATTGGGCGTCATAGAAGTTAAAATAAATAAATAAATAAAATAAACTTGATTGTTATGTCAAGATGCACTTTTTAGGTTGTAAGATGCTAATTATAACAAAGTGAAGTGTCCAGGAAATTTCATATCAATATATTTTCATTTTAAGGGTATTTGTTGACTCCGTTTATAGAATATGATTTATCAATATGTGGCATTTTTCCCCCAGTAACCTTATCTCCAAGTTTTAAAGAACAAAGTTTTATAGACAATAGTGCTATTAACCTTTCCATAGTTTAATTATCTATTGAAAATTAGCATATTTTCTAGTACAACGGAGGAAGTTATCTTAACTTACTAATGTTTGCAAAGCTGAACCCCAGAAACATGAATTGATGTTGAAATGCAATGTTATTCTGTTAATTTTATGTACAAAAATACATTTTAAAACCATCTAAATGTGTTTAACGTCAGGCTCCAAAAATCAAGAAAGACACACTGAAGTTCTTCTAAGCAGTTTCCTTTAATTTTACTTTCTTATGGACAGAAATCTTGCCAAACTAAATCAGACTATTTGCACCATAAAACACAGATTCTGGGAAAATATTAGGGAGGAACTGTTTTCACCCTCTTTCTTCCACAGAACTTTGTTGTCTTTCACCTCTCCGGAATGCACTCATCCCTCCTGGGAAAATGAATTACATTCCGTAACAGTTAACTCTAATATAAATAATCCATTTTTAAATAAAGTTTAGAGTTTTTTTTAAAAAATAGGTCTATTTTACCAACTCATAATTCTTATTGTGTCTAGGAATGCTGATATTGTTCCAGTGCTTTTACAAAAGTGAATAACATAATTTTACAAGAATTGTTTTCATCAAACTTTATTTCATATAAACATGAAGGTTTGCTTACTCTTGAATTTAACCCAAAAGTAATGTATACATACCAATAGGAAATATAATACATTTAAATTTACATATTAAGTATACATATAGTTTAATGGATCATATGCCAGGAATCTGAATACAGAATCCAATCTTGAAAACTAAATGCCTAATTAGAAATATAACAAAACTTTCCCCAACAAACCGATTGACATGATGAAGAGATTGATTTAAAAAAATAGGGATAGTGTAACATAGTCGTCCCCACCCTCCCCAAGAGTTGGATGGGGAAAAGATTTTACACCTTACGTAATGTATTGCATACTAAGGAAGGGAGATATTTTAAAACTCCCTGGGACTGGGAAATTATACCATTTTCAAAATTCAATAGAACAATTTCTGAAAGATTTAAATACACGGTATAAAACCAAGAGTTTCTGGTAGTCATGTGGATTCCTTATCACCACAGGTATCTATCAATAAAATTATCTTATAAACTTTCTTATAATGTCAAAGTCTTAAAAATGCCAATTTATGGCCTCAAATCCACTTATAGCTACTGAAAGCTTGGGTAATCTAATAAAAGTATTGCTTCAAAATTGAAATATTTAATATAATGGAAATGCAACATTATTTATTATATGTGATTTGGTTACCTTCACTTTTCCTCAAAAGAAATGGGTAAAAAAGCAGGTACACCTTTTAGCCTCAAAGAATAGTTGAGCATTTGAAGAATAAGTAAGTAAGTAAGTAAGTAAGTAAGTAAGTAAGTAAGTAAGTAAGTAAGTAAGTAAGTAAAAAGAATGAATGAAAGAAAGAAAGAAAGAAAGAAAAAGAACTAAGAGATTATTTTTGCATTTTCATACAGCATCAATAGAAAATCTATATATGTATCAGGGACAAGAATATATATTTACAAGCATTCATAGCCTCTTGAATTTGACATGCTGAAAGAACCTTCAGAAAGAGGTTGCAGGTAGCGAAGGTGGAATATAATCCCAATGCCAGAGGGGTTCCAGTAGTTATCACACTGTGACAAAATGTAAATTTCTCTTCTTTTCTAAATACTAGCAATATTTTCCTTATGGTGCTACAGAATAAATACTATACTATTGTAAGAATGTGTATGATATATGTATGGCATTAACTTTAGTACAGTATTCTAAAGCTTAGATGGTTTTTTTAAAGGATTGCTGCAGCGGTATGATCTCCCTGGGAGTGATTCAACTACTCATAGTCCAAGATTTCATCTTATCTATGGCTTGACTTACTACATGCTGGAATGATCCAAGTTAATAAAGAGACATTCTCAAGAATACTTTGTGAAAATATTACTTTGTTACCATAGAGGTTTCATTGCATTTTACTTTTAAGATACCAGGAGTGGGAATGATATGTCCCTGGCAGCTAATATATTTTAAAATTTATCATAAAAATAATTTTGGATGTTGTTTGAGATGCTATCTATTTTGGAATCTTTAAAATGCATCAATAATTTGGAATTTTACCTGTCCCCTTTTTTTTGTTAATGAAGAGACATTCAAAATCAGCATTGATAGATAATAACGTTATGGTACAGTAATTATTAGTCAGTTCATAGATGAGTATACAATTTTACAAAAAAAATCAAAGTATATTAAGTTTTATTTTAACTCTATGCTCAGATAAATTGGAAGTAACTTTCTTGTAGCAAACAAACCTCCTGTCCTTCACAGACATAAAAATGCAACATGCACTATAGTTACACTGTTGGGAATTAGTCCAGCACAGTGGAGAAAATGGCTTTTATGCATTCCAAAGCCTATTGCATAATACCAACATTTTTCAAATACATTTCTTTTATAAAATGGGTGGATCACAATTGCCAGTCCTTTAATATGTAGCTATTTGCTGGAAGAACAGACATACATAATCCACATCTGGAAACTGACTAACACTCTAATACTTACCATAAATATATAATGCATAAATAATTTAGAACACATATTTAAAACTCCCAAGTTATTAATGCATTTTAAAGCTTCAAAGGTAAACGACATCCCAAGACATACATACATATGTCATGCATGCATGCATACATACATATAAAAGACATGCATGCATGCATACATACATACATATAAATGAAGTCTGCATCAACTCCAGCTATGTTCAAGAACATTAAAGTTTCTCCTCATTAGATGTATTCACAATGTACAGTACTTATTATAATTTAGTCTGCAAGATATTAAAATTGTTTTTGTGAAATCCACAGAAAATATTTCAGATATTTTTTTCAGATATTACCGATGCTGCCTTAACTGCAGGCACACTGATTTTTTTTATTACAAGGAGAATGGGAAATCTTGTCTCCTTTTCAGGGATCCAGAACTATATCAGGATGGGGAGAAGGGCCTTAGCTGCTTTGCCCATTTCTTTCTATGATCTGTTTTCAGATTTCAGGGCAGCCAGAAATTTCTAGCTGTTTGCTGATAGGGAAGGCAGAAGCATAAGGAAAACAATAGGTAAAATTCCATACTAAATACAAATCAAAAGCACAATAGCAACCACAACAGTTGAAACAGCTGTACTTGCTGTTTTTTGAAAAATAATTATAATTTACTAAAATCCAAACCTATTTTTATATAGTAGCTTTCAAATCTAATCTAGGAAGGAAATGGATTTAGAACACTACTGATAAATGTTTACCTGATAAGTGAAGGAAAATGTATTAATTAAAGAGGTTTCTCTAATCTGGATAAAACAAGACTATTTAAAATATTTATTTAATTACATGTTTACTTGGAAAGTAGTCCACTGAGTTCAATTATGCTTAATTCTAATCAATATGAAGGGTTTTCATTTGTTAGAGAATCAAATTGTTTCTAATCTACATTAATCATTATATATTTTGTACAGAAATTAATTAACATGCTTTTTTGTGTAACATTATTAAGTTAACTTTTCAGGTTGCTAAATAAGGTAGTAACCACAATTTAATGAAATTTATTCAGAAATATACATACAATTTGTATTAATCACTTTAGGACTGATCCTGTTCTATCTTTTTTAAGTAAAATAAAAAATATGAAGAAACTTAATAAGTACATAAGACAGGTCTTTTGTTCATAGTACATTTTTGCTTACCCCACATCCAAAGTTCAAACAAGGTAACCTCACACTTTTTCTTCAATGGATATAACTTTGCTTGCAACTTAGCATTCTGGTCCCCACTCAGCTTATCAATTTTTCCCTCTCCGTAACTCAACACCAGCTTATTTTGCTTCCTTACATTCCTAGATCTCTCCCTTCCAACATACAGAACTGAATTTAACTATTTGAGTTAGGGATGAAGTGAAGAAGCTGGAGCAAGGCCAGTTCTTTCCTGGTCTATCAACAAGCAAAGTGAAGTGAAGCAGATCTTAGCTAATGGGGAAGAGTGAAAGACTGAGAGCAAGCGACAAACTGAATCTATCCAATTAACCCACTTCTAGCCAATATTTCAAACAGAAACTGAATTTTTTTATCCAAGAAACCGAAACTTTAGAACCTAAATGTAGGCTCCAATGGAAATCCAGCAGAAAGTATGCCCTGGTGGATCAGATGGACGTCTGTTCTATTTCTCATCAAGACAGCTAAAGATTTGATCACCAGCAGGTTTTTCATATGAATGAGTTCATTATTGCCCTATTCTCTACTAGCCAGAGGCACCTTAGCCTCTGCTGAAAGATCACCTAGTATATAAATTAAGTTCACTATAAAAGAAAACTACTCACTGAAAGCATTGGAGTTTAATCCTGAACTTTCTAAATTACTTTTTTCTCCAAGTTACATTACTAGTTTAAGCCCATCACTAAGGGAGCATCTTTATTAATTCAGTTGACTGCTTATGAAAGAATTCCAGATCAGGAACTCTTACTGAAGTAGATGGTTTTATATATATATATATATATATATAAAAAAATTCCATATGTACATACATATACATACATAGTTATTAATCCAGATATATATATATTATATATATATAATTCCAGTTTTATATATATGTGTGTGTGTGTGTGTATTAATCCAATTATATCCAGTTATTATACATATACACCCTGCTCAAAAAAATAAAGGGAACACTTAAAAAACAGAATACTGTATAACTTCAAATAAATCAAACTTCTGTAAAATCAAACTGTCTACTTAGGAAGCAACACTGATTGACAGCCAATTTCACATGCCGTTGTGCAAATGGAATAGTTGTGCAAGTGAAATATTCAATGAATCGATATTCATTCAGATCTAGGATGCGTTATTTGAGTGTTTCCTTTCTTTTTTCTGAGCAGTATATATAAACTGGATTAATAGCGTGGATGAGGGGGGGAAATGTAGCTGGTACTAAAGCCAATGATCCAAGATGGAGAATAGGAGTCGGCTGAAGACATGCGAATTTGTTTTGTTTACTCCTGGGTTCAGTTATAACTCAAGACAACATCCCTCACCCACCCACCTCAAAAAACCCACTCTGTACTGAAGAAGCATAAATTCGATCCGGTTTGTCCTGCAAGATCTATTTAGTTTTCTTAACGATCCCGAGTTTACAACCCGCTCGGACCCACTTTTTTAATGGGGGGGGGGGGGGGGAGTGCGCGCCTTGAAATCAGCCCGACCCAAGAACAATTTTGGTGTGCGGCAAGCGCGAACCATCCCTGCATTTCACGCGACTAACTTTTCCAACCCAGGAATATATTCACCATCCGGAAAACCCGCCCCCCCCCCACACACACACCCCGACTTTATTCTGATAAAACGCAAAAAAAAAAAAAAAGATTATTTTTTCTGAGTCCCAACACTGCGCGAATCCGAGCGCGTATCCAAAATAAGCGTTAACTCCGCGCGGGACGAGGGAGGAAAAAAATAGGTTTCTCAGCGTGCAAAGTTAACGAGATAAACCCTGACGCGGGGATCGTGAAGCGAACTCCGTCCCAAGCGCGGTAATTCCCGGGGAGGCGCCCGCAGAATATGCAACCTTACCTCGCTACTACCCCCTCGTTCCCACGGATGGAGTTATGTATAAGGCTTAATAGGGCAGCGCGCACTTCCACCACCAGCCCCCACCCCGAAAAGGAAATCCTAATTAAAAACTCGGCGGGGCTTAATTCCTGATTCCAATGCACGCAACTCGTCACATTCAACACTTTCTCGGGAGTCAACTTCCCGGAGAAGGCAAAGAGAGGTTGACTCCTCAACAGGATTCGCCAGGCTTTCAACTTGCGCGCGAGTCTTTCGGAGCTTTTTATTTAGTTTTATTATTATTATTATTGCACGTAACCCTAATTGCTCTCCCCTCACGCTACCCTCGGAGAGGGCGGAGCCTCCACCAGCCACACCTCCTCACCCCCCTCTGACCCCGGAAGAGCGATACCTCACTCGTCTTCTGTCAGCATCCCGCGCCAATTCAACTATTTTATTTTTTTTTAATGTGGAACCGCCGCCACCCTCCCTTCAGGCGAACCTCCCCTTGGCCCCGCCCTACTCGGCCCGCTCAACTTTTCGATTAGCTGGCTGCCCTGCCACTCCGGAGCGAGCTCTGCTTCCCTTCCCCCCCCAACAACCAAGACAATCCGTCCCTCTCATCCGCCTGTATTTACTGCCTTCTCATTGGAGCGGTTCCAGCCTTTAAGAAAATAAATCTCCGTTATGTCCCCAGTGTATTGGTCTTGACGTTTGTCAATCAGACATCAGTGATGCTTATCATTGGAGAATATACATATGATTAAGGCTGACCTTTTTAATAACTCGTGTTTCATTTGCCCGGGCTAGCTGCCAAAGTGACCCAAACTTGCAAATGATTGGCTCCAAATGATCTTTTTCACTCTGCCTAGCATGTTAGGTTGCGAACCTTCGCCCGCTCCCCCCTTCTTTTTTCTACGCATTTCTATTCCTTTATTTATTTATTTATTTCATAAACTTAAATGACCTCGGTAGGGAGGGGAAATGGAGGCTTGCTGTTATACGGTGACCAATAGCAGAAAGCACAGAGGAGGAGCCTAGAAGGTTTGAACCAATCAGAATAGAATATTACGGGCGTACTTAGCAATTTGCCAGCCAATCAAATTTTGAAGCTCCCGGCACCAGAGGCTGGCGGCGACGGGCGTTAATCACTGTCTGGATTTGGCGAAAAACTGGGCGATACCATTAGTAGATGGGCGGGGGGGGGAAAGAAAGTGAGATAGGGAGGAAAGCGGCAGAATTTTCCCTTTTCAAATGGCTGAAAAGCAGGGGTGTGTTTTTTTCCTTTTTTTCCCTAAAGGAGAAAATATAATCCCAAAATGGGGAAGAAATGGACAAGCAATGCAATTAATTTCCTTGCCTGCCTTGCATTCGAAAGAGAAGCTGTAACCTATTGCACCTTTGAATTCAATGAAAGTTATTTCAAATAAATGGACAAATTTATACTATAATCCCGGCACGAATTTTCTAATCATTCATAATTTTCTATTGTGATAAAAAGAGAATTCACTAAAATCTGTTTTCTTACAAGAAACAATTGAATTCCGTATTCTGTGTAACGTAGTTTCAACTCTCAGAAAGAATGTTTCAATATTGTCATAAGTAATACTTGTGATATTATTTGGTAAAAAATTCTTGCCTACTTTTGCCATATAATATTATAACTAGGTCTCTTTATACAATGCTATATAATATTATAACTAGTTCTCTGTTTACAATGTTACTTGGTCAAAATATGAAGCAAGCCTCTTTTGAATAGATCATCAAGACTGTATTTAATGTATTTAATTTTTATTATTTTTATGCTGTAAGAGTTAACATTTAAAACATTTTTAAACAATAGGTAAATATGTAGTTTCTGTGATGTTAAACAGGCAGATACTTCTAATCTTGTACCTGATGTAGGTTTAGGATTATATTTTGTATTTCTTTACTATATCCTCTAACATTCATTGTGTATTATTGTGTATTGGACAAAATAAATAAAATAAAAAATAAAAACAATTACCAGAAATCCCAACCTCAAATTTTAGGCTTCATTGGTTACAAATTTTGTGAGTTTGTATCTCAGTATATCTTGAAGTCAAAAAGATTTAAATTGAGATCATTTAAGCTAATGCTTAGTGCAAAAAATGTTTTGTGTTCTTGCTATCTATTATTATACACTGCACTATGCTGAAATTCAATAAACTGCAGACATCTTGTCTGAAATGGAGCTGGTTACTGTTAATGGAACACTAAATAAAACCTGCATGACAGTCACATTATATAGATGGAAACTCACCAGGAACTTTTTTGAGTTGGAAGACTGACAACCATGCTATCAATTTAAAATGTGCAGATGTCCTAAGCAGTGCAGATGTATGATTGAGACAAACAGGCACATTAGGATGTATCTGTATTTTAAAAACATCTAAGAAACAGTATCTAAACTAGATTTAAGTCATTGATACAAAGGAAAATATACTTCTTTGACAGATATAATTTTACATACATGAGTAACTGACTATATCTGAGATAAAGGTATCTAAAATTACAGAATGAATATATTATGATAAAATCAGCAAAATGTTTTCAGAAAGACCTGTCACTTGGGACATACAAAATTTAGTGTCTTGGTTCTGAATACCTATGACATATGCTACTTTTTTGCCAGGTTTTCCCTTTATAAAATTGCATTATTTTCTCTCTAATTGCCCGCAAATGTATTTTCTCTTCCAGTATGTTTTATGCCAGTAAATGTTGCAATTACTGTATTTAGGCAATATACTGCATTCAGTTTGATTTGTCTGAAGCACTATTTGAAAATCACCCTTTATATTTCAAAACTTGATCAAAACTGCAACATTGTCATTTAGCTTCAAAAATGCATTTTTAAGATTCATCTTTGTTTGAAAACACGGTACTTTGGTTATGAAAAAAGAGGTAACTGTGGCTTTAAAGAAAGAAGGCAGGTTTTAATCTGAACAGAATGGCTTTATCTACCTAACTACCCCACCTACAATGGCATGTGAAGATGTGTTTGTAACCAGCCAACTTCACTTTCCTCTACATATAGGCTGGCCTGAAGCCAAAACATCTGGCAGCATCTTTAAGTCTGCCACCAAAGTACTGAATGTCTTCTACTACAAAGAGTTAAGGTATAATGTCAATGTGTGGCATATAAATGCACATTGGGACAGTTTATGAACATGGCATGTTTTCTATTGCAGTGTTTCCCAACCTTGACAACTTGAAGATATCTGGACTTCAACTCCCAGAATTCCCCAGCCAGCGAATGCTGGCTGGGGAATTCTGGGAGTTGAAGTCCAGATATCTTCATGTTGCCAAGGTTGGGAAACACTGCTCTATTGCAGTAACCATAGACTATAACATCCTCCTATAGGTTCTGTAACTATGTCCTGGGATCTTCCTTCTCCTTCCTGGCACATCAGTCTCTTTGATGTGCTCATTCAGGGTTTGCCTACATGAGATTTAGGTTACAGAATCACTTCTCCAAAACTTACTTATTTCCTTTTGGAGAGCGCTTTTAGCTCGATTAGTTCATTATATGTTAGGACCATGAACACACAATGCAATTAGGTGCATTTCTTGTTCATTACAATTCATTGATAACATTCCTGCTAAACTGTTGTTTTATCACCTGCAAAACAAATTGTCCCCTTTCATAGCAATAGCATTAGCACTTATATACCACTTCACAGTGCTTTACAGCACTCTCTAAGCAGTTTACAGAGTCATGAGTGAATGTACTGTTTTCTTCAGCGTTTTGTTCTAACAAGGAAATATCTCAAATGTGCCAAAACGATCAATACAGCTGCTAAGCATAAATCATGCTGGATTGTAGACAAGTGATACAGTGAGTATGCTTTGGGGACAGATATACAGTACATACTTTGTTCATCCAATTTGAACTATGAGGGTATTGTTACATAGGGCATCCAACTTGGGTGCATTTCATAAGAAGGAGTGATGCTCCTGGGTTATCCGGACTTTTGTTGAGAGCTGTGAACCAGTTGGAATAGCATATGTCCTCGGAGAGGGGTGGCATACAAATCTAATACATTATTACTATTCATTATTATTATATGGGAAAGACTGGACATGGAGTGTATGGCAGCCCACCATTTCCTTATAGCAGTGATGGCAAACCTATGGCACGGGTGCCACAGGTGGCACATGGAACCTTATGTGCTGGCCCGCGAGCTGTTGCCTTAGTTCAGCTCCAACATGCATGTGTATGCTGTCCAGCTTATTTTTGTCTCACACAGCCTCCTGGAGGATGTTTTTGGCTTCCAGAGAGCCGCCGGGGGATGGGGGAGGGCAGTTTTAATCTCCCCTGGCTCCAAGGAAGCCTTTGGAGCCTAGGAAGGAGAAACATGGGCCCATCAGAAGTTGGTAAACAAGGTGTTTCCGGCCTCCATAGGGCCTCCAGGGAGGTGGGGGAAACTGTTTTCACCCTCCCCAGACATTGAATTATGGGTGTGGGCACTCGCGCATATGGGATAGAACGTGCACACACTTTTTTGGTACTCGAGGGGAAAAAAGCTTTGCCCTCACTGCCTTATAGCATTCTGAAGACAAACTGTTGTGGTTAGCTCTGGCCCAGCTCCTGCCCCAAGGACTGTGGATGTGGAAGACACATCCACATGCTGCAGGCCTGTTTTGCCCCCCGGTGGAATCTGCTGATGAAGGCTCCTCTGACCAAGAAGACATGAGTGACAGGGAGGAGGAGAGTGTGGCAGACAGCTCAGAAGGAGATCAATTATCTAGCTCCTCCTTAGATTCAGAACAAGAGTTAATGATACAGCCACACATGCGGAGAGCGATGCATAGGCAACAACAACTGAGAGATTATTATCAAAGAAAATGAGACCACCTGTGGTTGGGTGGGGCTGTGGTAATTAGTGAGGCTGCTATAAATAACAGCCTGTGGGTTTGGACATTGTGGAGGATTATCTGATCGTTGTGTTTCGTGACTGCTTTACTGACTTTGACTTTTTGTGTGCTGATTTTTCCCCGCTTTGGAACTAAACCAGAGCAAAGTGTGTTTCACTTTGTGAAAGAAGAAGGACTGTGAATTGTCTCACAGCTGCAAGATAAGTATCACAGAACTGATAAGGGACTTGTACAAATTACCAGTTTGTTTGGAGATGAGTGCTCTTTGCCATATCAAAAGAGGGCTTAGTTTAAGTGAATTTTCATTATAAAGAACATTGTTTTGAATTTTCAAATGTGTATGTGTCTGAAATTTGTACCTGTGAATTTTTGGGAGAAGTCTACCAGAGAGCCCGACAGAACACAAACTAACCTGAATTCTTCCATTTTATTTTGTATTGTGCAATTTATGGCTCAATGTACCATAGAAGAAAACGCCAATCTACTACCTGCTTTCTTTCCTACCTCAAATTTTATTTTCCCTATGCTTGTTTAGTCCAGGTATAGTATGATGAATCACAGAACTCTTTAAGTGGCAGTGCAGGACCATATAGAAAAAAAAAGGTGTAAATATTATATTCCTGGACTAAAAATAAGGCGCAGAAGAAACTTCAGTCATTATAACATCAACATAGACACACAGATAGCATCAGATATGTGTGCCAGGGAATTTCTGTATTCAGAGTGCCAGAGTGCATAACCAAAACAGTCACTGACCAAATTACAAGCAGATGATAGCCATGGTCTGTCAGCAGCTTTCAGTCATCATAATATCCTGGATCAGCTAAGAAAGTTGAGACTGTAAAGCACTATTGTTCAGTAGCTCTCTCTTCCTCCATGACTGTTTCCAGTCAGATTTTTTTTTCTAATATGGAAGAGGAAGATTCAGCTTTACTCTTCTGCTATGTGGGGTGCTATCCATCCTTTCTGAGTAAAGTTATTAGTCAACATGGGATGAAGTTTCACCAGTATTCTGACGATACATATATGACCTGGGTTGTCAAGCAATGCTGTCCAAGTACTTCCCAATACCTGGAGAGTGTTTGAGTTTAGAAGGGGAGAAACTAGATTTTACTGAATCCTGACAAGACTGAGTCATAGAAACATAGAAGACTGACGGCAGAAAAAGACCTCATGGTCCATCTAGTCTGCCCTTTTACTATTTCCTGTATTTTATCTTGCAATGGATATATGTTTATCCCAGGCATGTTTAAATTCAGTTACTGTGGATTTCCCAACCACGTCTGCTGGAAGTTTGTTCCAAGGATCTACTACTCTTTCAGTAAAATAATATTTTCTCAAGTTGCCTTTGATCTTTCCCCCAACTAACTTCAGATTGTGTCCCCTTGTTCTTGTGTTCACTTTCCTGTTAAAAACACTTCCCTCCTGAACCCTATTTAACCCTTTAACATATTTAAATGTTTCGATCATGTCCCCCTTTTCCTTCTGTCTTCCAGACTATACAGGTTGAGTTCATTCAGTCTTTCCTGATACGTTTTATGCTTAAGACCTTCCACCATTCTTGTAGCCCGTCTTTGGACCCGTTCAATTTTGTCAATATCTTTTTGTAGGTGAGGTCTCCAGAACTGAACACAGTATTCCAAATGTGGTCTCACCAGCGCTCTATATAAGGGGATCACAATCTCCCTCTTCCTGCTTGTTATACCTCTAGTTATGCAGCCAAGCATCCTACTTGCCTTTCCTACCGCCCGACCACACTGCTCACTCATTTTGAGACTGTCACAAATCACTACCCCTAAATCCTTCTCTTCTGAAGTTTTTGCTAACACAGAACTGCCAATGCAATACTCAGATTTAGGATTCCTTTTCCCCAAGTGCATTATTTTACATTTGGAAACATTAAACTGCAGTTTCCATTGCTTTTGACCATTTATCTAGTAACGCTAAATCATTTACCATATTACAGACCCCTCCAGGAATATCAACCCTATTGCACACTTTAGAGTCATCGGCAAATAGGCAAACCTTCCCTACCAAACTTCCCCTATGTCACTCACAAACATATTAAAAAGAATAGGACCCAGAACAGACCCTTGTGGCACACCGCTTGTAACCTGTCTCTGCTCAGAATACTCACCATTAACAATAACTCTCTGATGTCTGTGCTTCAGCCAGCTTGAAATCCACTGAACTATCCAGGGATTAAGTCCAATCTTCACTAATTTATCTATCAGCTCTTTATGTGGAACCGTATCAAAGGCTTTGCTGAAGTCCAGATAGGCAATATCCACAGCACCACCTTGATCCAACACCTTTGTGACATAGTCAAAGAACTCAATGAGATTAGTCTGACACGATTTGCCTTCAGTAAAGCCATGCTGATTTGGGTCCAATAAGTTATTGTTTTTTAGATGCTGATTTATCCTCTTTTTGAGTAGAGTCTCCATCATTTTAACTACAACTGATGTCAAGCTAACTGGCCTGTAGTTACCAGCTTCTTCTCTACATTATAACACACTATATGTGTTAGGGCCACTGATATCTAGTAACTTTCCAGCTTTAATTCTGAGTGAGGTACACTTCAACAGGTAGAAAAGATGTGTAACCTGGGGAGCCCCAGAGCTCCCAGCTCCTCCTCAAGAACCAGGAGGAAGCTATAGTTTGTAGGTCCTTTGTACAAATGCATCTGTATCAATGCTAAATCAGGTGACACTACTCAGCCACTCCTGACTTAGTCACTTCCCTGTTGGACTGTTGCAATGTGCTTTTGATAAGCTTTTGGAACGTTCAACTGTTCCAGAATCAGTTTTGGGTACACCGTAGTAGACCCACATAACATTACTGGAACATGACTTGCATTGTGTCACAGTGGACTACTAGGCACAATTTAAGGTCCTAGTTGTCATATTTAATATACAGGATTGTGATGATGAACCTACGGCATGTGTGCCAGAGGTGGCACATAGCACCATCTGTGGGCATGCGAGACATGTGCCTCTGTGCATTGGGATCCCCCTTTCTAGGCTGTTTGATTTCACAGGAATTTTGCAATCCACAACAGGTGGGGATTGCTGCTGCTGCTGCTACCTGTACGCTACACCCACAGCTCCAGGTGTCCCAATGAGATTTTGCTTCTGCCCATGTGGGTGTTCTACACCCATGTGCCCGCAGGACACCCAGAGCTGTGCGCACAGTTCTATTTTTGCTCCCATTGTGGTGTTCTCAAACGTACTGGTGATTCAGTAGTATTCATAGTATTTCACTGGTAGTATTGAGATAAGTTCATTAATTCCCTAATGTTGATTATCATAGAGAAATTACATTCAGTTGCATTTAATGACAACACAAATCAGTTTGGCGGATTGTCGAATGGAGGTTACAAAAATGCTTCTGCACTTAGAAGATGCTCAATGGAATTCTGGGTGATAAACATATGATGTAGGTCTATAACTGATCAGATTGTATTTCTAAAATTATCTTCCTGCATTAGCCAATAGACTTTAAATAGCAAATTAACTAAGGTAGCTTACTCACTAAAATACGGCATGGAGCAGAATCCCTGCTGTTCCCAAGTTGTATATTAAACAGCACATTGCTGGCACATGAGTGTTGGGAAATCTCAGTAGTTCAGTTAAACTAGCTTCGGGAGTGGCTGTTCAAATGCTATATGCTTTTTCTGAAACCTTGTGCTGTCTATGGTTCTGCTACTTGCCCCATTCACATTCCTACTCATAAAATTCTAGATGCTTCTTTTATCATGAAAAGGCATTGGAATTAACCAGGGGAAAGCAATAGCAAATTAATCAATATAGGAAATTAGTCAATATGTAAATCGAACATAAGAGCTACTTCCCTCTGTCTCTTCCTCTTATTCTCCATAATATTTTGTGAGAATTCAAGTATTGTATGCTTGATAGCCCATCTTATTTATTTATTTATTTATTTATTTATTTATTTATTTATTTATATTTATTTATTTATTTATTTATTTATACATTCATTCATTCATTCATTCATTCATTCAACTTCTATGCCGCCCAATCCCGGAGGACTCAATACACATTGTATTTACAACAACAATATAAATACAATATAAAAAGATACAAAACGATAGAAAGAAGTTGAACATTATCTAAGACTAAAACATTATTTAAAACTAAGACCCCATGGAAAAAAAGTTATTATAAAAAGGACAGTCACAATCATATACATACACATGATTCATACAGTTGTCCATCAAAGATGTAAATTTATGGCCCCCAGGCCTGCCGGCAAAGCCAGGTCTTTGTGGCCTTATAAAAAGCCAGCAGGGTGGAAGCAGTATTGACATTGGGTAGTAGTTGATTCCATAGACCGGGGGAGGCTACCAAGAAGGGCCTCCCCAGTGGTCCTGCCAACCTGCATTGCTTAGTCGATGGGATATGGAAGAAGCCAACTCTGTGAACTCTTATTGGTCTCTTGGAGGCATGCGGCAAGTAGTAATAGTCCTGTAAATTTATTTATTTATTTATTTATTGGATTTGTTTGCCGCCCCTCTCTGAAGACTTGGGGCGGCTAACAGCAATAACAAGACAGCACACAATAATAATCCAATACTAAGAACAATTAAAAACCCATTATTATAAAACCAAACATACATGCAGACATACCATGCATAAAATTGTAACGGCCTAGGGGGAAAGAGTATCTCAATTCCCCCATGCCTGGCGGCAGAGGTGGGTTTTAAGCAGGTTACGAAAGGCAAGGAGGGTGGGGCAATTCTAATCTCTGGGGGGAGTTGGTTCCAGAGGGCCGGGACCGCCACAGAGAAGGCTCTTCCCCTGGGTCCCACCAAGTGGCATTGTTTGGTTGACGGGACCCGGAGAAGACCCACTCTGTGGGACCTAACTGGTCGCTGGGATTGGTGCAGCAGAAGGCGGTCCCTGAGATAATCTGGTCCGGTGCCATGAAGGGCTTTATAGGTCATAACCAACACTTTGAATTGTGACCAGAAACTTATCGGCAACCAATGCAGACTGTGGAGTGTTGGTGTAGCATGGGCATATTTGGGAAAGCCCATGATTGCTCTCGCAGCTGCATTCTGCACGATCTGAAGTTTTCAAACACTTTTCAAAAGTAGCCCCATGTACAGAGCGTTACAATAGTCGAGCCTTGAGGTGATGAGGGCATGAGTGACTGTGAGCAGTGACTCCCAGTCCAAATAGGGTCGCAACTGGTGCACCAGGCAAACCTGGGCGAACGCCCCCACAGCTGAAAGATGTTTCTCTAATGTGAGCTGTGGATCGAAGAGGACGCCGAAGTTGTGAACCCTCTCTGAGGGGGTCAATGATTCTCCCCCCAGGGTAATGGACGGACAGATGGAATTGTCCCTTGGGAAGCAAGACCCACAACCACTCCGTCTTGTCTGGGTTGAGTCTGAGTTTGTTGACAGTCTGGCCCTGAGCCATGTAGGGCTTTATAGGTAAATAACCTATATGGTATCAACTATTTCAAAAGCGTGCCCTTAAGATACTTTCTTCTGAGTATAATACTCAAAATGCATCAACTTGTGCCATGAGTACTTGTGGCATGACTCACATGATGCTACATGGAGGGGAAAAAATGAAAACTATGGAGAATAAGAACAAGTGCAGATGATTCAAGAAGGATGATTAAAGATGATCAAAGAAAAAAGACAGCTGACAAGCAGACTGACTGCCATCCAGCCAAAGTGGCAGATATACACCCAAGATGGAACCTAGTGATGGTCTAAAGTGACGCTGATATGGTTAACAATGAGTGTTGGCTTGGCAACGTCTGCACAGACCTTTTTGAAATTTCTCAATTTTGCCACTACCTGTATCAGCATGACTGTCACCATCAGGAAAGCCGTCAAGAAGCACAAAGCAGTTATTGTGTAGTGATTTGGCAACCAAAGTTTTTTACTGGGAAATTGCATGACAACTCTGACTGAGAGTCAGGGCTACTGAGAATGAATTGCTGAAAATGGGTGTTTGCCTTGGAATCTGCTGCAAGGGAAGACAGCCAGAATCCACTTGTCTGGATGATGCTTATTTACCTAGGCCATATAGAGTGCATGTTTATTAACTGGATGCAAGGTTCATACGGCAGGCAAATAGTGTATCCATGATATCTCTATTTTACTTCCCAGAAATTGGACAACTGCAAGGAGATGCAATTCATATATTTTTTCTTACTGCCCATGGTTACTGCACTCCAGTTAATGAACCTTATAAGTAAAATTCCTTGCTATGAAGCATTATGGGGACTGGTATGTTCCTTGGAGACTCCACAGTTATCTATAGGGGTATATCCATTCCACTAATATTTATTTTTTATTTATTTATTTTATTTATTCAATTTTTATGCCACCCTTCTCCTTAGACTCAGGGCGCCTTACAACATGTTAGCAATAGCAGTTTTTAACAGAGCCAGCGTATTGTCCCCACAATCTGAGTCCTCAATTTACCCACCTCAGAAGGATGGAAGGCTGAGTCAACTTTGAGCCGGTGATGAGATTTGAACCGCTGACCTACAGATCTACAGTCAGTTTCAGTGGCCTGCAGTACAGCACTCTACCTGCTGCGTCACCCCGGCTCTCTATCGGTCTATAACAGATAAAGTGTTAGCTCATGAATCCTTACCAGGCTGCCTACTGTTTAAGATAGCAGCTTAATAAATGCATTTTCAAGCATTGCTAAAACATTGGATGGCTAAAGGCTCATTAGTGCCATTTTGGCATGTGGCAGGTTGCAGAGAAGAAAGCCTCATTCCTCTTTGTGTTTGCCATGCACGACATTTCCAAGAACAAGGGATATCTCATACCTCCAAACAGCATAGAAGTATCTGATGTAGTGAAACCAAAGAGAGACCTTTACTGCCCATGCCACAAGTCAATACCGAATGCCTTTTCATGTATGACTTGGGTGATCTCTTAAAAATAACACTACAGTGGTACCTCGAGATACGAGTTTAATTCGTTCCGCACCTGGGCTCTTAAGTCGAGCAGCTCTTATCTCGAACGACTTTTCCCCATAGGAATTAATGTAAATAATTTTAATTGGTTCCAGCCCTCAAAAAACTCACAAAGTTAGTCTAAATTATGCAGAAAGACATGTTTTTAATGAAGAAATGTACATGTACATATAAATGAATAATGAAGTTTCTTTCACTTAACTTGTAAACTTTCTTAAACTTTTAAATTTACATATGTTCAACTTCTCTGCCACCCAATCCTGTAGGACAGAGGTCCCCAACCCTTTTTGCACCAGGGACCGGCTTTAAGCGATCAAGAGAGGAATGGGTGAATGAATGGACGGAGGGTGGGAAGGAAGGAAAGAGGGAAGGGACAGGAACAGAGGAAGGAAGCAAGGAAACTTATGAAAGGGGAGAGTAAGAGAGGAATGAGTGAAGAGAGGGAAGAAGGTGGGAAGGAGAAAGAAAAGAAGAAATAGAGGAAGGGAAGGTAAAAGAGAGAAAGAAAAAGAGCAAGAAAGAAAGAAAGAAAGAAAGAAAGAAAGAAAGAAAGAAAGGGGGAAGGGACAGGAACAGAGGAAGGAAGCAAGGAAACTTATGAGAGGGGAGAGTAAGAGAGGAATGAGTGAAGGGAGGGAGGGAGGGAAGAAGGTGGGAAGGAGAAAGAAAAGAAGAAATAGAGGAAGAGAAGGTAAAAGAGAGAAAGAAAAAGAGCAAGAAAGAAAGCTGCAAGCACCCCCCCGAGCCCCCCAGGCCGGCTGCAACCTTTTAAAACACGCGCGCCGCTTCGCAGCTGTCTCCTGAAGCCGAACACGGAAGTTAGCGTTTGGCTTCAGGAGACAGCTCCTTGGCGCTTGTATCTCGAATTTGGGCTTGTAAGTAGAACAAAAATATCTCTCCCCTCCCAGCTCTTATCTCGAGTTGCTCTTAAGTAGAGCAGCTCTTATGTCAGGGTTCCACTGTATTCCCCCCTGCTACATGGTGAGATTATCGTGTTCTGCTCATTATTCATTGTTGCCAAACATGTTCAAGGCTGTAATAATAATGGACAGCATGATTGGCTTATTGGCCAATAAGAAGTGCATGAAAACATATAGTGTCAAGTATTATAATATTTCATTAAGTGATATAGCAATTGACTGGAAACTGTTGCTCCTGGATGCATTGGCAACTGTATCTGCTCAATATGATTCATAGAGGCTATATCCAGTGCCTTCCCTTTCTAAGGAAAAGCCTAATGCATTTATTTCTATCTGGATTCTCTCATAGGTCATGACCCCTGCTTGTATGACCACACAATGTAACATCAACCTTTGCCAGAATGATAATATGTCCTTGTGGCAATTCCAGCAGTTCCAGCTTTCAGTTCCAGCAATCCAGTGCCCAATTCAGAGTCCCAAACGCCTAAATTCTCTGAATCCAGACCACTCTGCTGAATCATGGGTAAACATATGGTATGAAATACTGTGGCACAGGTCAGAGACAACAGCAAAGAGAATAAAGTCATAAAACAACACTTTATTAACAGAAAAGATTGGTATATTTTTTTTCATACTAAGGGTTTTTAATTGCTTTTTATTGTTGGATTTGTATCGTGTTTTGTGTTGTGAGCTGCTCCGAGTCTCTGGAGAGGGGCGGCATACAAATCAAATTATTATTATTATTAATAATAATAATAATAATAATAATAATAATAATAATAATTAGTGTAAATTGTGGGGATTGAAGAGTCTGGACAAAGTTCTTGATTGTTTTTTCATAATTCGCATTAAATTTGATCCTCCAGTTGTCAAGGAAACCCACACAATCCAGGTTCTTTCCTGTGCACTCACCTTCATTTCCTGGATCTTGAACTCTTTAACAGCAAAATGCTCCTGTAGTAAATGTACTTTTTAAAAAAAAAGGAAATTGTGATCTTGTTTGCAAGCATCTGCATGCAGCACATATATGTGTGGGGATCAGGGATGGGTTCTAACTTACCTTGCTGCCAGTTTGCTTCGTCTTGCACTGCATGGCCATGTCTTGTGGGTGCGCACATGCACAGTGGCAAAAAGTCCAAAAATCTTTTCAAAAAAGCTGCAAGCTAAATGGCAATGCATGCATGGTACTGTAAGCTCATCTTCTGTGCCTGTGCAAAATAAAAAAAAATCAGGCAAAAAAATCTGGAAAAAATAAACAAAATATGGTGGCATCCACGGACTGGCACCGTCCAAATTGGTTCTATGACATCATCATGACATCACTAGCAGGTTGCTACCAGTTCGGGCAAATCGGTCCGAACCAGGAGGAACCCACCTCTGATGGGGATGGGAGGAACATAGAGAGAAGGAGAGACAAAGAGAGAAAAAGAAAGAGAGAAAGAGAGATAACTGGATATCAACACCCTACTGATCACATTGCTACAATAGATGACCTCACAGAGTGACTTCATTTTTTTTTTTAATTCTTTGTCCAATATACAATACATATGGAAGAGAGTAGGCATTAAGTAATATACATAAAGATAGAAGGAAAAAGAGGATATATATGATATAAGAAATAAGGAGATAATATATATGATATATGTATGTATATATATGTAGATAGATAGATATATGTAGGTAGATAGATAGATAGATAGATAGATAGATAGATAGATAGATAGATAGATAGATAGATAGATAAGGTAAGGGAAGACAATTGGACAGGGGACGATAGGCACATCAGTGCACTTATATACGCCCCTTACTGGCCTCTTAGGAACCTGGAGAGGTCAATTGTGGAGAGTTTAAGGGAGAAATGTTGGGGGTTGGGAGTTGACACTATTGAGTCCGGTAATGAGTTCCACGCTTCGACAACTCGATTGTTGAAGTCGTATTTTTTACAGTCAAGTTTGGAGCGGTTAATATTAAGTTTGAATCTGTTGAGTACTCTTGTGTTGTTGCGGTTGAAGCTGAAGTAGTCGTTGACCGGAAGGACGTTGCAGCATATGATCTTGTGGGCAATACTTAAATCATGTTTTAAGCGCCGCAGTTCTAGGCTTTCTAGACCCAGGATAGTTAGTCTGTTTTCGTAGGGTATTCTGTTTCGAGTGGAGGAGTGAAGGGCTCTTCTGGTGAAATATCTTTGGACGTTTTCGAGAGTGTTGATGTCTGAGATGTGGTGTGGGTTCCAGACAGATGAGCTGTATTCGAGAATGGGTCTGGCATAGGTTTTGTAGGCTCTAGTCAGTAGTGTGAGATTGCCAGAGCAGAAGCTACGTAGGATCAGGTTAACAACTCTGGAAGCCTTTTTGGCGATATTGTTGCAGTGGGCTTTAGCACTTAGGTCTTTTGATATTAGTATTCCAAGGTCTTTTACTGAGTGTGGGTTGGCTGCTAGAATTTGTTTATTCAGTTCATATGTGAGGTTTGGATTCTTTTTGCCGATGTGGAGGGTAGAGCATTTGTTGGTTGATATTTGGAGTTGCCAAGTGTTAGACCAATCTGAAACAAAGTCAAGGTCTTTTTGGAGAGTGAGTGTGTTGTCAGTGGTGTTGAAAAGTTTCACATCGTCAGCAAAAAGCACACAGTTGCTTGCAATATTATCACAGAGGTCATTGATGTAAAGGGTGAAAAGAGTAGGACCTAGTACGCTGCCTTGGGGAACGCCGCTTATGACAGGGACTGGGGTGAAAACGGCGCTTCCGATTTTGACAACTTGTTGCCTGTTTGACAGGAATGCAGTAATCCAGTTGTGGAGGAGTCCTGAGATGCCATAGGATTTGAGTTTTAGGAGAAGTTTGTCGTGAACTACTGAGTCAAAGGCTTAAACAATTAGAACCAGAGATGGGAGGCAAACCACTGCAACTCTATGCCATCCGCCCTCAATCTCAGTTTATCCAAATGGATACAATTATTGATTGATATTGAACACTGCTGAGATATAAACGAGAATAAGGATTGTTGCACCATCCTATCTCAGTTCCTATAGATATCATCAATAAGTGTGGTTGTATTCTCACTGCTATGGTTTGGCTGGAAGCAACACTAAAAAATGCACTGTTAAGGACTCTGTGAAGTGCAGCCTAACCATCTTTTAACAGTCTTCCCAAAAAAGGAGATAGACACTACACAAATTATCCAGGATTCATGGATCTAGCAATAGCCTCTTGAGAGAGGATGCACTACAGCTTCTGTTAAGAAAGGTGAAAACATCCTTTATCTCACAGAATCCATAGACTCTATCCATAGACTTTGATCATATGTTAGTCCTTAGGAACAGTGATGGGTTCCTACTGGTACGGTCAGGTATGTAGAACTGGTAGAAAAATTTTGGTCAGATGCACAGAAACGGTAGAAAAATTTTGAATTTTTTTTCTTTTTTTCCCTTCTGGGCTCTGGGTATGTTTTTCCTATTGCAGTAAATGAGGTTGAATGTGTATAATTTTGGGAGAGCTGTCCATGCACGAGTGTGTGTACATACACTTTATATAATAGAAAATGTATATTTTTGTGTGCCTGTGTGTAACATGTATGTACACATATGGCATATATACATAGAATTAAATAGTATATTTTGGATGTTCAGTAAAAGTAAGAGAAATTGTATCTCTTTGAGGTGAGGAGAGGCCAGGCATCCTAACCTTAACCCAAACCCCTGACGTGAGTGACATCAAGTTGGCCACCTTTAAGCCAGTCACATGACCTTTCATCGCCCCCCCCCCCCGGTCACATAATTATCAAGCCACTCCCACCTAGTCTCATGGCCAGCAAGCCACACCCGCAAAATAAGCCACGCCCACAGTGTGGTGGTAATTTTTTTTTTGCAGCCCTTCACTGCTTAGTAAGTCTTCATTAAGGAGAGACATGGATCTAACAGGTGGCAAGATTAACAGTCCAAGGACCCTTTCTATTTCTTAAGGATTTCTAGGATCAAACTCTTTCCAAACTCGATCAACACTGTTCATCAGTTAACTCAGTCCAACTATGAACTTCAAGTCCAACCATCCCTCATGTAAAACAGCCCTGTGGAGTAAAGAACTCATTGCCTTAAAGGGGGCTGTTTCTTGTCTATGTGGATGCAGTTAGATTGCAAATTAAAACTTAATTTGTTCCATGACCAGGTTCTTAAGTATAAAAGTTTGTAAGAAGTAATTTCCCATAGGAAACAATGTAAAAGCAAATAATGTGTGCGACTGGGGAAACCACATGGAGGGTGGAGGCCCTGTTTCCTCCCAGATTCATAGAGAGGCCCCATGGAGGCTTTTGCCTGCCTTTTCCGGTTACTGTTTCGGAGGCTTGGGTTTGTAAGTGAAAAAATGGTTCTTCCCTGCCTTTTATGGCCCTGTTTCCTCCCAGGAGATTCCTAGAGAGGCCCCACGGAGGCTTTTGCCCGCCTTTTCCGGTTACAGTTTCGGAGGATTGGGTTTGTAAGTGAAAACCTGGTTCTTATCTAGAAAAGTTCATAAGTAGAGGCGCTCTTAGGTAGAGGCATCACTGTAAAGTGCAAATAGATGTTTTTCTGCTCTTATCATTATGATTCAGTCTATAACATGGACTTTCACTCATACTCAGTTGGTCTCAATCATTGTCTTTCTTGACTGTTAGTTCTCTTGATGATGGAGTTGAACTGCTTAAGTGGGAAGACAGGTACAACAGCAACAAGCTCAATTACTCCTTAAAGCTCAACTTCAATCACAGAATTTCTCAACCTAATTATATGCAGCACAAAGCCCCTGAAAGCCATTAGGACTTTATTAAATTATAAGCTTACACCCTTATGTAAGGGTGTCATGACTGATGCTAGACTCAAAATCCAGGAGGGGATATATTTGGTTGGGGAGGCCTCCCTCTGGCCCACCCACGTCCCAGTTACCCATGCCAATTGAGATGCCTTAATCAAAAAAAGAGTCACCGAGGCTCTAGTGACCAAATATAAAAGATAGATACTACTAAGTATGTCTGTGGTTCCCCATCTATGGTCGGCTCTCAGATTACCCTGGTAGTCTCTCAGCATGTAGAAAGACCATATCAGAATAACAGATTAACAGAGTTAGAAGGGACTTTGGAGGATTTTTAATCCAACCCCCTGCTCAAGCAGGAAACCCTAGACCAGTGATGACAAACCTTTTTTTGCTTCACGTGCCAAAAGTGTGTATGTACATGTGCTAACATGCTTGCACGTGCCCACATCCATTCCCTCGTCCCATGCATGGGCACCCCCCACTGCCCCTACATATAGGTTATGACCTATAAAGGCCTTCATGGCACCAGACCAGGATATCTGTGAGACTGCCTTCTGCTGCACGAATCCCAGTGGCTGGTTAGGTCCCACAGAGTTGATCTTCTCCGGGTCCCATCGACTAAACAATGTCGTCTGGTGGGGCCCAGGGGAAGAGCCTATTCTGTGGCGGTTCCGACCCTCTGGAATCAACTCCCCCCAGAGATTAGGACTGCCCCCACCCTCCTTGCCTTTCGTAAACTCACCTCTGTCGTCAGGCTTGGTGGAACTGAGACATCCCCCCCTTGCCTATGTAATTTTGTGCATGATATGACTGTGTGTATGTATTCTATCTACAGTGATCCCCCGGGTATTGCGATCCCGATCATTGCGAAACGGCTATATGGCGATTTTTGAACCCGGAAGTAAAAACACCATCTGCGCATGCGCGCCCTTTTTTCTATGGGCACGCATGCGTAGATGGCGCCGGGCAGATCAGCTGCTGGGCGGCTTCCCTGGGTCTTCCCCCTCTTGCTGGCGGGAGGGCGAGCAGCGGGCATCAGTGAGGAGTTTCCCCACCGCCCACGCAAACTCCTCGCTGCCGCTCGCCCGCCCTTCGCCCGCCCACGCCGTTCGCTCGCGCCGCTTCCCAGCTGAGTCCTGAAGCGAATTGGCTTCAGGACTCAGCTGGGAAGTGGCGCGAGCGAGCAGATGGTGTTTTTACTTCCGCAGCGCTACTTTGCGAAAAACCGGTCATTGCGAGGGGTCCTGGAACGGAACCCTCGCAATGATCGGGGGAACACTGTATTGGTTTTTTTTTTCTTTTTAGACTTTTAAAAATGTTATTTCAGATTTTAATTATTAGATTTGTTACCATGTATTGTTTTTATCACTGTTGTGAGCCGCCCGAATCTACGGAGAGGGGTGGCATACAAATCTAAGAAATAATAATAATAATAATAATAATAATAATAATAATAATAATAATAATAATAATAATAATAATAATATGTGCACAACCCCCCCTGTCTTCTTGTATGCGCACAGGCCTCACTGAAGCCTGGGACAGTGAAAAAATGGCCAAACGGGCAAACAGACTTCCCCCGGAATGTAAAAAACAGCACAATAGTGAAAACGGAAGTCCATTTTCCAAACTGCTGGTTTGCCCGTTGGGCTATTTTTTGTACTCTATGTGCTTCAAGAAGCTTCCCTGAAGCCTCTGGAGTGGGAAAAACAGCACAACAGAGAAACCAGAAGTTCCTTTTCTGAACTTTTTTCTGTTGGGCTGTTTTTCACACTCCAGGGCTTCATGAAACTTCCCTGAAGCCTCAGGAGTGCAAAAAACAGTACAACGGACAAACTGGAAGTTCGGAAAACAGACTTCCAGTTTCCCTGTTGTGATGTTTTTCCCACCCCGGAGGCTTCAGGGAAGCTTCCCTGAAGCTTCTGGAGGGTGAAATAGCCTTCCTCAAGGCCAAAAATCAGCTGGCTAGCGCACACATGCACACCAGAGCTGACATAAGCAATGCCTTGCATGCCCTCTAATATGGCTCCGCATGCCACTTGTGCTACACATGCCATAGGTTCACCATCACAGCCCTACACCATTTCTTGAAAACCTCCAGTGTTGGAGCAGCCACAACTTCTGGAAACAATTTGTTTCACTGATTGCTTAATCTGTCAAGCAAGTTTTCCTTAGTTCTAAATTGGTTCTGCCCTTAATTAGTTTCCATCCATTGCTTCTTGTCCTGCCTTCAGATTTATCTATCTATCTATCTATCTATCTATCTATCTATCTATCTATCTATCTATCTATCTATCTATCTATCGGATTTGTATGCCGCCCCTCTCCGTGGACTAGGGGTGGCTAACAACAGTGATAAAAACAGCATGTAGAAATCCAATACTAAAACAGCTAAAAACCCTTGTTATAAAACCAATCATACATACAAACATATCATACATAAATTGTAGAAGCCTAGGGGGAAAGAATATCTCAGTTCCCCCATGCCTGATGGCAGAGGTGGGTTTTGAGGAGTTGGTTCCAGAGGGCTGGGGCCGCCACAGAGAAGGCTCTTCCCCGGGGTCCCGCTAAATGACATTGTTTAGTTGACGGGACCTGGAGAATGCCCACTCTGTGGGACCTAACTGGTCGCTGGAATTCGTGTGGCAGAAGGCGGTCCCGGAGATAATTTGGCCCGGTGCCATGAAGGGCTTTATAGGTCATAACTAACACTTTGAATTGTGACCGGAAACTGATTGGCAACCAATGCAGACTGCGGAGTGTTGGTGTGACATGGGCATATTTAGGGAAGCCCATGATTGCTCTTGCAGCTGCATTCTGCACAATCTGAAGTTTCTGAACACTTTTCAAAGGTAGCCCCATGTAGAGAGCGTTACAGTAGTCGAGCCTCGAGGTGGTGAGGGCGTGAGTGACTGTGAGCAACTAGTGCACCAGGCGAACCTGGGCAAACGCCCCCCTTTGGAGCAGTGTTCCCTCTAATTTTTTTTTGGGGGGGGCGGAAAAGTATAGTGTCTGAGCGGTAGTCCCTTCGGGACTGGGCGGCACAGAAATATTAAATAAACAAACAAACAAACAAACAAACAAACAAACAAAAAAATAAATAAATAAAAAACCCACCCTGTTTTGCCTCAGAGAATTTCAAAATAAAATACTGTACTGTGTGTCTATAACAATGAGCTCATAATAGGGCAACTCTATCAATATCAAAATGCCACTTAAATAGTTGAGCTAGTTTCAAACTAGATTTTGATTTTCTTTCTCTCTTCCTTACTCCCATTCTTTTTCTTTCTCTTTTCCTTCCTCTCTTTTTTCTATCTGTTTCTCTCTCTTCCTCTCTTCCTCTCTCTCTCCTTCCCTCTCACTCTTTCCCTCTCGGCTTCTGGGCAGGTTTGAAAAACTCTGAGTTGATGATGATTTTTAAGTGAGCGATTGCTCACTGCTCAGCTTAGAGGGAACTATGCTTTGGAGAATAGATTGACCCCCACCTCTTTGTGGCAGCCCCTTAGAAAATGCTATCATGTCACCTCTAGTTAAGCCATACATACTCAATTCCTACAACTGTTCATATAATTACTTTTAGCTAATTGTATTTAAGTGTACACGTCTTTGATATGTGTTGGATAACCAGGCAGCATGTGAAATCCAAATATTGTAATTGATTAATGTGGCCATTAATGGCATCTACTTAAAAATAATTTATTTTCTTCTTTATTGCAATTAAAAGAATGTTCTGGATCAGTGAAACTTTTATACTTTGTACTTTAGGTGAATACATCCTGTACTTTAATTTTTTTTCTTTATGTGCTTGGATGAAATAGTAGTTAATTAGCATTCTATGCTCTGAAGAAAGAGGTGGTGGTGTTAATATCTGACAGAGGGTAGAAATTAACAGTGATCAACACCAAAATTGGAAGTGGAATTGGAAGCTAATGCTAGCTGTATGCAAAGAAGCTTTAAAGGTGATGTAAAGGTACAGCCAATTCCCCCCTTCCTGAAATGTAAAACAAATTTGCCTATTAATTAGCAATTAATAGGCAAACTATATGTCAAACAGATTTTTCTTACAGTGTTTTACTACCACCTCTGAGCACTTGCTGCCTAAGATAACTGCTTATATTAGCCTCATGATAAACCTGTTTTTGAGGGAGAGTTTCAGGGAGCAGAAGCAACAACAACATTGTCTTTTGTATAAAAAGAGCACCCGAATAAAAACATTTCTGACAAGAAAATAAAAGTATGAAAGACTATACTTGGCCAGACCAAAGTCTTATCAAGTCTAGCATCCTCCTTCACACAATGGCATCATGTGATTTGTGGACATTTTTCTTATTCGTATTTGCCAACAAATGGCATTTATAAGTATGTTGCCTCTGGTAATACCCCAGTACTGCAGGATTGGGATCACTAGTGCTTAATGAAATAAAAGAAGAAATAAATAATATTTTAAAACAAGAAAGCTAAGATCAGATCTAATTTATTGAGTGCTTGCAATTCAAGGCTACAGAGAGGGGCGGCATACAAATCAAATAAAATCAAATAAAATCAAATAAATAAATAAATAAATAAATAAATAAATAAATAAATAAATAAATAAATAAATAAATACATTCATTGTTTTATGGCAGATCTTCTCTAACCTTTCACAATTCAAAGTGTTGGTTATGATCTATCAAGCCCTTCATGGCACCGGACTAGAATATCTGCGAGACTGCCTTCTGTCGCACGAATCCCAGCAGCCAGCTAGGTCCCACAGAGTTGGCCTTCTCCGGGTCCCGTCGACTAAACAATGTTGGCTGGCGGGACCCAGGGGAAGAGCCTTTTCTGTGGCAGCCCCGACCCTCTGGAACCAGCTCCCCCCAGACATTAGGACTGCCCCCCTCCTCCTTGCCTTTCGTAAACTTCTTAAAACACACCTCTGCTGTCAGGCATGGGGGAACTGAGACATCTCCCCTTGTCTATGTAGTTTTATGTATGGTATGTTTGTGTGTATGCTTTTTATAGACAGTGTTCCCTCGAGTTTCGCGGGTTCGAACTTCGCGAAAAGTCTATACCACGGTTTTTCAAAAATATTAATTAAAAAATACTTTGCGGGTTTTTTCCCTATACCATGGTTTTCCCCGCCCAATGACGTCATATGTCATCTCCAAATTTTCGTCCGCCTTTAATAAATATTTTTTAAAATAAACTTTAATAAATAAACATGGTGAGTAATAATCTAAATGGTTGCTAAGGGAATGGGAAATTGTAATTTAGGGGTTTAAAGTGTTAAGGGAAGGCTTGTGATACTGTTCATAGCCAAAAATAGTGTATTTACTTCCGCATCTCTACTTCGCGGAAATTCAATTTTCACGGGCAGTCTTGGAATGCATCCCCTGTGAAAATCGAGGGAACATTGTAATGGGGTTTTTATGCTTTTAATGTAAAAATGGTTATTTTAGACTTTAATATTAGATTTGCTATTGTATATTGTTTTATCACTGCTGTGAGCCGCCCCGAGTCTGTGGAGAGGGGCGGCATACAAATCTAATAAATAATAATATAATAATAACCTAGTGACAACAGATGTGTTTGCTGGGAATTCTCAATGACCCATGCTAGTGTGTTGTGCTATATCAAGAATCAGAGGCAGTAGATTAGAATGGCTTATTTACAAATGCATGAAGATTTTTCCTCCCCTAAGGAACATGGCTGGCTTTTGTGTCACTTTCCTTTGTACATCATTCATGTTAACTCCAGTATTTAAAGAGTCCCTGCTCACCAATCAGTGCAGCAACAGAAATATGCAGCTGCACTCCAAAATAGCTTCAAGCTCTAGGCAATGTTGAATTTCTGGAATTTCTAAATCATGTTGGAAAAAGGATGTTGTTACTTTAATTTGCTACAAGTTGTTAGCTCAAAAAAAATAATAATAATGATACCCTTTGCAATGTGAAAAACAGTACCTTGAAATATATAAGACCTACATTGCTCAAGGCTTCAAAATATAAGGGAGAAATTTTTAATTCATCGTGCGAGAAAAAATGATGGCTTAGTTTGTGCCAAAGACTGCATGAAGCCAAGCCGTGGCTCACAGTACTTGCCAGCCATTGGCTAGGCTGATGCCTGTTTTTTTTTCACAGAGTGACCGTCAAGATTCCAGGAAATCTGTGGACAGGAAAGACACATAATTGTTTCCTTCTTTAAGAAGGGCAGCATGACACATTAGAGCTCAGGCTATGAACTCATCTCTAATTTTATTACACTGTGTTCTCTGTGCTGCAAGTTTCAGTTTTTTAAAAAAAGGGCAAAAGAAACTTTCTCTGGCCAGAAGCGGATCTGCAAACATGCCACGACTTCACAACAACAGCCTCATACATTCAACATATTAATTACTATGCCTCAGTGTGCTTTAAAGAAGTTATCTTATTTATATTGTACCGAATGCAGAACAATGTTACTCAGGAAGCCTAATCTTTTCTCTAAATATTCAGAATATAATAAAACTATCCTATGTAATAAAAGCAAAATGCAAATACCGATTGGCCAAATTACAGTTTGCAGAAAACAGGAGGCACGCAGTGCAGGAAGGGGACAGTCTCCAGAAGAACAAAGAATGAATATGTCTAATGAAACAAACTCATTAGTGCAAGCAGGGGATTATTTTCAGCAGAAAGGTTGGAGGGGAAAGCAAAACTAGATCCAGCCAAAAACTTGGATTCTTCCTCCAAATACATAAACATGATAATTAGAATGCAATTTGAGGCAGGGCAGAAAAGGAAGGACTGCCTTCTTATTTTTTAAAAAAGGCATGTGATCTCCTACAAACTCTCTTTACATGTGTTAGGTTCTCCTTTCTGTTGCATCTTTTTTTTTACAGCAAATTATTCTTTGGATTTACAGCAAATTATTTGGATTTGTAAATGCAACAGTTATACATGCATTTTTATATCAGAATATAGTTTAACATACAATGCTAAAATCTTAACACTTCACTCTTCTTTTTTGTAACTGTAAATTAATCAATTCAATTTCTGAATCTTCATGGGATCAATTCTTGGGGGTCTGAATATCCATGTGATCAATTTATTTATTTATTTATTTATTGGATTTGTATGCCGCCCCTCTCCGTAGACTCAGGGCGGCTAACAACAGTGGTAAAAACAACATGCAACAATCCAATACTAAAGCAGCTAAAAACCCTTATTTTAAAACCAATCATACATACAAACATACCATACATAAATTGTAGAAGCCTAGGGGGGAAAAATATCTCAGTTCCCCCATGCCTGATGACAGAGGTGGGTTTTAAGAAGCTTACGAAAGGCAAGAAGGGTGGGGGCTATTCTAATCTCTGGGGGGGAGTTGGTTCCAGAGGGCCGGGGCCGCCACAGAGAAGGCTCTTCCCCTGGGTCCCACCAAACGACATTGTTTAGTTGACGGGACCCGGAGAAGGCCCACTCTGTGGGACCTAATTGGTCGCTGGGATTCGTGCGGCAGAAGGCGGTCCCAGAGATAACCTGGCCCGGTGCCATGAAGGGCTTTATAGGTTATAACCAACACTTTGAATTGTGACTGGAAACTGATCGGCAACCAATGCAGACTGCGGAGTGTTGGGATTCTTGGGATCTCAGACACAATTTCTATAATTTCTCCCCCTCCTCTCTGGTCTTTCAGAACTAGAAAGAACAAATAATGGAAAAATGCAGTTACCAAATAAACATGACTATATCTGAATTTCTCAACTTAAAGTTCTGTGAATGACCCAGAATGTTCACATTATCTTTGTCTGAAAATATTCTTTGGGGTGACTCACAATCTCTTTCAAAAAGTTTATAAAAGCCTTGGTTTTTTTGTAAAGTGATGCAACAGCTTATGCAAGTAGAAGGACCTTGCAACTATTAATAATGCAAACAAGTATAACACTTCAGACATTATTATAGTGCCTTTAGTTATTTCCTAACCTTCATTTTAGTTGAGCCAGTATTTAAAGTACTGCAATTCTATAAGAAAATATCCTACTTTTTATCTGCGTTGTCCATCAAAAATGAATAGAATTTCAACTCCTCCAGCAAAGTAATGAAACAAAGATAATTGCACAGAGCCCTAATTTGTCCCTTTCAGATTGCCTTTTCCAACTCTTATTAGCTAAAGCAAAACTTTTTATTCTACCAGCAGTTCACACAGGTTGAGGTCATGGATGGAAAAACTGCTCACAGCTGTACTATAGCATTTGGCACAATAAAAAGAAAAACATTGCAAAAATATGAGGAAACTTTGCCCCCTACCCATCCTGACTTTTAATAATGGAAAAGAATTTCATGCAACCTGGTGTATAAGACTTATGTTGTGGGTTTGCATTATAACAGAGATGGATGAATGCAAACTCCAACTATGTTAGAGAATAACAGAGTTTAAGTAAATTATTAAAACCTCAAAAAGGAAATGTATAACAGCTACATGTTTTACTTTCTTCGTTACACAGAAAAAAGGCTGAAGAATTGTGTCTTTGAAATACATCATTGCAGATCATTTTAGCCTATCATTGCAACAATACCTGATTGCAACCACCTCAAATTATAGGAGATTGGTGAAAATCAATGCATTCCAAGGTTTGTTAATGTTAATTGAAATGTTGTAAAACCCTCCTTGTGAATGGAAATCAGCATAGACTGAGATTTTTTTTTGGTAGAAATCAGTTCTGACAGCGTTGTGATTAATCTTTGCATTTTCCTTCTCTGCCAAAGAGCAAATTTCTAGATAGTTCTATTATCATGGGACACAACTGACAATATCCAAGATCTGACTGCAGAGTTGGTTTTCAGAGGCACTCTGGGAAATGAAGTCATGGAAGAGACATTAGAATGCTGTTGGAGAAAGACAAAGAGCAAGTCCAATAGAGCATAGATGAGAGCCTGCATCAAGGTCTACTTGGAAATAAAGACGGTGAAACATGCTTATTTCTTCAATCCTGCTTCATAACACTTGGCTGCTCTTGGGTAATAAAAGATTATAATTCATAAGAGATTATAATAAGAGATTGCTATTATTATCATCATCACTATCACCATCACCATCATCATTATTATTATTATTATTATTATTATTATTATTATTATTATTAGTATGCCACCCTTCTCCAAAGACTCGGGGCAGCTCACAACATACAATACAAACAGTACAACAACAAATCTAATCAATTAAAAAATTACAAACTAAAATCCCAATATACTAAAATCAGTCAGCCAACTCATTCACAAGCACACATCTCATTTAGTAAATTCATTCATTCATTTCATTCATTTTATTGGATTTGTATGCCGCCCCTCTCCGCAGACTCGGGGCGGCTAACAACAGTAATAAAAACAATGTGCGACAATCCAATACTGAAAAACTAAAAGCCCTTATTTTAAAAACCAATCATACATACAACGTACCATACATAAATTGTGGAAGCTGAGGGGGAAAGAATATCTTAATTCCCCCAAGCCTGACAACACAGGTGGGTTTTAAGAAGCTTGCGAAAGGCAAGAAGGGTGGGAGCTATTCTAATCTCTGGGGGGAGTTGGTTCCAGAGCGCCGGGGCCGCCACAGAGAAGGCTCTCCCCCTGGGTCCCGCCAAACGACATTGTTTAGTTGACGGGATCCGGAGGAGGCCAACTCTGTGGGACCTAATTGGTCTCTGGGATTCGTGTGGCAGAAGGCGGTCCCGGAGATAACCTGGTCCGATGCCATGAAGGGCTTTATAGGTCATAACCAACACTTTGAATTGCCCCATGCCTGGCAACATAAATGAGTCATAAGACTCTTGTGAAAGGCAAGGAGGGTGGGGCAGTGTGAATCTCTGGAGGGTGCTGATTCCAGAGGGCCGGGGCCACCACAGAGAAGGCTCTTCCCCTAGGCCCCGCAGACAACATTGTCTGGCCGACAGGATCCGGAGAAGGCCAACTCTGTGGGACCTAACTGGTTTGTTTGTTTGTTTATTTAATTTATTTAATATATTTAATTTATTTAATTTATTTAATTTATTTAATTTTTTTTATTTTTTTTTTTTTTATTTTTATTTTTTTTATTTTTTATTTTTTTTTTATTTTTTTATTTTTTTATTTTTTTATTTTTTATTTTTTATTTTTTTATTTTTTTATTTTTTTATTTTTTTATTTTTTTATTTTTTTATTTTTTTATTTTTTTATTTTTTTATTTTTTTATTTTTTTATTTTTTTATTTTTTTATTTTTTTTATTGGATTTTTATGCCGCCCTTCTCCGCAGACTCGGTTGCTGGGATTCATGCAACTTTCATTAAAATAAGAGATTATTTATAAGACATTATAATCCAGAGGTGGGCTGCCCCTAGTACACTTGGTATCGCCATTATAGTAGTGACAATGGTGATGCATGTGCATCTGCGCATCCCCACCATGCTCCTGCTCATTCCCGCGCATTTCCGCATGAGATTTTGTTCCCACGCATGTGTAGAAGCAAACAAATCCCCCAAATCGCCAAAATCTTATGCGAGGATGCTTGCATGTGTGAGATTTCAGTGATTTTTTTGTCCTTTCTTTTCTTCTGCGCATGTGCGGAAGCAAAGAAATCAGCGAAAACCGCCGAAAGCTCCCATGTCCTCGCGTTCTCGCATGAGATTTTGGCGATTTACAGAAATATACCCTGTATACTAGTTGTGCTAATCAAGACTCGGCAGTCACTAATGCCTAAATTATGTCCTGTTTACCTTGAGGTAAGCTGGGCAGCCTATACATTTTATAAACAAATAAATTATAATATGCATTATATGGGTTTTCCATGGAAAGCATTTGGAGCCTTCAACTGGCCCATGATTTGATAGCACATGAAGTATTAGGCCCATCCTCTTACATCTTCATTACTGCTATATGAGCTGTAGTGGCTCATACAATTAAATGAATGCAATACAATTAAAACTGATAATTATTTACCTTTAATGCAATGCATTGCGTGTGACTAGATTAGATTAGATTTGTATGCCACCCCGAGTCTACGGAGAGGGGCGGCATACAAATCTAATAAATAAATAAATTAGTTACAGGTAGTCTTCAACTTACAACAGTTCATTTACTGACCATTCAAAGTTACAACATCACTGAAGAAAATGACTTTTGATTGTTTTTCACATTTACAACCATTGTAGCATCCCCGTGGTCACATGACTTACATTCAGACTCATACTTATGACAATTGCAGTGTCTGGGAGTAATATAATTGTCTTTTGTGACCTTCTGACCAGCAAAGTCAGTGGGGAAACCAGATCCACTTAACCATGTTATTAATTTAGCAACTGCAGTGATTCACTTAACAAATGCAGCAAGAAAAATCATAAAATGGGGTAAAACTCACTTAACAAATTTCTCATTCAACAAGATAAATGTTTGTCTCAGTTATGGTTGTAAGTTGAGGAGTACCTGTATTTTTCTTCCCATTCCATATGTTGTAGAGTCCAGATCTCATAAGTAGAAGAATATAATTGTGAGCTCTAAGAAATATAGAGCCCAATTCTATAATGGCATCTGCCCTAGGAAACAGGGTCTCCCCAGAAATACAGATCAACTCTACTGGCCTTTTCAAAGGCTGTAAAAACCTGGTAGTTCCCCTAGGCCAGTGATGGCAAACCTATGGCACAGGAGGCACATGGACCCATATCTGAGGGCACGAAAGGCGTTGCCCTATGTCAGTTGGTTTTTGGGCTTCTTTTTGGCCATTTTCTCTTTCCCCATGGCAAAAATGGGCCAATGGGCCAACTGGAAGTTCACCTGTATGCTAATCGTCAGCTTCCTTTTCACTGTCAGAGGTTTTCAGGAACGTCTTCAGCTTTGGATAGTTGCAGCCCTGCCTCTCACATCTCGGGCAATTACTTTTGCAGCTGGGAAGGCTTTCTTGAAGGCCTGGATACCCATTAGCAGAGCTCCAGATTGATCTAGAGCTCTGTTATCAGCTGCAGAGGACAGTCCTATAGGCCAGTGATGGCGAACTTTGTTTCCTCAGGTGCCGAAAAAGCATATGCGTGGGCTATCACACAAGCGTGAGTGTCCACACCCATAATTCAATGCTTGAGGAGGGTGAAAACAGCTTCCCCCGCCACCCCGGAGACTCTCTGGAGACCAGAAATGGCCTGTTTCCCAACTTCTGGGGGGCTCAATAGCCTCGTGTTTTATTTTTTATTATTATTATTATTATTATTTATTGGATTTTTATGCCGCCCCTCTCCGCAGACTCAGGGTGGCTAACAACAGTAACAAAACAGTATATAACAATAATCCAATACTAAAAACAATTAAAAACCCATAATGCTCCAAAGGCTTCCCTGGAGCCAGGGTAGGGTAAAAACACCCTTCCCCATCCCCCCAGAGGTTCTCTGGAAGCCAAAAACGCCTTCCCAGAGCTTCTGTGTGAGCCAAAAATCAGCTGGCTAACACGCACATGCATTTTCGAGCTGAGCTAGGGCAATGGCTCGCATGCCAGCAGATATGGCTCTGCGTGCCATCTGTGGCACCCGTGCCATAGGTTCGCCATCACTGCTATAGGCCTTTCCTGAAGGCCTCTCTAGCAGATAACAGAGATCCAAATAGATCCGGAGCTCTGTTATTGGCTACACAGGCCTTTAAGAAAGCCTTCCCAACTGCAGAAGAAACGGGCCGAGGTTTGCGAGCCTAATTGCAACTATCTGAAGGTAAATATTTATTTATTTATTTATTTATTTATTTAATTTATTTATTTATTTTGTCCAATACACAATACATATTGAAGAGAATAGACATGAAGTATTATATATACTATAGAGAAGATATAAAAATAGAGGAGCAGATATATGAAGGAAGAAAAGATATATGATATATGAAATAAGGAGAGACAATTGGACAGAGGACGAAAGACAGGCTAGTGCACTTATGTACGCCCCTTACTGACCTCTTAGGAACCTGGAGAGGTCAATCGTGGATAGTCTAAAGGAGAAATGTTGGGGGTTAGGGGTTGACACTACTGAGTCTGGTAATGAGTTCCACGCTTCGAAAACTCGATTGCTAAAGTCATATTTTTTACAGTCAAGCTTGGAGCGATTAATATTAAGTTTGAATTTGTTGTGTGCTCTTGTGTTGTTGCGGTTGAAGCTGAAGTAGTCATTGACAGGCAGGACGTTGCAGGATATGATTTTGTGGGCAATACTTAGATTGTGTTTTAGGCGTCGTAGTTCTAAGCTTTCTAGATCTAGGATTGATAGTCTGCTTTCGTAGGGCATTCTGTTCAAAGTGGAGGAGTGAAGGGCAGCTACACTTCCTTTTTTTCCTGAACTTCCAGTTGGCCTCTTGGGCCAATTTTCTCAATCCCCAGATTTTGGGAGGCTTTCCTGAATCCTGGGAAAAGTGAAAAACAGCCCAACGGGCCTACTGGAAATCTAAAGGCTTTAGTGATGCCTGTGCACATGTGCGGGGGATGGAGCATGGGAGAGTTGTGCACGTGTCCAGGGCATTACATTAGGAGTGTGTGTACGCGCGCACACCTTATTGCATGTGTGCACCCTTTTGGCACTTAAAAGGTTTGTCATCACTGCCCTAGGCATTGGGATCAGGCAGTAAATTTGGGAGTGCCAATACAGAGGTGCTATGTTTTACCAGCAGGCTGGGGCAGTAACTGAGACGAGACACGGAGGCAAGTAATGTGTAACATTTATTAACAAGAACAGCAAAACAACTCAAGAAATGCATCTGAGGTAAAACGCTTCTGACAGCTCCTTAAATATGCGGTTGTCAAACGGAACAACCAATCACAATTCACCAACAATTTCTCTCCTAGGGTGGCCACCAGAACACTGCAAGAGGTATGGTACAAATTTTTGTATTTTTAATGGGAGGCTCTCAGCCATTCTCTGATTTTGCATTTGAATATTAGTGATTTTTGTATGGCATTTTCTCTACCCAGCTATTTGTCAGGTAGACGTCTGGCTTTACAAATTGGTTCAATAAATAAATAATTAATAAATTGCAGCTGTGATGTAATCCATTTTACCAAATGTATTGTTGTGAAATATATTTGTGTCTCTCCATTTTAGTGAAATGCATCTTTTGTTGTTTGTTTGAATGCCACAAGCAAATTAAGAAGAAACATATCATTTTGTCTGATGAAGAGAGCAAATGGAAGCTGCTTTCTCAGCTTTGAGCAGAAAGGAAACCATAGAGCTCCACCTGCTGGATAAAACTAGTAATGGACAAACAAAATCTTTCCTTAGTCAAATCAATACACAAAATAAGAGAATTTGGTGTTTTGCTCAGTAATTCTTTTACTGCTCACCTTTTACTTAAACTTATCGTGTGATAATTTCCAGCCTACTACTTGATAGTGTTTCCCAGCAACTGCTGTAGCAATTAACTTTAAAAAGTTTTCATTTCTTCCTCATTATTAGATATACATTTATGCTCTCCATCATTTGAAATAGTTTACAGGATGACATATAGGTAACCGAGGATCATAATTTGGACCAGAATTTGTGTTGCCGAGCAAAGCAGTTGTTAAAAGAGTCACAGTCAAAAGTTATGACTTTTGCCATGGTTCTTAAGTGAATCACTGCAGTTGTTAATAAATCATCTGGTTGATAAATTTATGCAGCTTCCTCCATTGACTTTGCTTGTCAGAAGTTGGCTGGAAAAATTGCAAATGGACAATGAACACATGACCCTTGAACTCTGCAATCATTGTAAATCCAAGCTAGTTGCCAAGTGCTCGAAATTTGATAACACGAGTCATGTTACATGACCATGTGGATAATGTGATAGTCATAAGTATGGGGATCTGTTGTAAATATTTTTTTTCCCAGTGCTGTTGAAACTTTGAACAGTTGCTAAATGAAGGGCTGTAAGCTGAGGTTTACCTGTACAATATATACAGGGGTGACATTCAAATTTCCCTTCTATTGGTTCCGTGGCTGTGGCTTAGTGGGCGTGGCTTGGTTTTGAGATATGTGATTGAGTGAGCATAGCCAACCTGACGTCACTCATAGCAAGGTGGGGCAGCATCACCCACCAAGCCACGCCCACAAAACTGACATAAACGTTTGGCCAAGTCTTCTAGCATTCAATCTGGCTGCTTCTCGCCTCCTTCTCATGTTTGCTCTGTGTGTATGAGCCCAAGAAGGAGGAGAGAAGGAGTGAGTGGGAGGGACGGGGTGGGGTGGGGCAGGGCGGGACCAGTCAGTGGTGCAAGTTACCGACTCTCGGAATTGCGCATAATCACCGCCACAGGTTCGAACCTGCTGAATTTCACCCCTGAATATATCATATATTAAAATAAATAGTTAATCAAAATTATTGAACATGTCAACATATTGTCATAGTATTGATACCTAAAGTGAAAAATCAGATCCCGGCCATCTTTGGGCATCGGCCCTGGCCGATGACATCGTTGGGGGCGGAGCCTGCCAGCCCTATATAAGAGGCTGCGCAGGCTTGGGGCCTCCTTTTCGCCCTGACGACGACGAGCAAGCGAACACCCGCCCGCCCTCCCTATCTTCCAGTGTGCCACTGTGGGTCGCCCTTAGGGGGCCGAATAGGAATTTTTGGCAGTCTCTGTATTTTCTGAGACCGTTTTTTCACCTATTCCACACTGTGGTGACGGATGGATGGTTAGGGGGTGCTTCGCTCCCCGATTAGTCTAACTGGTTTACCTTTGGTCATTTGGGTTGGCAGGTTAGGGGCGGAAAATTGGGTGGTATTTAGCAACTGCGTGTTCTCCATTCGGCATCTTTGGGGATGATTGACAGGTTCTCTCCAAAGGCTCATGGTGCCTTTAGTTCGATCTGAGCAATTGGGGGTAACCTGCCTTTGGGTCCCGCCCATTTCTATCCCCTTGTAGGGGTTAGACGGCGAGACCTCCCACATGCAGGTGCATGGCTGGGATCCAGGTGAGGGCGTGGCCCTTCACCTGGATCAGCATGGAGCTACGCCCATAAGTTGCCCCGGAAGTTTTTCTGACGTCATTTTCCACCCCGGAAGTAATTGTTTGACCCTGCGGGTCCTTGTAAGGTTTTAGTTAAATTTATGCTAATTTAATGAATAAATTATGCAAATTTAATTAATAAAAATGACCCAGTTTAAATCCAGCTCTCTGTGTCCGTGTCGTTACTCCACCTCTGCTGCAAAGAGAAATGAGGGGGTCTTGGTGCTCTTTGAACTTACTTGTTTTCATGCAAACTTTTCATAACTCAGCTGCGTAACCTCATCAGTGCTGGTGATGTGCTATTGAGGTTATGAAATTTCTGCAAGAAAACAAGCAAGCTCAGAGATCACTAAGTACACCGCATTCCAATCCTAAATTACAAATTTTCTCCTTTATTAAAAAAGAGAAAAGCAGAAAATTCTGGTCCCATTTGTGATCGTAAGGCGAGGACTACCTGTGGTTCAGATTTAAAAGGAAAAATAGTAACGTGTGCTACTTTAATAATGCTTATTCATTTCTGGGCTCTGTTGTAATTATAGTTACTGCTTTTAGTTGCCAGCTCACGTTGCTGTTAAATTGGCAAGTCCTTCTGTTTCTAGGATGCCGTGGTAGATATTCTGTGTTAGCATATCAGCTCCCAGTCTGTCTTCCAGGAAATACACTTTCATTTCTGACATCAGATAGACTGTTGTCTATTTTCAGGCAGCAAGAATAAACAGGAATTCTAAGAATCATGCAGGTTTAATTTCCATAGAAGAGGCCTGTTTGCTTCTGTAATATAACGCTGTGTAATATAAACATAAAATCAGAATTCATGGTCCTTATACATCT
The DNA here is from genome assembly GCF_031021105.1 of Erythrolamprus reginae. NCBI lineage: Eukaryota > Metazoa > Chordata > Lepidosauria > Squamata > Dipsadidae > Erythrolamprus > Erythrolamprus reginae. The sequence goes on along the minus strand of NC_091953.1, from coordinate 33,679,095 downwards.
CTGTTTCCTGTTCTCCTAGAATCCCTTGGAGAATTACATTGTGAGGTAATTTACAAACTTTCGGCCCTTAATACCAACTAGATGCTAACTCACCAGATTTCTTTGTTCTTAGTCTAGACTTACATTACAGAGCTAGACATTAAATGCTAAACTTGATTAACCAGTTTGATCTATTCCAGTACTTGCTTCTTTCAGCTGTAAATTCATGGTTGTGAAAAAGATCTCAAGTAAAATTTTGCACTTTTTAATGTGATTACTTTTGCACATAACACTAGATGGCATTGTTCCTTTTGAACAAGTTACTAGTAATCTGATTATGTTCAAGGCCTGCTAAGATTTCAGCGGTCCTGAAATAATAGGCAAAACATGGGACTTTCTTCAATGTTGAGCTTTGAACTAAATATTAAAAAATGCTTAATTGCTTAATCCTTTATTAACTATCTACGTGTAAAATACTTGTAGAGTTTACAAATATAATTTAATATATTTTCCCCCCCAAAATGTTACTGATATATTGAAAATGTTAACTGACCTATTAAAGAAACACAACATTTCTCCTCAGAGAAAGTCATATTTGAGTAACCAGAGACTGATATTTAAACTTCAGTTTGTAATTCAACCTTGAAATTTGTGACTCAGAATTAAATGTAAATTTGAACTAAATATATACAGCAATTATTATTTATTCACAAAAAACAATAATACACAGCAAACGAGATTGGTATGTGGGATTTTGTATCACAATATCACAAGTTGAACATTTCCCAAGTGTCTAGGACTGTGTGATGTATTTTCGTATGATGCATGCAGATCCAAGTACAGTGGCTTTTTGCAACTGACAGATCGTGATTTTGTCAATGTTTATTGTTTTCAAATGCTGGCTGAGATCTTTTGGCACAGTACCCAGTGTGCTGATTACTACTGGGACCACCTGTACTGGTTTATGCCAGTACAGGTAGTCCCCGAGTTGTTATAGTTCGATTTTAAGATCATATTTTTCTTGTTGTTTTAAATCAATTTTACTGTCACCTGGTATGGCGACATCCATGATCTACACCTTTTTCTTTTCCGCAATAGTGAAGTCTGGTGTATTGTATTTCAAAACCATGTCAGATTGAATTCAAAAGTCCCAAAGTATTTTGGCATGTTTATTTTCAACTACAGTGGTACCTCATCTTATGAACGCCTCTTCTAACGAACTTTTCAAGATATGAACCCGGTGTTTAAGATTTTTTTTGCCTCTTCTTCCGAACTATTTTCACCTTACGAACCCAAGCAGCTGCTGCTGGGATGAAGGGGTTTCTTTTCCCCCCCTTTTTTGAAGAAAGAAAAGGGAGGGGCAGCTTGGAGGAGTAAAGATTTTGCATGCTTGCAAAAGTACTGAAATGGTGTCTTTTTAAGAAAGAAAAGGGAGGGGCAGCTTGGAGGAGTAAAGATTTTGCATGCTTGCAAAGGCACTGAAACGGTGTCTTTTGAAAAAAGAAAAGGGAGGGGAGCCCCCCTTGCCTTTCTTCCTTCCCACTCACCCTTTAGCCTAGCCTTGCTTCTTCCACACGCCCCCTTTAGCTGCTCCTCCCTGCCCTCTGTTAGCCTCCCTTCTAAAGTTTGGGATTTTCCTGAAGGATTTGCACGCATTATTTGCTTTTACATTGATTCCTATGGGAAACATTGTTTCATCTTACGAACTTTTCACCTTACGAACCTCCTCCTGGAACCAATTAAGTTCGTATGATGAGGTACCACTGTACTTTCTCAGGTTTATGATTCCACCAGTTCTTTGCCACTGGTAGATGGTAGTTGTGGCACAGGTTCCAATGGAGCGTCTGGGCCACATGTCTGCGCAATTTTCTTGCAGCCACTGAGAATATGAACAATTTTTTCATCAGCTTCCGTCTGCATTTTGGGTCGTGAGCTCATTTTTCGATCCTGGCCTTGACTGCATTTGTACTGAGTGCTTTATTTATTTATTTGTTTGTTTGTTTGTTTATTTATTTATTTATTCATTCATTTATTCATTCATTCATTTATTTGATTTGTATGCCGCCCCTCTCTGTAGACTCGGGGCGGCTAACAACAGTGGCAAAAACAACATGTGACAATCCAATACTCCTGGGCTGCAAGAATCAAACCTTGTACCTCCTTCTTCAGTGTTCTATTCTTTCAATCTTGTTGATGAACTGCCCATGCAAAGCTTTATTGCACAGCTGTCAGTTCTGGTCCATTTTTTAATTTTTATTATTACTATTACTATAATAATAATAATAATAATAATAATAATAATAATTATTATTATTATTACTATTATTATTATTATTAATTATTATTATTATTATTATTATTATTATTTCAACAATACAACACAGCGAGATCACTATGCTGGATTTCGTATTTCATCACCAGTCGGGCACTTCCCAATCACCTAGGACTGTGTGATGTAGTGGCGAACTATGTGTGCCGGTCGCAGTAAAGCGGCCTTTGCAATTGACAGATGGAGATTTTGTCAATTCTGATGGTTTTCAAATGTCCGCTGAGATCCTTTTGCACTGCGCCCAGAGTGCCAAGGACCACTGGGACCACTTTCACTGGCTTATGCCAGAGTCATTGCAGCTCAATTTTCAGATCTTCATATTTTGCTAATTTCTCTAGCTGCTTCTCTAATTATGCTATCTCCTGGGATTGCAATGTCGATGATCCATACTTCCTTTTTCTCCACAATCATGATGTCTGGTGTACTATGTTTCAAAATTCGGTCAGTCTGAAGTTGGAAGTTTCACAGTTGTTTTGCTTGCTCATTTTTGACCACTTTTTTGGGTTTATGAGCACACCAGGTCTTTGCCACTGGTAGATGGTAGTTCTGGCACAAGTTCCAGTGGATCATCTGTGCCACAGCATCATGTCTATGCTTGTAGTCAGTCTGTACGATCTTTTTTCAGCAGCTGAGTATGTGATCGATTGTTTCATCTGTTTCTTTATAGAGTCTGCACTTTGAATCATCTGTTGCTGTTGTTGTTGTTGTTGTTATTATTATTATTATTATTATTATTATTATTATTATTATTATTATTATGTTTTCCCCCAGGCATGAATGACATAATCTGAATTTGATATTAATTGGCCATTTTTGAATTAAGAAATTGTTAAGCGAAAAGAGGCAATTGTTTATATAATATTCCTAATTGGAAAAAAAATATTTTTAATGCTGGCAGATGTTAAATTTTCCAGCATTATCACTTACTGATTTTAAGTGGGTGGGTAGTAAGAGGAGTCATTCTAAAGAAGAGACTGGAGTAAGAAATACCTTTCATACTCGTTTCGCTTACTGATTTTCTACCTCCCAATAGAACAATGAGATATGTAGAAATTCCACAACTTTCAGGATAGCAGCAGTATTTCTATTAATGGGCTCAATAAGCAGGTCCAATTCAGTGATATAATATTTATTTATTTATTTATTGGACTTTTATGCCGCCCTCTCCGAGGACTTGGAGCGGTCCACAACATATAATAAAACAAGGCATAACATCCTAAATATATAGAATTGGTTACACCAATCTTCATAATAGCATTGCTAGCTGGGAATGCCAAGAGTTGTAGGAGTTGGGGCTAAAATGTAGAGCCTCAAGTTCATTTTTTCTTCCAGTTCTCTGAGTTCTTATGTAGATTCTGGTAAGTTATAGAACAGAAGCAGAGTTTTGGCAGCTGATCATTTAATCCTTCTACATAGGATAATTCATTCTAGAATATATTGTAATTTTATTTGGACAGCTGGACAATTAAATTCTAGTCAATGTCACCCTCTTTTTAACAACCTGATAATTCTTGCAGGGTGGAGTCTGGGCAACTGAATGGAGCTGGGTGTCCTTCCTATTGCCAGGACAATTAAGTTCCAGTGTTGCAAGAAAATGTGAATAATCTTTCCTTCTTTCTTTCTTTCTTTCTTTCTTTCTTTCTCTCTCTCTCTCTCTCTCCCCCCCTCTCTCTCTTTCTTTCTTTCTTTCTTTCATCTATCGACCTACGTATGTACGTAAGTACCTGCCTGCCTGCCTACCTGCCTACCTACCTGCCTACCTGCCTACCTACCTATGTACCTATGTACCTATGTACCTATCTACCTACCTACCTACCTACCTACCTATCTATCTATTGGACTTTTATGCTTTCCCCCCCGCTGTTATGCTGTGCATGGTTTTATATACATTCACCATTATCTCCAAATTCTAATCTTGTTTGGTTGCAATGTGTCCAAATACAATACAGTCTGTCTTCAAAAATCACAGAATGATGTGCTACTGCTGGTGGCTATAGACAGTGGTGACATGGTTGAGTATAACCTGTTCCAAGAAATAGTGTTCAAAATATTTTAAAAGCCTATGGAAAGGATTATGGTCACAGAAAGAAGTTCAGTAATACCTAATGAGCATTCGAGATTATAATATTCTCTCATCTGAATTAGTGGTTCAGCTTTGCAAATCTCTAATAATTTTTGAGCTATTTTTTTTCTTTTTTGCAATCCTACTGTTTTTCTTTCCATTTTTTCTGGAAATTATCTAAATATATATTACTTCTCTGTCCATCCTATATGTAAATCTGCTTCCAGTTGGCTTCTATCTTTGTTTTCAAAAATCAGTCCTTGGGCATGTGACACTTTTTTAAATGAGAATCCTGGGGTGCACACGCTATTCCCATAATTTGGCATTTGGCAAACAGACTGTCATATCGTACTCTTGGGTTGCACTATCTTAATTACACTGCCCCTGATGTACATATATTGGGATAATTAAAATGGTAATAAACATGATTTCAGATGTATGGTTCTGGAACTCTACCACTGGGTCCTCCTCAGCCTTATTGACTGTCTAATAACAACAGTGAAGTGGGAACTGTGCAATTAAGATGCCTCCATCAGTGAGCTCAGTGGCCAGGGCTGACTCACTTACCAGTTTTGCTAAATCAAATGACCCTGTTTCCCAATACCAGGCACATTTAGAACAGCTATATACATAGTATAAAACACATCATTTCTGCTGAGAAATATTGCTGTAATACCAACATTTGTCCAGAATTCATGTAGCAGAGCTGAGCCTGCAAAACACAAAAGGTTACAAATATTGCAAAAACTGGGTAGTGAATGTTAATCCCATAAATTTCAATTCAATGTCCATAAAGAATCTCATTCACAATAACAAGCACTGCTTGGGGCCATAGATTTAATTTAGCAGCCATTCTCAAAGTATCTATTAAAAGTGCTAATATATCCAGCCATTTCCTGTCTAATAATTTTTACAGCTTGAACCAGAGCTTAGTACAACTTATTTTTTTTGAAAGCCTGACACATAATGTTTTCAACATTTTCTTGTCAAATTCAGCTCTTTTTGTTTCTGAAGATTCACTACCATTAATGGAAAGTATAAGATATTTTCCCCCCATATACAGGTAGTCCTTGAATTATGACCACAATTGAGTCCAAATTTAAGTTGCTAAGTGAAACATTTGTTAAATGGGTTTGTGACTTTTCTTGCCATCATTGTTAAGGGAACAATTGCATTTGTTAGTTAGTAACGTGATTGTTAAGTGAAACCAAATTTCCCATTGACTTTGCTTGTCAGAAGGTTGGAAAAGCTGATCATATGATCCCACGGGACACTCCAACTGTTGTGACTTTGAACGGTCACTAAATGAACTGTTGTAAGTCAAGAACTACCTGGATTGTGTAAGTTGTCTTCCTCAATGTCATTCATTCTATGATTCACTAACTTTATCTCCATTCAACTTCAGTTAATTCAATTGTTACTGAGTAGAATTGTATCTTAATACATCGATCACGTTCCTCCCTCTGAGGTTGGAGAAGATGCTTCAATATTGGAAGGCGGAATACAGCATTCCATCTCATTTCTTTATGGAAAAACCAATTTAGATCACTGACCTTCTTCTGTTGGGGCAACATATCCATACTGTGAAAGAAAGAAAAAAAGAAAGAAAGAAAGAGAGAGAAAGAGAGAGAGAGAAAGAAAGAAAGAAAGAAAGATCTTCCAAGTTGGAAATAATAAGATATATAGTTTTAATATTTCTGAATCAGGTGGGTTCCTTCCTGTTTGGACCGGATCTCCTGAATCAGTAGGGACCTGCTGGTGATGTGACAGATCCGATTTGGTCGATGCCAGTTCGTGGGCACCGCCATCTTTTTTTTTTGGCAAATTTTTCCGTTTGGATGGCTTCTCCTCTTTTGCTGCTTGAAAAAGGGCCCTCCTGCCTGTCCCTGGGTTAATATTGAACTATATTTCTTTTCCCGAAGAACAGCTGATCAACTCCTCAACTGTGTTTTGGACCAATTCCAGCTACTGAACATATGTGGAAGAGAAATTGCTTGAGGGGTGGCGTGAATGCGAGCAAACATTGTGATGCGAACTGGTGGTGAAGATGAGTGGAACCCACCCCTGGTTTGAATCCCTTCATCCTCACACTTTCCAATACTCACAATCTGGAATAAAAACCAGAAAATTCGTTGGAATGCTTTAAAATGTATTTTCCTTGAACACCTATTATTGTTTACATGTTGTTGTTGCTGCTTTAAGCTAGTAAGGTAACTGTTCTGTCGGGCTCTCTGGTAGACTTCTCCCAAAAATTCACAGGTACAAATTTCAGACACACACACGTTTGAAAATTCAAAACAATGTTCTTTATAATGAAAAGTCACTTAAACTAAACCCTCTTTTGGTATAGCAAAGAGCACTCGTCTCCAAAGAAACTGGTAATTTGTACAAGTCTGTGATAACTTAGCTTGCAGCTTGCAGCTTCAGTTCTGTGATAACTTAGCTTGCAGCTTTAGGGCAATTCACAGTCCTTCTTCTTTCACAAAGTGACACACACTTTGCTCTGGTTTAGTTTCAAAGCGGGGGGAAATCAGCACACAAAAGGTCAAAGTCAGTAAAGCAGTCACGAAACACAAAGATCAGATAATCCTCCACAATGGCCAAACCCACAGGCTGCTATTTATAGCAGCCTTACTAATTACCACAGCCCCACCCAACCACAGGTGGCCTCATTTTCTTTGATAATAATCTCTCAGTTGTTGTTGCCTATGCATCGCTCTCCGCATGTGTGGCTGTATCATTAACTCTTGTTCTGAATCCAAGGAGGAGCTAGATAATTGATCTCCTTCTGAGCTGTCTGCCACACTCTCCTCCTCCCTGTCACTCATGTCTTCTTGGTCAGAGGAGCCTTCATCAACAGATTTCACTGGGGGCAAAACAGGCCTGCAGCATGTGGATGTCTCCTCCACATCCACAGTCCTTGGGGCAGGAGCTGGGCTAGAGCTAACCACAACAGGTAACAAACAAACAAAATAACTGATTGAACAGAAGATTGCTGCTGCTCGTTGATCTTACTGTTCTGTAGTAGGATGTAGTAGATGAACAGGACTTGTAGCTCTATGGTAAAGCAATGCAAATCTCCAAACTAATAGATTTCTTTAATCTTTTTAAAATTCTTAAATCATTATTTGAGGCAAAAATATTGTAATTTTTTTTCTTACTGAAACGCAATACTATTACAAGTTATAGGAGGCTAAAAGAGTATTAAAAGATTACAACATCAGTTGTAATGGCACAGTATTTACATAATCAGACCATTAACATATTTATACATGAAGCTTATAAAGGAAATAGCTTAACAGGTTTATCTGAATTGGCATGTAGGAAGAAACTAATCTTATATTTAATTGTGTGTATCTCATGTAAAATACAAGCTTTGAAGACATCCTGAGAAAAAATAGCTCTAAAGAGGGCTTTACTGTTGGGAATTTTGTAAGTAGTTGAACTGTGCTTGCATTTTTGTGAGTGGTCAGGCAGAATAGTTGAAAAAATATGAAGTACCCAGATGGAACAATCATATCCTCATGCATTTTAAAATGAAGTGACTTGGTATAGTGATCACAATGACATATCCAATGTATGCAGGGGTGGGCTACTGCCCAGATGGGGGGTGTTTTGGTTAGCTCTGGCCCAGCTCCTGCCCCAAGGACTGTGGATGTGGGGGAGACATCCATATGCTGCAGGCCTGGTTTGCCCCTGGTGGAATCTGCTGATGAAGGCTCCTCTGATCAAGAAGACCTGAGTGACAGGGAGGAGGAGAGTGTGGCAGACAGCTCAGAAGGAGATCAATTATCTAGCTCCTCCTTGGATTCAGAACAAGAGTTAATGAAAAAGCCACGCATGCGGAGAGCGATGCATAGGCAACAACAACTGAGAGATTATTATCAAAGAAAATGAGGCCACCTGTGGTTGAGTGGGGCTGTGGTAAATAGTGAGGCTGCTATAAAGAGAAGCCTGTGGGTTTGGCCATTGTGGAGGATTATCTGATCGTGTTTCGTGACTGCTTTACTGACTGACTTGTTGTGTGCTGATTTTTCCCTGTTTTGAAACTAAACCAGAGCAAAGTGTGTTTCACTTTGTGAAAGAAGGACTTCGAATTGCCTCACAGCTGCAAGCTAAGTATCACAGGACTGATAAAGGACTTGTATAAATTACCAGTTTGTTTGGAGACGAGTGCTCTTTGCTATACCAAAAGAGGGCTTAGTTTAAGTGAATTTTCATTATAAAGAACATTGTTTTGAATTTTCAAACGTGTGTGTCTGAAATTTGTACCTGTGAATTTTTGGGAGGAATCTACCAGAGAGCCTGACAGAACAGGGGGGAACGCAGTGAGGTAGCGAAAATGGAGCTCCACCCCAAAGTATCCAATTTGCACTGAAAGATGTTGATAGAAAATGCAGGGTGTCCTGCATAAGCCACACCCACAGCATGGTAGTGAAAATTTTGGTAGCCCTTCACTGAATGTATGTATACATGCTAGTCCTTGCTTAGATTAAGAAAGTGGGTCAACCAAATAGACTAACATTTTCTTCTATGCCAAGGTACTAGACCTTCTACCAAATCTGTCAGAAATTTGTTCCTTGTAAGGGTGGGGAAACATAGGAAGTCCTTCAAAAGATACTTCCAGTAGACTAATTAGAAGGGTGGTTTCTCTCTTTTTATAAAACAGTTTCACTGCTCTTGTTATTCCTTGCACTATTTTTAATGCAAGCATTCAGAACTCAAATCTCCAGCCATGCTGGAGAATACAAAAAAGTAATTGAGATGGGGTTAAATTAACTGACTAAAAAAAGAGATGGTTTCTTTTTTCAAATCACTGCTGAATCCTTAATCTATCTATTTAATCCTTATACTTGAATATAAAGACTAGCATAGGACAGCTGTAACCTCTTCACGGTTAGAATACTTCATAGCCTTTTGACATTTCAGTACGTGATCAAGAGGGGGCAACATTATCCCTAAAGTAGGATAAATAAAGTGATCTGTGATCACAGAGTCTTTTCTTTCTAGGAGAAAGCCTGCACCATCAAATGGCATTTAAGAACAGCATTCATTTAAAACTCTTTTTAATGTACAGTGGTACCTCAAGATACGAACCCCTCGTCTTACGAACAACTCGTGATACGAACCTGGGGTTCAGCAAAATTTTGCCTCTTCTTACGAACTTTTTTCGAGTTATGAACCTGCGTTCGGAGACAGCTGGGAAGCCGCGTGGCTGTTTTAAAAGTTTACAGCCGGGCGGCCGGGCTTCCCAGAAGCCTCCCGAACGCCGGTTCGTAACTCGAACAAAGTTCGTAAGAAGAGGCAAAATTTGGCTGAACCCCGGGTTCGGTTCGGGAGGTTCCTGGGAAGCCCCCCAGGCCAGCTGCGACCTTTTAAAACACCCGCGCCGCTCCGCAGCTGTCTCGCGAAGCCGAACGCAGACGTTCGGCTTTAGCGTTCGGCTTCGGGAGACAGCTACGAAGTGGCGCGGGTGTTTTAAAAGGTCGCAGCCGGCCTGGGGGGCTTGCCAGCACCCCCCCGAACCCGGAAGTTCGGCAAAAGTTCAGGGTTCGGGGGGGTGCTGGCAAGCCCCCCAGGCCGGCTGCGACCTTTTTAAACACCCGCGCCGCTTCGCAGCTGTCTCCCGAAGCCGAACGCGGAAGTTCGGTTTCAGCGTTCGGCTTCAGGAGACAGCTACGAAGCGGTGCGGGTGTTTTAAAAGGTCACAGTCGGCCTGGGGGGCTTGCCAGCACCCCCCCGAACCCCGAACTTTTGCCGAACTTCCGGGTTCGGGGTTCGGGGGGTGCTGGCAAGCCCCCCAGGCCGGCTGCGACCTTTTAAAACACCCGCGCCACTTCGTAGCTGTCTCCCGAAGCCGAACGCGGAAGTTCGGCTTTAGCGTTCGGCTTCAGGAGACAGCCGCGAAGCGGCGTGGATGTTTTAAAAGGTCGCAGCCGGCCTGGGGGGCTTGCCAGCACCCCCCCGAACCCCGAACCCGGAAGTTCGGCAAAAGTTCGGGGTTCGGGGGGGGTGCTGGCAAGCCCCCCAGGCCGGCTGCGACCTTTTAAAACACCCGCGCCGCTTCCCATCTGTCTCCTGAAGCCGAACATGGAAGTTCGGCTTTGCCGTTTGGCTTCAGGAGACAGATGGGAAGCGGCGCGGGTGTTTTAAAAGGTCGCAGCCGGCCTGGGGGGCTTGCCAGAACCCCCCCGAACCCCAAACCCGGGTTCGGGGAGGTGCTGGCAAGCCCCCCAGGCCGGCTGCGACCTTTAGGATATCACGCCTAATCTACAACCATTAACTAATCAGCATACCTCAGCTACATCAACGACCCCAATTGTTACCCCACTGACTCACCAGGAAGTTTCTACACAGCAGGCAATTGCTGAGCCATCAAACCACACCCAGCCACCAGTATTTATAGAAGGAATGCAGCTCAGGTCTCGCAGTGTTCGCCTGAGAAGAAGGACAGAAACACCAGCCTGAAGATGACGAGTGAGACCTCGTCGAAACGTCGCCAGAAATTTCCAAATCCTACACGGGAAGAAACCCGAATATACCAAGACCGTCATATATATATATATATATATATATATATATATATATATATATATATATATATTTATGTCGGATAAACTCTGCCTTACAAGGCAGAGTTCACCGGATCGAATCCCAGTAAGGAAGGGTGTGGCTAGCTGATGAGGCCAGAACAAGGCCGAAATGGGACCATCCTTGTCTCCCTTAATTTTAAAATTCCAGCTAAAAAAACATTTGACATATATATATATATATATATATATATATATATATATATATATATGTCACATGTTTAAGCTGAATTTGAAAATTAAGGGAGACTAGGATAGATCTATTTTGGCCTTATTTTGGCCTCATCAGCTAGCCATACCCACTGGGACTTGAACCTGCAACCTTTGCCTTGTAAGGCAGAGAATTATTCTCTAGGCCAGTGTTTTTCAACCAGTGTGCCGTGGCACACTAGTGTGCCGCGAGACATGGTCAGGTGTGCCGCGAAGCTCAGAGAGAAAGAAAGCAAGAGAGAGAGAGAGAAAGAAAGCAAGAGAGAAAGTGAGAGAGAGGGAAAGAGAACAAGAGAGAAAACAAGAGAAAGAGAGAGAGCGAGAGAAAGAAAGCAAGAGAGAGAGAGAAAACAAGAGAAAGAAAGAGAGCAAGAGAAAAAGAAAGCAAGAGAGAGAGAAAGAGGGAGGGAAAGAGAGAGAGAGAGAGAAAGACATAGAGGGAGGGAGGGAGAGAGACAGCAAAAAAGAGGAAGGAAGGAAGAGAAAGAAAGAGGGATGGAGAGGGAGAGAAAGAGGGAGGGAGAGAGAAAGAAAGAAATAGAGTGAAGGGGAGGAAGAGAGAGAGAAATAATTTTTTTGTCCAAACTTTTTAAAGCCGCCCCCTCCCCGCTCCATGTGCCCCAGGATTTCATAAATGTAAAAAATGTGCCGTGGCTCAAAAAAGGTTGAAAATCATTGCTCTAGGCTACAGTATCCAATCCCTTCAGTTCTGTACCAGGGAAGGGTTACATTTTGTGTCGAATCACCCTGGTATATTGAAGGAACATCACAGCACCTTTTTTGCCTCTCGGCCCAACCCAGGGCCATTTCCAAGGCAGTTAATTTTATTGATAGCCGACAATTCTATCTGTATGTGTCACATGTTTAAGCTGAATTTGAAAATTAAGGGAGACTAGGATAGATCTATTTCGGCCTTATTTTGGCCTCATCAGCTAGCCATACCCACTGGGACTTGAACCTGCAACCTTTGCCTTGTAAGGCAGAGAATTATTCTCTAGGCTACAGTATCCAATCCCACAGAATATAGTTGTCGGCTATAAAATATATTAACTGCCTTGTAGTGGTCCTGGGTTGGGCCTAGAGGCAAAAAAGGAGCTGTGACGTTCCTTAAAATATACCAGGGTGATCCGACATAAAAAAACATATATATATATATATACACACACACACATAGTAAAATACATGATGAAGGTTATAGAGGAGATACTCATAGTAAAATATATCTATGAAAGAATAGAAAAGAAGATATAGTAATAGAACATATTAATGAAAGAATAGAAGAAGAGATATAGGAATAGAAGAAAGGAATAGGAGATATAGGAGAGCAATAGGACAGGGGATGGAAGGCACTCTAGTGCACTTGTACTCGCCCCTTACTGACCTCTTAGGAATCTGGATAGGTCAACCATAGATAGTCTAAGGATAAAGTGTTGGGGTTTGGGGATGACACTATGGAGTCGGGTAATAAGTTCCACGCTTCGACAACTCGGTTACTGAAGTCATATTTTTTGCAGTCAAGTTTGGAGCGGCTAATATTAAGTTTAAATCTGTTGTTTGCTCTTGTGTTGTTGTGGTTGAAGCTGAAGTAGTCGCCGACAGGCAGGACGTTGCAGCATATGATCTTGTGGGCAATACTTAGATCATGTTTAAGGCGTCTTAGTTCTAGGCTTTCTAGGCCCAGGATTGAAAGTCTAGTCTCATAGGGTATTCGATTTCAATTAGATTTCAATTCGAACTCCAAATATAAACAAGTCCTTACCCATTTTTAGTGCCATTCATTCTCTCAGGCCATAAGACAAGACCAGAAACCCATCTGGACAAATTTCCAAGAGAGGAGGAGAGGACTTGGTTCCATCCTAACCATATTTAACAGAAAATGGAACATATTTGTTGCATTATATAATGCAATTATGTTTTAAAATATAACTGTTCATAACAAACTGCTTAGCTTCCAACAAGAAATATGTTCCACAAAATAAATAAAAAAAAAGTGTGGAATGAAAGGGCAGTATTGAAGCTAGAGATTAGTGATAATACATTCCAGTAATACCTCTTTACTTAACTCTGAATTCCCATGACAAGGTGGATTATATCCTAGGATACTGAAGAGCTAGATGATAGCCTGGATGAAAGCTTATATATTATTCTTGAGTATATCTGAAGAAGAGATGAAGTGCCACGTGGCTAGAGGAGAACAAATGTTTCAAAATGGAGGGAAATGAAAACGAAACCATCTAAATTTCAAGAAATGTACTTTAAGCACCATACTTAAAAAATTATTCTAAGCAATTAGCAAAGTTTCAGGAAAGGGCAATGAAGGTCATCCGTGGAATAGAAACAAAGGCCTAAGGAAGAAAGATTGAAGGAGAAAAGATGATTGGAGGTAACAGCACTTTAAAAGTTACTGAAAGAAAGTTATATATATATATTTTTTAGAAAAACTGGTTTCTGTCATTCTAGAATGGAGTAGTAATAGACTACAGGAAAACAGATTCTGACTGAATGATAGGGAAAAAAATCCATCCCGACAGAAAGATCAGATGTCCAAAGAGTAAAATCTTCCATTACTTTGTTATTTAGTTATTTATTGGATTTGTATGCCGCCCCTCTCCGTAGACTCGGGTGGCTAACAACAGTAATAAAAAACAGCATGTAACTATCCAATACTAAAACAACTAAAAAATCCTTATTGTAAAACCAAACATACAAACAAACAAACATACCATGCATAAATTGTAAAGGCCTAGGGGGAAAGAATATTTCAGTTTCCCCCATGCCTGACGGCAGAGGTGGGTTTTAAGGAGCTTATGAAAGGTGAGGAGGGTGGGGGCAATTCTAATCTCCAGGGGGAGTTGGTTCCAGAGGGCTGGGGCTGCCAAAGAAAAGACTCTTCCCCTGGGCCCCGCCAAACGACATTGTTTAGTTGATGGGACCCGGAGAAGGCCCACTCTGTGGGACCTAACTGGTCGCTGAGATTGGTGCAGCAGAAGGCGGTCCCTGAGATAATCTGGTCCGGTGCCATGAAGGACTTTATAGGTCATAACCAATACTTTGAATTGTGACCGGAAACTGATTGGCAATCAATGCAGACTGCGGAATGTTGGTGTTACATAGGCATATTTGGGAAAGCCCATGATTGCTCTCGCAGCTGCATTCTGCACTTTCCTCACTGAAAGTTCTGCAGTCTGATCCAAGAAGGCATTAAACAGATGTCCACTTGACTTGCAGGTTTATAATGCATAGTAACAATATCGTTGTTCTTTCCACTTCCTTGTGTTTCTACCCTTGGGACCTAGTCTTTCCTGCATTTGCATGCTCATTAGGTTTGATACCACACTTCTTATGCATTTTTTATTTATTGCTAAGATTTCCATGCTATTCCATTCCAGAGATCCCCTAAGTGGCTAAATGCAGCTATCACACCCTGTTCCATTCCCCATAGTCAGCATCCTGCCACTTTCTGGCCTTTCTTCGCTTTCCCTTAGAGAATTCTATTTGAAGCTTTTCCAGATCAGATTGGCAAATTGTCTTCCAAACCCATTCTTCTCAATTCTTGCGAGGTGCTGTGCAAAGATTCCTTGCAGCAGCATTGCATCACACTGTAAAACACCAACAAACTATTCCCATCAGCGCTATCACTATCCATGTAGTCAATTATTTTCATTCTTCCTCTTTTTCTGGATTAACAAAATATCTTATCTATGCTCTCAGATTATCTCTTCTCCTCCTTCCTAATCTCTTGTGGTGTCTTCAGTGCTATGTCCTTTTTTCCCACATGAATCAGCAGGAAAAAAAATAATTGTCAGTGACCTTCCAAAGTTATGGGATCGTTTCCATCATGTCCCGAACATGAACCCCAAAGAAGTTATACCCTTCTCTCGACAGGTTTGTTTGTCTGTCTATCTATCTATCTATCTATCTATCTATCTATCTATCTATCTATCTATCTATCTATATTTGTATGCCGCCCCTCTCCATAGACTCGGGGCAGCTAACAACAGTAGACTAATTATCAGACTTATTAGACTAGATTATCAGACTAATTGCTAAATGTACTTTAAATGTAGTAAAAATCAGAAACATAGTAAAACAGGTGATACTATCTAAGTAGAGGTGTTAGGGGAGATGGCAATTGATTAAAAAAGCTTGGAGAAATAAATGGCTTTGCCCCTTATCTAAAGAGGACAGATTTTTCCCCTGAATCCTCTTAGGAGCTTGAAAGTCTGGACAACATATTATAAAAAAATTTCTATCTTTAGATCTCAGTTGCTTCCATTTTTAAACATAAAATCTATTTTAGGATCTCTGATGCTGGACATCAAAATTATATAGAAAAAGAAGGTAGCCATTCATATGCATTGTTGCATAAATCAAAACCAGAAGCACAAACAGAAAACTAATTCAATTGGATTAATTAACTTTTTAATAAACATTATATATATATATATATACAATATACATTATATATATACAGTACTGTATATATAATAGCAAAAGTAGATTATTTCTTCAAGTAAACACAAGCAGGAGAGTTAGTTTCATTTCAGCAGAGTAGAGCACAGAGTGGAACAGAGAATACAGAGTGAACAGAGAGAACAGAGTGGACTTAGCCACACCCAGTCTTAAACTTACATTTTCAGTTTAGATTATCTGCACAGACTCAGAAGTGTTTAACTCCTATTGGCTGAGTTAGTTGCTATGCCTATTCATTGGCTGACCTTTTTAACGTGGCTCTCCTAGTTCATAAACATCTTAACATTTCAGTGCCCATTCTGCTTAATAAATTCACATATTTAGGATAAAAATTCAAAATTTAATGACAGCACTCAAGTCAACCAACCAGACAATAATAAAGTTTTATATTAAGAATAGTTGTCTTGATTTATATAGATTCAAATGTAAATACATTATCAATATTCAGACTGATTAAAATGATTGAATAAAGGCTTTCTAGTGTCTTTTTAATAAAGGAGAACAAAAATAAATGTATACTTATGGAATAGTATACTGCACAGTCCTGACATAGAACTTGATTGAAACTTTTCCTCACATAGAATACCCTATGAGACTAGACTTTCAATCCTGGGCCTAGAAAGTTTAGAACTAAGATGCCTTAAACAAGATCTAAGTATTGCCCACAAGATCATATGCTGCAACGTCCTGCCTGTCGGCGACTACTTCAGCTTCAACCACAACAACACAAGAGCACACAACAGATTTAAACTTAATATTAACCGCTCCAAACTTGACTGCAAAAAATATGACTTCAGTAACCGAGTTGTCGAAGCGTGGAACTCATTACCGGACTCCATAGTGTCATCCCCAAACCCCCAACACTTTACCCTTAGATTATCTACGGTTGACCTATCCAGATTCCTAAGAGGTCAGTAAGGAGCGAGTACAAGTGCACTAGACTGCCTTCCGTCCCCTGTCCTATTGCTCTCCTATATCTCCTATACCTTTCCTCTATTCCTATATCTATTCTTCTATTCTTTCATTGATATATTCTATTCCTATATCTTCTTTTCTATTATTTCTTAGATATATTTTACTATGAGTATCTCCTCTATAACCTTCATCATGTATTTTACTATGTGTATATTGATATATACCCACTAAAACCCTCATTGTGTATTGGACAAAATAAATAAATAAAATAAAATAAAATAAATAAATAAATAAATAATAAAATAAAATAAAATAAATAAAATAAACTTTTCCACATCGGACTTGTTGTGCTTGCCTAGAGTAGACATGCCTAGCCTAAAATGCCTAGACCCGAAAGAGATAATAAAACAGCATATGTCTCCCCTAGGAAATGTTTATTCTTCACTCCATGTAAGAGGCAAGGTTCCCCAGGTCAACATGCACTGCCAAACATGGGCTCCCTGGAGAATAGTAAACAGTGTTTTCTAAAGAAAAGCAAACAAACAAACAAACAAACAAGCAAAACAAAAATGAAAACCTGCAGCTTCAAAAATGTTCAGAACAGCCAAGGTCTCGTGGGTTTTTTGGTATTTCCATTTCAGTTTCCACAATGCTGTGACAATTCTTATTTGTGCTTCAGCCAGGCACGATTGAGAAGGCCTCAATTCAGAGAGGAAGAAGGAAAGCAGCTGTTCCCAAAACTAGAATGAGAATTTGCTACATGGTGCCTAAAGATAAGGAACAGGCAGGGATAGTTTAGAGAATTCAGGATAGAAGCTTTCCAAAAGCTTTCAGTTGGTGAAATGTGAGGAACAACAAAGAGAGAATAATACTGGGGAAGTAGTGGAGCTGTTGGCTTTCTCAATTAACGATGACACCAAAAAACCAAACTAGATATCATTTTAGTGATGTAAACAGCCACTATATCAGATATTTTGATCATCATCATCATCAGATTCAGGATAAGAATCACTCAGGGAAAGGTAAAAAGGGAGAAAGAAACAGTAGAAGGTAAAGGGAAAAGAGAAGGAGGAGAGGAAAGTAGGAAGGAGGAGAGAAGGAGCAAGAAGGTAGAAAGAGATGATGGAGATAGATAGAGGGGAGTGTAAAGAAATGAATAACAGTAATATAAAATAGGTGCAAAATAGGATATTGATTTAAGAATGATTGGATAAAGATGTATAATTGTGTGTGTTATTAATATATATTTAAGGTATATGCACTGATAAAGATATGGAAACTGTGGACAAATACACATACACACAAAGGCATCGCCGTCCTCCCTTACATCAAAGGCACCACAGATAAAATCAGCAAAATTTCCCGCAAATGCAACATCAAGACAGCCTTTGGCACAGATCAAAAAATAGCCAACATCCTAAGAAACCTTAAAGACAAGATCCAGCTAGAAAGCCAAGGAGTTTATCAAATACTATGTAAAATCTACCCAGCCAAATATATTGGACAACTAATAGGAGAGTAAATGCACGTGTTGCAGAACATAAGAATGCATTAAGAAAAGAAGAAAAAGCTTCCTTCCTTTTCCATCACTTCAAAACTACAGGACATGAAATTGATTTTGATAGAACTAAATTAATTTCCAAAACAGAACACAACAAAAGAATAATCATGGAAGCCATTGAGATAGAAAAACATCCCCACAATATGAACAAGCGTGATGATACCTCCCGCCAACAGACATCTGGAAACCTGGCCTCATTAACAAACGTATCCCAGCCATACAAACTGAAACCAGACACAGAACAACACAGGACACTACCACCAATCATCTCCAACTGACCCAAACCCACACCCACTCTACAGACCAAATACAACCACCACCCAGAAGCCAAACTGCAGCAATGCTCCCAACTGTTGCAGCCCCCTCTGACTTGCACACAAAGCAAACTGACAAACAGCATAAACACATGACCAGACCACAAACTTGCAGCCAAACAAAAATTGTTACACCCCAGACACACATTACAAAACAGCTAAGTAGCCTGCAAGCTCCAACTACTCAAGATATCACGCCCAATCCACAAACATTAACTAATCAGCCTACATCAATTACATCAATGACCCCAGGTATTTCCCCACTGACTCACCAGCTTGCAGCTGCTGAACCAGCACACCACACCCACCCACCAGTATTTATAGAGGGAAGGCAGCTCAGTTCTCGATGTGTTTGCCCTAGTACAAGGACTAAAGCACCAGCCTGAAGATGACAAGTGGGACCTCGTCGAAATGTCACCAGAAATCTCTGAATCCTACACTGGAAAAAACCCAAATATGCCCAGACTGGCACATTCGGGCTTCTTCCCATGTAGGATTCAGAGATTTCTGGCGACGTTTCGAACTGGTTGAATTACCGTTAAGGAAAATAAATGTTCTCACTGGTGCCAATGCAACTTTCTTCTAATCACCCTCCCAGGGTGAGGATTTTTCTAAGCATTACGCATGAGGAATGAAATGTTCTTTCAGCATGCTGTGGACTTAATAAAAATCACTTCCCATGGTTGATCTTAAAATATTCTCTTTGGCCGTGAGACTCCATTATTTCAAAGATATTATGAAGAAAACAAGTTGCAGAAGAAAGTAACAATCTGGGGTCTGTTGATTGCTGAAGGATCTCTTCATGTTGTAAATTAGGTCCTCATGTTTCTCTGCAGAACAAAACTGAACAAAATGCTACTTCCTCTACATAGGATATATTTTGCCCATTTCCCCAGAGTTGTGTGCAGGGGAGATGAAAGCACTACAGTGACGGCACAGTGCAAAATCTGCTCTTTCATATATGTATTATTACTGTGGATGAAATTAGATACAGTAATACCTTGTCTTACAAACGCCTCATCATACAAACTTTTCGAGATACAAACCCAGGGTTTAAGATTTTTTTGCCTCTTCTTACAAACTATTTTCACCTTACAAACCCACCGCCGCCACTGGGATGCCCCATCTTTGGACTTCCGTTGCCAGCGGAGCATCCGTTTTTGCACTGCTGGGATTTCCCTGAGGCTCCCCTCCATGGGAAACCCCACTTCCGGACTTCCGTGTTTTTGTGGTGCTGCAGGGGAATCCCAGCAGGAGAATCCCAGCAGCACAAAAACGGGCGCTTCGCTGGCAATGGAAGTCTGGGGGTGGAGTTTCCCAGCGAGGGGAGCCTCAGTGAAATTGCAGCATCGCAAAAACACAGAGGTCCAGAGGTGGGGTTTCGAGGACTTCAGTGTTTTTGCGATGCTGCGATTTCTCTGATGCTCTCTTCGCTGGGAAACCCCACCTCCAAACTTCCATTGCCAGCAAAGTGCTCATTTTTGCGATGCTGGAATTCCCCTGCAGCATTGCAAAAACACAGAAGTCCGGAGGTGGGGTTTTCCATGGAGGGGAGCCTCAGGGGAATCCAAGCAGTGCAAAAATGGGCGCTTTGGCTGGCAAAAGGGGTGAATTTTGGGCTTGCACGCATTAATCGCTTTTCCATTGATTCCTATGGGAAACATTGTTTCGTCTTACAAACTTTTCACCTTAAGAACCTCGTCCTGGAACCAATTAAGTTTGTAAGACAAAGTATCACTGTAGTTGGTATTGGCAATAGCTTGGTGTTCAAATGTTCACAAGACATTCAGAGAAGTGTGTGTATGTGTGCGTGTGTGCATTCTGTCATAAACATAAATGCATGCAAGCAAATAGAATGGGTACAATGAAGAGCAGATATTAGATAATGACTCAATGGATTACTCAATGTGTAAGTGGTTATGAATAATAAATACCTTTCAGTTTAAAGCCAGGAGACTACTCTGTCATTTAAAGTTTCAGTTCAGAAGTGTTCAGGAAGCTATATTCAATCTCTTCAAAATAAAATATAGCATTAAAAATTAAGATAATTATTAGGAGCCATTAGGGCCCCTACAGTAAATAAAAGCAGCATAGTGAGGGGTGAGAGGTGCTGTGGAGGCGCCCCGGGACTCAATTTTCAGCTTGCCAACAGTCAAATGAAGCTGTTGGGTGAGCTCCTCCACCAGTATGGGGCCAACTATCACCAGTATTCCAATGATATTCAATTATACAACACTGTCCCGGGCCATTCAAATCATATTGTGGATATTTTGTTTTCCAATGTTTTGAAAATGTATGATTCTGTATGGAGAAGAATTGGGCTCAATCACGACAAGACAAGTAGTTATAAGTTTAGAGTGCCTCTCATCTTTTAACTATAGCTGGGGCTACTCCCTTCCCCCAGTCAGAGCCATTAGTGTAAATCTAGGATTCTCCTGGTTCAGGGCTCCTGTTCCAAGAACAGGTCACAGACATGACCACTACGGCCTTTGAATGTAAATATATCTTGTGTACCAGTTGCATCTTTTCTTAGATTTGGGACTCAATGCTTGTGTTTACTTACACTTTAGTCAACTGGATTATTGGAACACACTGTACATAGGGCTTTATGTCATGAAGAACATTCAAATCTGCATTTGATTTAGAATGTAATAGCATGGGCAATAGAGGCCTTGTTGCATTATTATAGGTAGTTAATCATTTGTTTTTCAACTTCGTTCAAAATCACAATAGAATGGAATTTGGAGAAACTCTAGGGAAAATGCCCAACCTTTTTTTTATCCTTGCTTTAACGATATCCACATTTCCTCAAATGATTGTGCTACATTTTATCTTTAGCCAATTGCACAGTAAACCTGAAGTTAGATCTAAACATATTTGTCTCGCATCAGATTGTACAGATCCATCAGTTGCAGGCCTTACGCCAAGAATATCAGAATGCAAACATGAACTGTTATTGGCTGTAAGCAATCCAAATTTGCTGGCTGGGACTTTTTGATTTCTTGGAAACATTGATTAGTGCGAGGGTCGATAGAGTTTTCCATGTTTGTATTTGAATGTGAATCAATCACATTTTATTAAAAATTTAGAATGGTAAAGAGGGATACAAGTTCTTGGAGAATCTTTTCTTTCGTATAATGAAACTTGGAGAAATTATTTATTTCTGAAAACATAATTTATTGACATCAAAATAACGTGGTTGTATTATTGTTTAACTTTCACAATTTGGAATACCAGTAATATTTACTTATTATGATAATTAGTAAAAAAGGCTTGCAGCCAGGGAAGACTTCCAGACTGCAAAAAGTTGGCTTTTCATTTTCGCATAGTTGCATTTGTGCAAAAACAGTTAGCAAACATTGCACATATTGTCTTTTGTTCAAATGATAAACTATATTTAGAATTTTTCATATTGCTATTCATTTGCATATATGATTATGGTACATATTTCAAATTGAGTCTTGCAGAAAACAGAAATGTCTATAAAATAAGTAGTCCAACAGATCACCTGTACAGTCTCCAACAGCAGTTCATAACCAAGGAAGCAAGACCCTCACCATTTTATTAATCAGGTTTAATGTAGGAAGAAGGGATAGTAAAAGAATCTTGGAAACTAAGAAAAATCAGAAATCCCCATTCACTTGCAAAAACATCAAAATAAAATGTCTGCAAATTGCTTACCTTTTTTTTTTTTAGAGATTTCCTAACTTATGCATTGAGGCCTCTCTTAAGAGACAAAATTGATACGTCCAACTGTTCCTTATTTGTCATAGTTTAGCAATTTCCCCTTCTTTCCCATATTCTGAAAATACTCTTATATCAGCCTCCTGTTCCTGTTATCTCATTTTCTCAGATAAAGAGCCAGGTAACTTGTCTAAGTCAAGTTCTATAGAAAAAGAAGCAGCCAGCCAGTTGTATTTCCTCCAACGATGTGAGAGAAGTCATCATCTCCTGCCCTTAAGTATATAAGCAACTCCAGCAAATTAGGAGGTTTTGATGAGAGGCACATAGAAAATGTGGAGACAGGAGCAAACTGATTGTAGCAGAGTATTTGCAGCCAGGTTTGTGAAGTGTCAGGACGTTTGTCTGGAAAGATGGCAGCAGACAGACAAGGGTAAGGCAACAGTAGAGGAGCTGGGAAGGAGGAGGAAGAACATTTATTTTTCTTTATTTTCTTTATTTATTTTGTCCAATACACAATGAAGGTTATAGAGGACATACTCATAGTAAAATATATCAGAGAAAGAATAGAAGAGAAGATATAGGAATAAAATATATAAATGAAAGAATAGAGAAAGGATATAGGAATAGGAGAAAAGATATGAAATATAGGAGAGACAATAGGACAGGGGACAGAAGGCAGGCTAGTGCACTTATGCACACCCCTTATTGACCTCTAAGGAATCTGAAGAGGTAAACCATGGATAGTCTAAGGGTAAAATGTTGGGGGTTAGGGGATGACACTACGGAGTCTGGTAATGAGTTCCATGCTTCGACAACTCGATTACTAAAGTCGTATTTTTTACAGTCAAGTTTGGAGGATTTAATATTAAGTTTGAATCTGTTGTGTGCTCTTGTGTTGTTGTGGTTGAAGCTGAAGTAGTCATTGACAGGCAGGACATTGCAGCATATGATCTCGTTTAAGGCATCATAATTCTAAGCTTTCTAGACCCAGGATTGTAAGTCTAGTTTCCTAGGATATTCTGTTTCAAGTGGAGGAATGAAGGGCTTTTCTGGTGAAATATCTCTGGACATTTTTGAGAGTGTTAATGTCCAAGATGTGGTATGGGTTCCAAATTGATGAGCTGTATTTGAGGATGGGTCTGGTGAAAGTTTGTAAGCTCTGGTAAGTAGTGTGAGATTGCCGGAGCAGAAGCTACGTAGGATTAGGTTAACAACTCTTGAAGCCTTCTTGGCAATGTTGTTGCAGGGGTTTTTGGCACTTAGGTCTTTTGTTATTAGTATTCTGAGGTCTTTAACCGAGTGGGGGTTTTCTGTGATAATTTGTTTATTCAGTTTGTATTTGGAGTTCTGATTTTTTTTGCCGATGTGTAGGACAGAGCATTTGTAGCATTTGTAGCATGTGTAGGACAGAGCTGGTTGAGATTTGGAGTTCATGGGTTAGACCAATCAGAGACAGAGTCTAGGTCTTTTTGAATAGTAGTTGTGTTATTGGTGGTGTTGAAGAGTTTTACATCGTCGGTGAAGAGAATAAAGTTGCTTGTGATGTGATCACAAAGGTCACTGATATAGAGATGAAGAGCGTTAGTCCCAGTATGCTACCTTGGGGAACACCACTTTTAACAGGGACAGGGGTGGATATGGTGCTTCCTATTTTGACCACTTCTTGTCTCTTTGACAGGAATGTTGTAATCCAGCTGTGGAAGGATTCTGAGATGCCATATGATTTGAGTTTTAGGAGTAGTTTGTCATGGATCACTGAATCAAAGGCTTTGCAGAAGTTGATATAAATTGCATCTATGGATTTTCCTTGATATAGATGAGTTGTCCATATGTTTTTGCAGTGGAGGAGCTGCAGGTTGCAGGATAGTTTTTTCTGAATCCAAATTGTTTGTTAGAGAGCAGTTTATTAGTTTCTAGCTGTAGATTGGTTTATAATTGATTCCATGACTTTGCATGGGACGCAGCATAGTGATATCAACAAGACGGGGGTCTCCTTTTTTTGAAGATGGGGATGACCATTGCTTTCCACCATAGCTTGGGAAGTGTGCTGGTTCTGAAGGATTTTTCAAAAATTATGCTTAATGGTTCAGCTATAGCAGAAGAGAGCTTTTTTAAGGAAAAAAGCTAGTCCGACTGATAGAGAAGGTTTAAGGTCACGTAATGCTGACTGAATGTGCACAGCAGCTTACAAGAGTATGAGGAGATGACATAATCTAAAGTCTGACAGTTCGTAATCATAAACTCAAAATGTTTCAAAAGATATTGCAGGAAAAAGTGACTTGGTCAGAAACAGACCAAGACATCTAGAGCAAAAACACATGAAATCAAGTGTCTAAAATATATCTCACAATGAAAAGCAGTCCCTGCACACTTTAAATCCTCTTCCTATCAAGTATACACAGCTGAAGTTTTCCTGGCTCGTCTGTTGTCAATAATCAGACACAGGGTTTGCTCACAATTTCTTTATTTGGATAGAATGCAGGATTCTCAGGCTGAAAGTATTTATCCTGTTTCTTCACATCATTATTGGCTAAGGAAGCGTTTGATAATGGGTGAGAAGAGTCCTTAGAATATGCCATTGTTTGATTCAGAGGCTGCTAAATCAGTGGGTGTTGTGCTCAATGGGATCTGATCAGAACAACTTGCCAAAGCATTGCTACAATTTCAATAGGAAGCAGGTATACAAATAACATCCTGTGAAAATTCAGAAAACAGTTCACATAGGTGTAAAGTAGCATGGAGATGGCCTTTGATGATGGTATGCAGCAACCATGATTAAATATGAGTTTAATCTCATTAAAAAGGAAAGTGTGAGAAAGAAACTTAAAGTTGTCCCACTTTGAGTCTTTTGGTATAATTAAAAAAAAAGGAAAAGTGCTGTTAGACTTTCTATATAAGGTTAATACAGCTTCTTTCAGTGTAGCTGAATTTTAAGTTTTTTTCCTGATGTGGTCTATCAAAAACAATGTTTGGAACAAAGGCTTGTCTCAGGTAGCAATAATACAGTAACCTGAAGCCAATAAGTCATTTGTTCTGTCATGGGAATTTACAAGAGAAATTTGGAGGAAAATCAGGATCAATTTCAGATTTCTACCATTCAGTTTATGCAAACTGGCTAGGTGAATTTCCTACAGATGGCACTAAGATTATTTTTGTTCAGAGTTTGATTCAAGAAAGTGCAGCCAAATGGGTTGGCTCCAATGCTCTACTGAATATGTGTTATAGACGAGTCCTTGAAAGAGTTGAAGCATGGAAGAATTAATAATAGCCTCTATCCACCCCTAACATACCTATGGTAAATTGTTAAGCATAATCCATCCATCATTTTTCTTAATATGTTTTCTAACTGAGACAACTTCAATTTCCTGAGGGGAATGACAATACATTTTTTTTTATCCCTAGCATTTCTTGCTTTGCCTGCCTTTTTCAGATCAAGCAAGCATTGGTTGCAGCAGAAATTGACCAAGTCTCTCATCCCACAACATCACAGCCTAAGAGAGAAAGTGACTGCCTCAAAGTTAACCAGTCAGCTTTTATAGGGTTGGAAACAACTTATATTCTTAAATGCTTAGGGAGTCGACTTCTACAGACGAGACAAATTGTGCATGACAAAGAGGCATGAATGACTACATTAAGTAAAGACTAAAACTCTTGCTGAAGGCAGTCAAAGATGGAAAACTTTTGGAAACAACAAAGAGGAAGGATGAACTTGAAAACCAATTTGCTAATTGGAAAAACAAACCAATGTGTGGCCAACATTTGAAAAATTATATAAAGTAAAGTTGATGGAAAAAATCCACAGGGAATTGATTAAGATTAGGAGTGTTAAAGAAAGTAAGTAAAGGCTATATTTTAGTGACTCAAGAATAAGCTTTGTCAACTAAATGCATAAAGGTAAAAATTCAACATATAACAAACAACAGCGAACGTTGCCTTTCAAGTAAAAGGATGAACAATTGAAATACTGCATCTAGCACAGGGGTGTTAAACTCGCAGCATCATGTTGTCATATGATTTTATTCTCTTTCTTTAAAATGGGGGTGGGCGAGACCAGAGGATGACCCATCCAGTACGTGTGCTATGAGTTTGATACCCATGATCTAGCGCAGGGGTCCCCAACCACCGGGCCGCGGACCAGTACCGGGCCGCGGGGCATGTTGCACCGGTCCGTGGAGTCAGCAGCTGCCGGCCCTCATGCCGCCACCCCCTCCCTCCAGCGTTTCGCCTCCCGCCGGGCAAGAGGCCTCGGGAGGCAGGTTCTGCCGGCCACAGGACGATGGATGGGACAGAGGGGCGGGAAGGACCGAGAGGCTCAAGCCTCTTTTGGCTTCTGCCGCGGGGCGCTTTTGCGTTTTTGGCTGGGGGGAGGCAGGAGGGCCAGCCTGACCCCCTCTCTCCAGCGCTTAGCTCCCGCTGGGCAAGAGGGCTTGGGAGGCAGGTTCTGCCGGCCACAGGACGATGGCGGGAAAGAGGGGCGGGGAGGACCAGCACCCCCATGCTTAATCTCGCCCCCAACCACGCCCCTTTCCGCCCCCACTGGGCCATAGAAAAATTGTCTTGCTGAAACTGGTCCCTGGTGGAAAAAACGTTGGGGACCACTGATCTAGCGGATAGAAGTAGAGAATATTTTTGGAAAAATATGTCCACATTGATGTCAGAGACATCCCTTAGAGTTTAAATGGTTCTTCTATCGATCGATCAATCAATAGATAGATAGATAGACTTGTTTGTTTGTTTTATATAGCACCTCTTTCACTACTGAAGTGATTCTGTGTAACTTACAGATAGTATTTAAAAATATATAATTATAAATTCTTAGGACCTAAGAATTATTAAGGTAGCATTGTAAGAATATAGGCAGTTTAAATCAGGGTGAAGGGTTTGGGGGTTTTGTAGTGTTTCTGCCCAGAGATAGCATGCTACTATCTCATTGGCCGTTTCTTATCTCTAGGAAAAGTTGTTAAGTTTTGGCAGGAGTGGAGCTGGGCGATAATTGGTTGTTCTGGGTTTTCGGCCGGGTATAAATAACCTGTCATTCGCTGGTTCGCTGGTTCTGTTCTGTGTTCGCTGGTTCTGTTCTGTTGTCTGTTCTGCCAATAAAGTTGTATTTTTTAAGACTGGCCTCCGACTTAATTCTGGTGACAAAGGATTTTGTTCCCCACGCTGTGACATCTTCACCTTGCAAACAGTGATTGCATGAGTTAGTTACCATGTCTACCCAACTCACCTTTCCCCCCTTCAATCCCCAGGGCGAAACCTGGGACTCCTACATAGCCAGATTTGACTCTTTCCTTATTTCCAATGGCTACACTGAAATTTCTGGGGATTGCAAGCGCTCCTATTTTTTTAGGATTTTGTGGAACCGAAATGTTTGAAATGGCACGTGCAATGTTTGCCCCTACTTCCATTCACGATGTGGCTTGGGACATATTTCTCACCACCTTGCAGGATCAATATGCCCCCACTCTATCAACGAATTGTTGCTGTGCTCTGCCGCGCTGCTCTTTATTGCGAATTCGATAATTTGGATGAGTATCTACTTGACAGGTTGGTGTTTGGTATCAGGGATGGACGCCTTAAGCACCGTCTCTTAGTCATTCAAGACCTGCTCTTTAAGGCCGCCTTGTTGGAAGCGCAAGCTTTTGAGATGTCTACCCAATCCCTGGCGGCTATGGATGCTTCTGTAAATGCCACCGTGGTGACTCCTAGCCAGGAAATCTCTCGTCTACCACAAGATCTAGAGAAGGCTTTGGCCCTGGAGGAGGAGATTTGTCACCTTGCCAGTTCTTGTTCTCAACACACCCTTCCTGACCGTCCCCGCCTGCCTCCATCTCCGTGTAGAGGCTGTGGTGGTGATCACTTCCACGCGGCTTGCCCCTTCAAGGATGCCATTTGTGGCTGTTGTGGGGGCCGAGGCTATATCACTTGTATTTGCAGGCTTCGTCGTCCGCCTTCAACGCCTTCTACATTATCCCGAGACCAGTTCTCTAACATTTCCCGAGCACCGTCGAGGGACTCCGCTTTTCATCATTTTCATCCTCTGCTGTGAAAAAAGCCCTCCCATGGATGGGTTAATACTGACCTTTATTTCTTCATCCGAAGCACAGCTGAACAGCTTCTAAAACCTCCTTCTGAGCATGTGCAGAAGTGAAATTATGGAAGAGATGCATGCAAAACATCACAATGTGCACCGGTAGAGAAGGTAAGTGGAACCCACCATTGTCTCTATCCACCAATGTCTCCCTCTCCCTACTCTCTATCTATCCACATGCCCACCCAGTAAAGTATTGGAAGTTAATGTGGTAGAATGCGCTCTTTCCTTTTTATTCTGCTAGTGCTAAGACTAGTCTTTTCAAATGGCAGAGACCAGAGCAAATGCTGCTTCTGCTAAATAGTTAATATATAGCTCAAATTGGAGTCTTCCTTTTCTCAAAGCAGCAACTCTACTTTGCATAAAAGGGTACTTACATCTCTACCATCTCTTCCTTTTGTGAAATGGAAAATAAGTTGCTGTTTCCCTGACTTTGTTGGTGCTATTATTGGTTTCTGTCTGGGTATTTCTCAGCCCTTCCTTAATTTCGTTGGACATTTTTTTTTCTCATAGTAGCCAATCTGCCCTGTCCAGAATTCAGACAAATTTCCCTTACTCAGCTCTCTTTCCCTGTTACTATCTCGCTCCTTTGCTCCTTTGGTGGAATGTAAGCATATTATATAGAAGAGAGCCAGGCTAGACAGTTGTCAAGCTTTAATGGATTACACTGCTGTACAGCCCAACTGAAAAAGGGAAGTGTTTTTTCTTTGCAGTCTTTTCTCTGCCTGTCTGCCTGTCATATAGTTCTTCTGACAGACGAGGTTTATTAGCTTTTCCAGCACCGCTCTCTCAGCAGCATCCCACCCTCCCATAATGCTCATATCCCTCAGCCGGCTGATTCTCTCACAGCTTCTGATATCTTTGTATTCCCTAGAGGCTTTGTTTAGCTACAACAGCTTCCTCCACAAATTACTTCCAGCAATTCCCTGCCTTTCCTCTTTCCCGGTGTTCCCTACAAGTGTTGTAGGAAGAAAGTTAGTTTTGCTTTGTGCCACCCTGCTTGTAAGTCATTCCCTACAGCTACTGCTAAATATTTCAGGTAGATAAATAAACACACAACTATTCTGATCTACAAAAGAGCATTTCATGTTTAGAAGATTATCCCAAAGCTGTGAGTTTCTGAATGGTTTAGAGGATTATACAACTCTCTTGAAAGTTAAGCAGCTGGATTTAAAGCTAATGGAGTTAAAGCTAATGTAAACTGTGCATACTAAGGATTTATTGGAGGGGAAAAACCCACACAGAGTAAAATATGGAATAGAATGGAAGCCCCTTTTTATGCACTCAGTCTGCTTCTCACTACACTGCCAAACAAATGGTAATGGTGTATCTGCCAAAACCTAATATAATGATTTCCTATCACTTCAAGGTAGAAATACAGGAAGAAAATGCTGAATAAGCTTAGCAATATGTCACTAACATTCTCACACAGAGAAACTTTTTTTAAAAGCAAAGTGTTGGTTATGACCTTTAAAGCCCTACATAGCATTGGACTGGAGTACCTCCGGAACCGCCTGCTACCGCACAAATCCTAGCGACCGATAAGGTCCCACAGAGTTGGCCTTTTCCAGGTCCCATGACTAAACAATGTGATCTGGTGGGCCCCAGGGGAAGAGCCTCTGGAATCAACTCCCCCCAGATATTAGAACTGCCCCAACCCTCCTTGCCTTTTGTAAATTGCTCAAGACCCACCTATACCGCCAGGCATGGGGGAGTTGAGACACCTTTCCCCCAGGCTCTTTATATTTTATGTTTGTTATGTATGTGTTGTTTGGTTTTAAATATGATAGGGTTTTATATACTTCTTTTTAATATTAGATTTGTTCACTATAATATCGTTTTTTATCATTGTTGTGAGCCGCCCCGAGTCTTCGGAGAGGGGCGGCATACAAATCTAATAAATAATAATAATAATAATAATAATAATAATAATAATAATAATTATTATTATTATTATTATTATTATTATTAGAAAATATGGAAAAAATCATGTTGTATGCCTTGTCTATTACTGTGCCCATTGCATTCCACAGACCTCCCACTGGGTCTGCTTTCCATTCAATGGCAGCTAATCCATAATATTATTGATCACAAAGTTTTCATGGTAGCCTTTTGGAGTTGAGGTTTTTCTCAATTTTATTTATTTATTTATTTATTAGATTTGTATGCTGCCCCTCTCCGAAGACTCGGGGCGGCTCACAACAGCAATAAAAACAATATAACAGTGGAACAAATCTAATATTAAAAACATATAAAACCCTATCATTACTTAAAAACCAAACAGCAACATTCATACCAAACATAAAACAAAGTACAAAAAATAGCTTGGGGGAAAAGTGTCTCAATTCCCTCATGCCTGGCGGTATAACTGAGTCTTAAGTAGTTTACGAAAGACAGGAAGGGTGGGGGCAGTTCTAATCTCCAGGGGGAGTTGGTTCCAGAGGACCGGGGCTGCCACAGAGAAGGCTCTTCCCCTGGGGCCTGCCAAACAACATTGTTTAGTCGACAGGACCTGGAGAAGGCCAACTCTGTGGGACCTTATCGGTTGCTGGGATTCGTGCAATAGCAGGCGGTTCCGGATGTACTCTGGTCCAATGCCATGTAGGGCTTTAAAGATCATGACCAACACTTTGAATTGTGACTGGAAACTGATTGGCAGCCAATGCAAGCCACGGAGTGTTGAAGAAACGTGGGCGAATCTTGAAAGCCCCATGATGGCTCTCGCGGCTGCGTTCTGCATGATCTGAAGTTTCCGAACACTTTTCAAAGGTAGCCCCAATAAATTATTGTTTCACAATTGCCACCCCCCAGCCCTTTGGCAAGTGTCCCTCTTTTTCCCCACCCCTACAGGGTGGTTCTCCAAAATGGCATAGATATGAAAGTTTCCCTACAGAGCAAGGGAAAACTGTGGTGCCACAGCATTGGTCACACCTTTTTCTTCCTTCCTTCCTTGAAGTAAACTACTCAAGACTCACTTATACCGCCAGGCATGGGGGAGTTGAGACATCTTTCCCCCAGGCTTTTTTTAATACTTTGTTTTATGTTTGGTATTAATCTTCTGTTTGGTTTTTTAAAATAATGATAAGGTTTTATATGTTTTTTAATATTAGATTTGTTCCACTGCTATATTGTTTTTATTACTGTTGTGAGCTGCCCCAAGTTTTCGGAGAGGAGTGGCATACAAATCTAATAAATAATGTTGTACATTGTTTTTTCACTTTGTTGTGAGCCGCCCCGAGTCTGCGGAGAGGGGCGGCATACAAATCTAAATAATAAATAAATAAAAGTAGCAAAGCTACTTCAACCCCTGTGGTATACCATAGATAGCGCACATGCATGAACAAAATGAACTAGCAATCTTAGAGTGCCAGAACTATTCTGTGGTAAAAAGCATTGTAGACTTCCTTGGATAAGTACGCCATCTGTTTTTTTAAAAAATATATATCAATATTACATAATTTAAACCAAAAAAAAAAGCAACCTCGGGACCATTAAGAATTATACTGCCTTTAGTTCTCAAACAAAAATAGAAATATAAGAAGGAATTGAGTTATTAGGCTATACAAATATGATATATAAATTTAGAGTACAGTCTTCCTCAGAGGTGGGTTCCTACCAGTATAATCTGGTATGATCCCCCACCCACCTAACTCCTAACCAGAGGTAGTAGGCCTATAATGCCTACCACCCCCAGGCCTAATTCTCCCAACAAGTCAGAGGCCTGAGGCCTCTGACTCAGCAAAACCTGTGTGAGCCCTCGATACGCCTCGCCATGTGTCCTGGATCATTGGCGAACAGACTGACGTCTGTTCGCTTCCGACTCCAACAAGGCAAGGAGGAGGTCCTGCTCGGATCGCCCTTACATAGGGCAATCCAGGACCTCCCCCCAGGCCCTGCATGCAGCGCGCCACCTTGGCGTGCTGCCAAAAGCCGAACTTCCGGTTTCGCCGGAAACCGGAAGTTCAGAGCTCCATAGAGCTCCATACAGCGTCCCCCAGCTCTGGGGGCAATTTCGGCCAGCGGTTTAAGCAGCTGACCAGGCATTTCTATGATAAAAAGCATTGTAGACTTCCCTGGATATGTACGCCATATGTTTTTTTAAAAAAAATTATATCAATATTACAGAATTTAAACCAAAAAAAGCAACCTCGGGACCATGAAGAATTATACTGCCTTTAGTTCTCAAACAAAAATAGAAATATAAGAAGGAATTGAGTTATTAGGCTATACAAATATGATATATAAATTTAGAGTACAGTCTTCCTCAGATGTGGGTCCCTACCAGTATAATCTGGTGTGCTGCTCCAGTAATGGCCCGCCGATTGTGCAATTTGCATGTGACAGTTCCATTGCTCTCTTTGTCAGTCTGTGCATGGCGCCATTCCCCCGATGTTTTGGTGATTTCTTTGCTCTCTGAGCATGTGCAGAAGGAAAATCGTCCCTCTGCGCATGTGTGGAAGCAAAATCACATGAGGGGGTGCACACGTGCATGAAATGTTGCAATGAACACACAGCGCACCTGCAGGAACCACCCCTGGTCTTACTTTCATTTCAAAATGACTAAATTATTATTAAGCAAACATATTTTCTATTAAAGCTTTATCATTGGTGGTCACTATCTACTGCTGTTCTAACTACTATCTCAAGGAATATTTGTTCTTCCCTAAATAGATTACTTTTAATAAAATGATTAATCATGAAATCATAAAATCCCATAATATCTCACTTGGAAATCTTGAAAAGGCAAGCTTCCCAATGTGGAAGAAATATGAACATGCCTTCATACAAATTCTTCTGAAATTTCAGTAAGATCTCACTGAAGTTTCATAAGAGAAACTTGCTGAGATCATGAATGTCATGTGATAGTTTAAATTTTTAAAAAATATTTAAACAATTTGGTAAATGTTTTCGTAGATTTTCACGGGTACAGGTATGACGGTCTTGGTATATTCGGGTTTCTTCCCATGTAGGATTTGGAAATTTCTGGCGACGTTTCGACGAGGTCCCACTCGTCATCTTCAGGCTGGTGTTTCTGTCCGTGTTCGCCCGAGAACAAGGACCGAAACACCAGCCTGAAGATGACGAGTGGGACCTCGTCGAAACGTTGCCAGAAATTTCCAAATCCTACACGGGAAGAAACCCAAATATACCAAGACTGTCAATTTGGTAAATGTCTACAGAAATGAAATGTTTTATATGCTTTGCACGGGATTTTTTTGAAAGTTATCTTGATAATTTTTAAAATATAATTATTCTTTCCCCTTTCTGAGGAAATTGATCTGAGAACTTTTCTTGAAAATGCTAATCAACTGCATATTGAGAGTAGTAGAAAATTTGTATTATCTTTAGAAAAGTAAGAAAATTGCAATTAAATAAACATTGTTTGTTTGTTTGTTTCTTATTATTTGAACGTAAGTTACAATTTATACATATATTTAAATGTTTATTTTTTGTGTTTTACTTTTGAAGTATAATAGATAATGCAAATAATAGGATGGTGTAAATCATTTGGAAGATCAAATTCCAACTCCAAGGTGCCTTCTAACTCTGTTATTCTGTTATTCAGTTGCAGAAATAAAGTTGTTAGGTTAATGTTAAAGAAACTCTTGTTAAGTACTAATTATTTTTAACTTAGAGCAATGTTTAATACTGTACAAAGAGACTGATTGTAAGGTCAATAAATCTCATGTCCTTAAAAACGATGCAGTGAAAATCAAATCAAATAAAACTTCTGCATTTGTGTGACCTCATAAGTTATCTCTTCAGAATATACACAAATACCATTAATACAGTACGTCCATAGTACATGGCTTACTTTCAAAAGTAGACATATTTTGAATTACTCTTCCTTGATGAAACAAGAGCAAGCACCAATGGGTCAAAGCTTTGAGAAGACAAATGATTTTGAGAATTTCTAATATTCAGATTCATATTGTATTATATGAAATGGTGCCAATCAAATTTTCCCAAATAATTTGATGCACGGAAAATCAAAAGCAATTTTATTCACTAAGAAATATATTATTTCCTAATAATAATGGCATTCTATCCTTTGAAAATGTATTGCCAAAATGCAAATTCCCAGTTACAATTAGTAAAAAGGTATAAGTTAGTAAAATGGTATTTCTGAAATAACATTGCACATAAGGCAGCAAATTGTCAATTCACTCCCAGCCAGTCCTCTTCCCCCCTCAGCAGTTCTTTGGCTGAGCGTGGCAGGAGGCAAAGGCTGGCTTGAGCACAAATGGTATATGAAGGCATATACAGGGCTAGATCAGAAATTTTGGAAGGAAGTGCAGAATGAAATAAATAAAATGTTAAATATTAAGTGGATAATTACAAAAGAAATAGCGATATTAATTAAACAAAGAGAATAGAATAGAATAGAATTTTATTGGCCAAGTGTGATTGGACACACAAGGAATTTGTCTTGGTGCATATGCTCTCAGTGTACATAAAATAAAATATACATTTGTCAAGAATCATGTGGTACGACACTTAATGATTGTCATAGGGGTCAAATAAGCAATGAAGAAGCAATATTAATAAAAATCTTAGGATATAAGCAACAAGTTACAGTCATACAGTCAACATGGGAGGAAATGGGTGATAGGAATGATGAGAAAAACTAGTAGAATAGAAGTGCAGATTTAGTAGAAAGTCTGACAGTATTGAGGGAATTATTTGTTTAGTAGAGTGATGGCGTTCGGAAAAAAACTGTTCTTGTGTCTAGTTGTCTTGGTGTGCAGTGCTCTGTAGCGACGTTTTGAGGGTAGGAGTTGAAACAATTTGTGTCCAGGATATGAAGGGTCAGTAAATATTTTTCCCGCTCTCTTTTTGACTCGTGCAGTATACAGGTCCTCAATGGAAGGCAGGTTGGCAGCAATTGTTTTTTCTGCAGTTCTGATTCTCCTCTGAAGTCTGTGTCGATCCTGTTGAGTTGCAGCACCAAACCAGACAGTTATAGAGGTGCATTAAGAGACTTCAAAGAAATAAAAACTGCAGCATTGGAAAGCGCTCAAGCGGTAGTGGTATTGGGTTGGAAAGAGTCTATAAAATGGACATTACAGAATTGGTACTGGTACATGGTAGATCCTATTCACTTTGAGATTATGGAAATAAGACTAAACAACTTTGACGAAAATAAATTGGAGAAGCTGATGGTACGATGGAATAAGGTGAAAGATTATATGCTGAGTAGAATTTGTGACAAAAAGGTGAAAAATAAACTCCAATCACTCTTTTAATAATAACAAATGCAAAGTAGAGCTAAGGAAATAAAGAATATAAATTAGTAAACATTTGAACCCCCCGCTATTGGTGGTGGTGGTATTGTCAGTCGGGTGATGGGCACATGCACTGTGCACTGTTTTATGTTTGTTTATGTAATTCCTATGTGCAAAACCAATAAAAATATATATTTTTTAAAAAAGGCATATACAGGGCTACTTCTTTCCTGAGCTAAGGCTCCGACAACCATTCTCCTCCTCATCCTCCTCCTCCATTTCTCATGACCCCTTTCCAGTTGTGTTGAGGCTGGGAGGATGCATATGAGCAGGAAGATCCTCCTCAAGCAAGCAGCTGGGCTCAGCGAAAATGCAGAAAAGGCACACAAAGGGTGAGTGGGCACATGTTTGAAAAGGGTCTCCCCATGTGTGTGCACTCTCCCGACTCCACCACAGCTGTTCAGGGGATCATGACAGGAGAAGGAGAGGGAGGAGGAGGAGGGTCACTCTCACCTGGTTTCTGAGAGAAAAGAGACACAGAGAGATTCAGAGATACACACACACACACAGCTTTAATTGAAAAGCACACTCTGGGTGGCAAAAGTTCCCCTTGCACATTTTAAAGCCACATCTGGGTTTGGTGGCCTGTCTCCCTTTCTGTCATCTCCTCATTCTGGATCCCATTTCCACACCATCAGCACTCATGATAGCGAGGATGGGGTCAGTTGTGGCTGAGTTGGTCCAGTGTCTCATGGCGGAGAGCAGATCGCGCAACTTCCCATGTGACTGAATTACGACCAGCACCAACAAGGTTTGGAAGAAGCTCTAGCAACAATAAGGTAT
Source organism: Erythrolamprus reginae (assembly GCF_031021105.1). Taxonomy (NCBI): domain Eukaryota; kingdom Metazoa; phylum Chordata; class Lepidosauria; order Squamata; family Dipsadidae; genus Erythrolamprus; species Erythrolamprus reginae. The sequence continues at coordinate 33,642,818 of NC_091953.1, read as the reverse complement.
CAAAGAATAAGCCCGTCACTTCTCCATTCCCTGCCGTTGCCCTTACCTTCTCAGGTTAGGCAAGGAGTGACTGGGAAGGGAGGGGCAGGGCCAGTCATTGAAGGGATCACATGACAGGGAGCCACAGCAAAAGAGCCCCATGCAGTTCCGGAACTTCAGGCTGCAGGTCCCTGGACTAGATACATTGGAAGAGAGGCTCAACGTACACATTTATTTATACTGTATTTTGATATTTGCTTCTATTGTACATAGAGACAAAATGATAGGTATACATCTTTCTAGGCACCCCACTCCAAATAACATGTTATCTCATGTTCCTGTTAAATGGCTAAATATTTTGACAGGTATATGGTAGCTTGCTGGTTTATTTCCTACATGGAACTACTTGTGTTTTAGAGTTTTACAATTTAAGTTAGTTTTATGAAATGACAGAAATGACAGAAAACTTTCAAATTCATATAGCATACAGTGGCACCTCCACTTATGAACTTAATTCGTTCCGTGACCGGGTTCTTAATTAGAAAAGTTTGTAAGAAGCAGCAATTTTTCACATAGGAATCAATATAAAAGCAAATTATGCGTGCGAGTGGGGAAACCACAGGGAGGGTTTCCTCTCAGGAGATTCCTCTCAGGAGATTCCTAGAGAGGCCCCAGGGAGGCTTCTCCCCACCTTTTCTGGCCCTGTTTCCTCCCAGGAGATTCCTAGAGAGGCTTCACAGAGGCTTCTCCCTGCCTTTTCCAGTTACAGTTTCGGAGGCTCGGGTTTGTAAGTGGAAAATGGTTCTTGAGAAGAGGCAAAAAAATCTTGAACACCCGATTCTTATCTAGAAAAGTTCGTAAGTAGAGGCGTTCTTAGGTAATGGTACCACTGTATGTGTGTATGTGTGTATGTATGTATGTATTTATTTATTTATTTATTTGAATTTATATGCCACTCCTCTCAGAGGAATTGGTGCGGCTTACAACAGATAAAAAGGCAATATATATCAAAATCCAATAAATTAAAATTAGAAGTTACATCTAAAAACTAAGGAATCAATTAAAATACACACATATCCATTCAATCAACAAACCCATTATACATTTATCAGCCAGGGGGCAGAATCTAATGACCCGAAGCTTGGTGGCATAGGTGAGTCTTTAGACTCTTACCAAAGGTGAGAACCTACCTTCACAAGCATCTCTATACACCCGCATGTTATTCTTTTGCTTCTGTACTTTGCTTATGTTGTTTTATCTTTCTGGGGAATTAAAGCTGAAGTGGCTGAATAGAAACAAGTGTAGAAACCAGAGCTTTATCTTCCTTCTTTAAGGCCATGTATTACATGGGAAGCTGACTTCCCATGTAATACCTGGGATTTAATTTACTGATTCAGATGAATTTACAGTTGGGTCGATATTTGGAACAGAAGAACATTATTTCTTTTTAGCAGCTTATCACTGCATAAAGACACTCTAATACTTTTATTTGCAAGCTGCTAGGGCTTGCTTACCTGGGGGAGTTGCAAGATACTGTAGTCTTCTCAATTCATCCCAATCCTGCATAGTCATGACACTAGACCAGTGTTTCTTACTCTTGGCACCTTAAAGATGGGTGAACTGCAAGTGGCCAGACAATTTTGGCAGTCCACACATCCTAAAGCTTTCAAGATTGAGAAAGCTGCTCTAGATGCTTATCTAAATGTGTCTTCAATAAATGCAGATTTACAGTATATCTTTTACTTGATTGCTTTAAAAGAAAATCAGTTCTGCTTGCTTGAAGGAGAGTAAAGAACAAGAAGATTCTTTTCTCCATTGTGAGAAGAGCCATCATTCAGGATGGGTTATCCTTGTCCAGTCAGATTGAGAACTGAGTCTGCTACTTTTTGCTGGATCTGCCCTGTCAGGACCCACATTTAACTCGGTCCTGAGTTTGACATTTATTCACAGAGAACTTACTATGATTTGAACTTGGTGTAAAGTAATAAAGTTTCAGAGTGCTGCCTGTTAGCAAATGCAATAGGAACAAGCTTTCTTATTCTCAAGATCTAAAATGGTCACCTAACATCAAAAACATCATCAAAAAAGCACAACGAAGAAGGTTATTTCTACGCCAACTCAGGAAGCTCAAACTGCCCAAGGAGCTGCTGATACAGTTCTACACAGGAATCATTAAGTCTGTCATCTGAACATCTATAACTGTCTGGTTTGGTTCTGCAACCCAACAAGACCGACAAAGACTTCAGAGGATAAGAACTGCAGAAAAAACAATTGCTGCCAACCTGCCTTCCATTGAGGACCTGTATGCAGCACAAGTCAAAAAGAGGCTGGTGAAAATATTTACTGACCCCTCACATCCTGGACACAAACTGTTTCAACTCCTACCCTCAAAACGTTGCTACAGAGCACTGCACATCAAGACAACTAGACACAAGAACAGTTTTCCCCCCGAATGCCATCACTCTACTAAACAAATAATTCCCTCTACACTGTCAAACGTTTTACTAAGTCTGCACTTCTATTTCTACTAGTTTCTTCTCATCATTCCTATCATCCTTTTCCTCCCACTTAGGACTGTATGACTGTAACTTGTTGCTTGTATCCTAATATTTTTTTAATATTGATTGTTTTTTCATTGCTTATTTGACCCCTATGACAAACATTAATTGTTGTACCACATGTTTTTTGACAAATCTATATTTTCTTTTATGTACGCTGAGAGCATATGCACCAAGACAAATTTATTTATTTATTTATTTATTTATTTATTTATTTATTTATTTATTTATTTATTTATTTATTTATTTATTTATTTATCTATTTATCTATTTATCTATTTATCTATTTATCTATCTATTTATTTATCTATTTATTTATTTATTTATTTATTTATTTATTTATTTATTTATTTATTTATTTATTTATTTATTTATTTATTTATTTATTTATTTATTTATTTATTTATTTATTTATTTATTTATTTATTTATTTATTTATTTATTTATTTATTTATTTATTTATTAGATTTGTATGCTGCCCTTCTCCGAAGACTCGGGGCGGCTCACAACACGTGGAAACAAATCATAAATAATCTGATACATTTAAAATTTAAAGATTTAAAAAGACCCCATATACTAACAGACATAGACACAAGCATACCATATATAAATTAAACATGCCCAGGGGAAGATGTTTCAGTTCCCCCATGCCTGACGGCAAAGGTGGGTTTTAAGGAGTTTACGGAAGGCAGGAAGAGTAGGGGCAGTTCTAATCTACGGGGGGAGTTGGTTCCAGAGGGCCGGTGCCGCCACAGAGAAGGCTCTTCCCCTGGGGCCCGCCAACCGACATTGTTTAGTTGACGGGACCCGGAGAAGGCCCACTCTGTGGGACCTAATCGGTCGCTGGGATTCGTGCGGCAGGAGGCGGTCTCGGAGATATTCTGGTCCGATGCCATGAAGGGCTTTAACGGTCATAACCAACACTTTGAATTGTGACCGGAAACTGATCGGCAACCAATGCAGACTGCGGAGTGATTCCTTGTGTGTCCAATCACATTTGGCCAATAAAGAATTCTATTCTATTCTATTCTATTCTATTCTGTTCTATTCTATTCTTATTCCTGAAGCTGAAAATTTAAATCGTGCTAATCCTGACAGGTGTGCAAAGATTGGTGGTCCCTTTAGACCTTCAAGATAGAGAAGAAAGCTAAGGTACTGTCTGTATTTTGCGAGGTGAGCAGTACTGTAATGCCTTTTGTTATTATTTTCTCCCATAGAAATCCTTCAATTGTGAACCCTGGGCAAATACAATGGGTACAGACAGGCTGAAAATGCATGAAAGAGGCTATGACTTTCAATTTTTTACTGTATGTTGAAAGATCAGATTATAAGCATTTCACTATTATTTATTGGCCAGTACTGGTCCAAAGTCATCTCCTGACAATCTTTGTTCTCCCCCCAATTCTTTTTTTCTATTTATGCTCACTTTCTCTCTTAAAATGACAATTTATTTTCTTGACACCAAGTGAAATCTAAACATAACTGTCAAAGTAGGCATTTAGCTGGGAGGGTGAACTTAGGGAGTCTCTCTTGCTCTCATTGGCTGTATGCTTAGATATTATGAATTTTACATCAGCCACTTGCTGTTTTGCAACTTGTCTTCTCTGCTACATTAGGAACATAGCAACAGAGCATTAGAATTCATTGACCTAACACTCTCAAAGATGGTTACAGGTGGAATCGTTTGAACCATCTGTCAGTGAAATGATACATCCAGGATAAAATGGAGCCTTGCTGTGACTCCTGGTGTAGTCTTAGGCCTGCCTCTTTAGATATGGTAAGATGATTCCTGTTTAAATACCTGTCAATTTTCTGGAAATGGCAAGTGAGACACTTGTTGCCATGGTGACCATTAAGAGTTCTGAATCAGATGTGAGGTTGCCATGGAAACTGCATCCCAGCTCCTAGGAGGTGGTCTGGACTTCCTCCTCTGTTTTTCCCCTATACGCAGAGAAAGGCCCTAAAACCCCATCCTGTTTTCTGCTAGCCACTGATTGCTACTGCAGTGACTAAGCTTTCATGCTCTCTCATTATTCAGAGACTGTTGAAGTTTCTTTTATTGTAAAGAAACATTTTTTTTGCTTAAAAAAATTGTGTCTTAAATTTAGGCATCCCCTAACCATGTTTTCCTAACCTATTTTTATTGATAATGAAAAACAAAGAGAATAACACTTCATTTTTTTTTGCACAAAATAATGTTTGTTCCTTTCAATTGCACGTGTGAACATTCCTGTATTTCAAAGACTTATTTAGTCCAATCCTCTGCTCTTGCACACAGATGGCCATTTGACTTCTGGTTAGGCACTATCTGTGAAGGAGCATCTACCATTTCAGAAGACAAACTATTGCACTGGATGACAGTCTTACCATCAGGAATTTCTTTCTGATATCTACTCCAAATATACCTCCCTAAAGTTTAAACCGATTGGTTTTACTCTCTGGGATGACAGAACAAGTCAGCTTCCTCCTATATATGACAATCCTGAAGACTTGGTATCATGCTTGTTCTCGGTCTTCTCTTCTGCAGGTTAAACATATTTGATCCCTTAATTGTTCCTTCCTGGACCTGGTTTCCTATTCCTTTCTCATCTTAGGCCGCTGTGGCAAAATCACATTTGTCTCTTGTTCTAGACACAGTGAGCCCATACCAACAAAATAATGTTTAAGATCGACAAGAGCAAAGTCCTTCACCTAGGCAGAAAAAACCCTGGACATACATACAACCTGGGAGAAACCCCTCTTAGCAGTAGCGACTGCGAAAGAGACCTCGGAGTCTTGGTGGATAATCAACGAAACACGAGCCAACAATGTGCAGCAGCAGCTAAAAAAGCCGACACAATCCTAAGCTACATCAACAGGGGAATACACTCCGAGACCAGGGAAGTCTTAATACCACTCTACTACGCCATGGTCTGACCACACCTGGAGTACTGTATTCAGTTCTGGTCAGCACACTTCAAAAGAGATATTGAAACTCTGGAGAAGGTGCAAAAAAGAGCAACCAAGATGATTAAGAGACTGGAAACCAAGACTTACGAAGAGAGACTGAGGGAACTGGGCATGGATAGCCTAGAGAAAAGGAGGGCGGACATGATAGTAGTCTACAAGTATACGAGGGGATGTCACAGAGAGGAGGGGATCCCTTTATTCTCCAGGGCACAAGAGGGCCGGACGAGGAACAACGGCTGGAAGCTGACCAAGGAGAGATTCAACACGGAGATAAGGAGGAACTTCCTGATGGTCAAAGCGATCAATCAATGGAACAACCTACCAGCGGACGTTGTGAACTCCAACACTCTGGACATTTTTAAGAGAAGATTGAACTGCCACTTGACTGGTGTGCTATAGGGTTCCTGCTTGGGCAGGGGGTTGAACTTGATGGCCTTCATGGCCCCTTTCAACTCTAACAATAAATAAACAAACAAACAAACAAACAAACAAACAAACAAATAAATAAATATTACATGTGGATCTTGGCTTGTTATAGTCATATTTAACTCTGATAAAGTCTATGATTTACCTAGAATATATAATAAAGCAACTAAACAAATGTGCTATTTGCTACTTTTAACAGACAATAAATTAAGTATGATTAAATTTTCATAACCCATTGTTTTTCAGTTTCACAAAGAATGCATTGCATATTATTAAATAAACAATAGAGCTTAATGGAGTTTTTAAAGGATTGTTTGAATGAAAGGAAAGGAGCTAAGATTGAATCAGCTCAGTCATCTATAATGATTTTGGAAAAATTCATAGGTGATTTAGAGCTTCAATGGACTTTCCGACTTTGCAGTCTTGAACATTTTTACAGTTTTTACCATAGGTGGTCAAAACGTGAGTGATATGATAAATTCTTTAAGTTGTTGTCCAATTAAATATATAAGGATGGAAGAGGGGGCAGTATTTTTTTTATTATTATTTATGTGTCACTCTTAATGTGATATGTTTAGGCAGGGTCATTTCTAGATAATTGTGATCATCCTGTGATATTTTATCTAGTTTTCTTTCTCTTGTGTTACCTTCTAGCTGTCTTATATCCATACCTTTTTTCATTATCCTAAACTCTCATTCTATTTGTCTGACCTTTAATATAATCCTGTAGGTCTCTGTTGCCTGATGAGTGTAGAGTGGAAATGATTGGAAATCTAAGGGCAGTTATTCAGTTTTTTCAATTCAACTCCTTCCTTCTCCCATTAAAATAAAGTAAAATAAAATAAAGCAAAATCTTTCGCGATTTTTTTAAAAATACGTCTGCTTCAGTATTGACTTCTGAGTGATTTTTCCATAAGTATATTTGAGTTTGGCTACATGCAGGGCTGGGCTGCTGTCCAGACCGGGGGGGGAGGGCGCAGTGGGGTAGCGAAAATGGAGCTCCACCCCAGAGCACCCATTTTGCACTGAAAGATGTTGAAAGAAAATGCAGGGTGTCCTGCATAAGCCACGCCCACAGTGTGGTAGTAAAAATTTTGGTAGCCCTTCACTGGCTACATGCCATTATACGGCAGATATATAATTAATTTCCTTATAGTATATTATATTTGCACTTATGATGATTTAGTTTTATATATATTTATATATATATACTTATATTTTTAAGAAGTAATTTTTAAATTAGATGTTTTAGCAGCATCTAATTCACAGAAGAATAATCTTGTCAGTGAATTATACCAACAAGCTTGCCAGTCCCCAATCAGTCAATCAATGATGGCTTTTCAATCCTTATCCTGTAAGAGATTATTTTAAAAACTATGTTGTAAAGTTCTTATTTGAATTTGAGGAAGTCACCTTTTGTATAAGATACTGCCAGACAGTTTAAAGCAGAGGCGTTAAACTCACATTATCATCATAGCAGCATCACATGAAATATCTGGACTTTTTCTCCCTTTGCTAAAATTGGTGTGGCCGTGGCCAGTATGTAATGTATCTGATCTGTGGGCTGGTTTAGAGCTATAACGTGGTTTCCCTAATTTCTGCTAATGCCTTATAAAGTTGCAGATGAAATAATGAATTTTTTTTTAAAAAAATAAATTTTTATTTAGTTATTTTAAAAACAATAGACAACAAAAATAAAAACAGAAAAAAATAAAGTAGAAAGAAAAAGAATAAAGAAAGAAAAAAACACATACAAACCTACAATATTTACACATACACAAAATCAAAATACAAAAACAAATACAACTACATCAACAATACGAACAGAAACTCACATAACACCACCTAACACTACATATAACACTATATCTTTATCCTTTTCACAGTCTTGTGTATTGTTTTATCCTGTATCCTTCTATCTCTCATTGTTCACTGAAATTAGTCTAACTTAACACTTTACACATTTCTATTTTTTTTTACCTTGTTCGGTTTTGTTCTTTTACCAATTGTACCATTTCAGTCATATTTTATAAAACTCTGTATCCTCATCCTGAATTTCAAATGTTAATTTGGACATCTCCGCACATTCTAAAATTTTTGTTATTATTGATTGGCTTGGTGGGACTTTGTCCGCTTTCCAAAAATGTACGTACCAGTATATTATTCTAGCTGTAGAGATGATATGTAAAATGAGATATCTGTTATTTTTATTTTTTATAGGTTTTATTTTTTTTTACAAGCCAACTTTCCATACACTGGAGATTCCATTGTTGATGCTAGAATAAAATTTTCCATTATACTTTCGATGACAGTAATTAAAATATTGTGCTATTCTTTTAGATCAGTGATTTTCAACCTTTTTTGAGCCGCGGCACATTTTTTACTTTTACAAAATCCTGGGGCACACCACCAACCAAAATGACACAAAATGACACCCTAAGACCCTCTCCTGTTTTTCCATCCCTGTCTCCTCCCCACCCGTGTGTGTGTGTGTGTGTGTGTGTGTGTGTGTATACACACTCTTGAACCATTTCCAAAAACAGGTGAGGGCTGGGTTTTTTCCTCTCTTATTCTTTGGGTGCTTTTTATCATATGCTTTAAATCAAGAGACACTTCTCTCTCTCTCTTGTTTCTCTCTCTTTACTCTCATTCTCTGTCTCAATCATTTTCTCATTTCTCTTTTTTCCTCCCCTTTTTGCTCATTTCTCTCTCTCTCTCTCCCTTCCACTCCTATTCTCTCTCTCTCTTGCTTTTTTCTCTTTCTTTCTCTCTCTTGCCTTCTTTCTCTCTCACTCTTGCTTTCTCTCTCTTTCTCTCTTTTCTTTCTCTCTCACTCTCTTGCTTTCTTTCTCTCTCTTTCTCTCTTTCTTTCTCTCTCTCTTTCTCACTCTCACTCTCTCAACAAAAAGTTGCGAGACCGGAACCTGAGTTTCCTTCTTCGCGGCACACCTGACCATGTCTCGCGGCACACTAGTGTGCCACGGCACACTGGTTGAAAAACACTGTTTTAGATCACAGTGTACATGATCTTAGGGAGATCAACATCTGTTAGAAATTCTTTAGAGACCATAGAGATCAGTGTGTTCTATTTTTTTTGAATATTTAGATAGGTGGCTTTATCTATGTAGATTTACTTACAAATGAATTTAGTAAAGTTTATTCCAATAACTGAGAAAAGATTTATAAGTCAGATGCCCATAGCTTTAAACTTGTTCTTGCTATTATGTTGGGATGTTGCTACAGAAAGTCATTTATCTTTATAGTTCATTCCAGCAACCTGAAAAACAGTCCCCACTGTAAAGTGAGGAGGCAGTTTAGTATAACTCTCAATGAACATATCAACTCTGTTGCCACATTAACTCTCCATAATACTGGTTCTGCCAATATTCATATTTAGGAAGCAAAAACTGATCAGATTAAAAATAAAAATAAAAATTAGTATAATTTAAAACATTTAAAAACCACCAGCAGATGGCTGCCTAATTTGCTATGATGTTCAGAACCAAAATTTAAAGGAAAAATTGTGGCTCTAAAGACTAAAATATAGAACAAATCTCTTATTCATTTGAACAGTTGGTTTATGATTCCAAATGTGTCATATAAATTGAAGGCGATGTGTTCTCCATATGGACATATTGAATGAAACTAAAAATCTGCAAATGTTTGTGTACCTGTATAATTTAAATGAAAAATATAATAAAATAAAGTAAAATAAAATAATAAAATTACCAAAACATTCTCATCTTCTTTCTCTTACAGCATCAGATATTAAAATTTCGCTGTCACTGAATATTTTGGGTTTATTGCCTTTCTTATACTAATTTTAGCTACAGTTCAAGAAACATGTTTCTTTTTGCTTTGTTGGTGTTGTTTGTGTGTCAGGATTGACATGTCTAAAACATTAGTGTTTATCTTGATTTAACATCTCATCAAATCCCTGAACTTTCCTGTAGTCATCCTACTGTGCTATTAAATGAAACATGCCTTGTATCTGATATAAGATTTAAACTTCTGCCTTCTGAAGCCTTGGGCTGAAACAAATGAGGAAAATAGGCAGTGGCTCATGTACAATAAATTAAATAAAGCCTTTCTTTTGAAATAGTTAGAGGGTACCACAAAATTAATTGCATGCCAAAGAAATGAGATTCAGGTCTCTTAAATTTCAGCTTTATTTCATAGATTCTTTCTCTCTGCTTGCATAACTAAATATAGGGAAACTTATTAGAATGGAATGCCACATCTTAATAGAAAAAATAAATGCTTTCTCTTCTTAATTGATTTGAAATTCTTTTCTTCAAATATATTGGGGAAAGGCTGTGAAGGAGCAGCTATTTCAGTGTTAGTTGTCTATTGAAGTCTGTTTAGCTAAATCCAGTAGAATTCCTTAGCAATTATATTGTAGAAGGAAAACACAAGTGTATGAAAACCAAAACCCTGTTTCAGTGTAAGTACACAAAGTAATTGTTATTTCTTGGAATGCTGATTAACTGATAGATACTCCCTGTTTTGATGGTGAATAAGGTGATTTTAGATTTATAGATTTTTATGATTGTTTGGGATGAAATCAGACTAAGAAAAATAATCAAGCAAAAATTACATAAATTCTTCATTTGATTGTTTCTATGCATTATCTATCTCTATGCATTTAAAATTAATGTATTTCCTCCCTCAAAAAAGAGATGTTTTCCCAACAAAGTATAATGGAAAACTGACCAAATCTCGCCCTTCTTCTTCCTCAGTTTCTGGACATGCTCAGTCAACACTTCATTGCAATTGGCTGACTGAGTCACCAGACAAGATGCATTGCCTAACCATGTTCTGATTGGCTCCCTCACTCAGGATAATATAAATATAAATACACACATACCCCCCCCCCAAATATGGGAGGAAGCCTACTGCTTCTTTTTTGCCTCTCGGCCCCTCTGGGGCCATCCAGGCAGTTGCTGATAGCTGACAAACTATTTTCTATATATGTAACATATTTTTGCTGATAATTAAAATGAAGGGAGACTACTATAGATTTATTTCAAGTTATTTAGCTCTCATCAGCTAGCCATACCCCCTCTGGGATTTGAACCTGGGCAGTCTGCTTATAAGGCAGTAGCTTTAACCTCTAAGCCACAGGTTTTTCTCCTTAGTAACTTGTACCAGGGAAGAGTTATAAAAAGGAAGCAGTATATATATGCTCTACCCTGTTTCCCCAAAAATAAGTCGTACCCCAAAAGTAAGGCATGTCAGAGGTTTTGCAGAATTTGCTAATATAAGGCACCCCCCGAAAATAAGGCGTAGTCAAGTTTACATACGGTACGGTGGAAAAACATACAGTACCATTCAAAGCTGTTCATAGCGGTACCGTAATAATGTGGTGTCCCCTGCTGGCCCCTTCCATCACTTTGTACCATCCAGTACAGCAGACACAGTCTGCTGCTCTCTCACAGCCATTACAGTCTCCACTACAGTGCATAGACTGTAGTTCCTCTGGTGGCCAGAAGCTGCAATAGCGGGAGTATGCTGTTGTACCATATAAGTGCCATCGTTTGTGTGTGTGGGTGCCATACTGATAGGTACCGTACCGTAATCAGTGTACCATACGGTACACTTTCTTTGGGGGTGTCAGCTTTTCTGCCTGTGAATTTGTCTTATTTGAGAAATATTTGCTACGTCTTATTTTCGGGCACCCCCCCGAAAATAAGACGTAGCACAACTTTTGGAGCAAAAATTAATATAAGACAGTGTCTTATTTTTGGGAAAACACAGTATGTGTATGTGTTCATGTGTGCTTTGCATATATGCCAATCACTCTCAGCCCTAGGACAAACAACAAAACGTGTTGGCAAGAGTTGTCCAGGCTGTTGCCATGAGACGAAAGTAACTTAAAGGCAACCCTTGCAAAAAATAAAAATAAAAACCCACCACATCTATTATGTACCCTAAAAGACAACATTTGGGGATAGTGTGATGATATATCTTGGGAACCTGGACAGTTGGCCTTGTACTGAGCATATTTTTATTGGCAATGTTTTTAGTATGCAGTCAGGACTCCCCTTCCTTATCAGGGGTTAGATCACTAAGGGAATGTTATTGTATTTATATTAATTATTACAAGTAGCCAGACAGATAAAAGACACCACTCTCAATGGTGGGATTAATTTTCAATATAGGATTGGAATCCACAAAGCTTGCCAAGTTACTTTTTGTAAATGTCTATGGAGATTCTCACTCACCCAGATCATAGTTGTCCCAAAGGTGCTTTTTCAAGAGCCAACTGGACCTCTGGTTTTTCTTTGAGACATTTTGCTTCTTATCCAAGAAGATTCTTCAGTTCTGAGCTGAAGAAACTTCTTGGATTAGAAGTGAAACATCTCCAAAGAAAAACTAGAAATTGAACTACTTGCCTCTTGAAAAAGCCCTTCAGAGATAACTTTTTGTTAAGTGTCTTACCTTTAGAATTACAAAACCTAGTGAATTACAAGGCTTACATATTATGTCAACAGGGGTGTTAAACTGGCGGGCTGGATGCATCACACACACGTCACACCAGCTCCACAAATGGCAAAAACATCATGAAACATCATGCAATGGCAACGTGATGCAGCGAGTTTGACACCCATGCTATAAAAATATATTTTAAATGTGTAAAGGAGGAAAAGTGTGTGCAACACTCTGCCATTATTGTGCAGTGTCTCTGCTATATATAGTTTCCTCCTTGACTTTAGGTCTCTTTTAAGACATTTCTTGTTATTCAATCAATCAATCACCTCTGACTCTTCCTGACCAAAGAATATCAGTTTACTAGGATTGGTTGTGATAACTGCAGCAGTGAGATTTTATAAACTCATACTGTGTTTGTGTTATAAGGGTTAGCATACCACTGCCTTTCTTCAGTCAGCTTTTTTTTTTCAATTGCCTTCAGTGTTTCCAAGCAACCGGAGCTTCTATAAGTCCCTTTCTTTTGCATTATGTGTCCAAAATATTTAAACTTTAACTTCATTGTCTTGCTTTCTAAAAAAGAGTGGTTTTTCTTTACTTAGTACCAGACGATGTGTCCTTCTTGCAGTTCAAGAGACACTAAACAATTTTATTCAGTTTTTTAAGTAACATTTTGTATGCGATAGCTTTCACAGTCATATTACAATTTGGAAAACCATGACTTTTGACAATACATTCTGTACTTCTGATATAATATTTTGTCAGAGTCTTTCTCCCAAAGAAAAGGGGATTTTTTAGCTAAGGAAATTAACCTTAAAGTTGCCAAGTTTGGAGACCCCTGAACTATGGCATATTTGACAGGTTGGTTGTTGGAGGAGGAGGAGAAATGGCTGGAGAGGAGACTAGGGAAGAGAGAGTTCAGGAAAGAGAAGAGAGAGCATTCAGCACAGATCAGCATCTGCAACAGGTCAGGAATTAAGCACAGCATACACCTTGTGTGCTTCAGTAAATGTCTTCCCTCTGTCCTCCAACCCATGGCATGTCCTCTTTCTTCTGCAGGATGTATTCTTCAGATACATTCTCCCGGCTTCAGTTGCACCTTATACAATTTCCTAGTCAGCATTACGTTGCTGCCTGCAGTCTCTCCCACATTCACGCTGCACAATGTCTCCCAGCACTTTTCACAGACTGGAGAATCCTCACATCTCCATCTTCATACTCCAGGAGAAGTAGTTGGCCTCATTCACCAAGAATACCTGGCCGGTGACTTATCCCCGGCCCGTTTTGCGGCAGGGCCAGGGAGACACGGCCCTCGGCACAGTCGCCATCTTGAATGGCCGAGATCTTGCGAGATTTCGCAAGATCTCGGCCAACTTCGGGAGGCTTCGGCCTACACAATGACGTCATCCAGGGCGGAGCCTGCCAGCCTTATAAAAAGGCTGGGCAGGCTCCAGGGCCTCCTTTTCGCCCTGGACAACGTCGAAGCAAACACCCACCCGCCCTCCCTATCTTTCAGTGTGCCAACGAGGGTCGCCCTTAGGGGGGCGAATAGGAATTTTTGGCGGTCTCGGTACTTTCTGCGACCGTTTTTTCACCTATTTCACACTGCGGTGATGGATAGGTGGTTAGGGGGTGCTTCGCCCCCTGTTTATGCTAATTGGCTTACCTCTGGTCATTTGGGTAGGCAGGTTAGGGGCAGAAAACTGGGTGGTGGTTTAGCAACTGCGTGTTCTCCATTGGGCATCTTTGGGGATGATTGACAGGTTCTCTCCAAAGGCTCATGGTGGAAGCGACCTGAGCAATTGGGGGGAACCTGTCTTTGGGTTCTGCCCATTTCCTTCCCCTTGTAGGGGTTAGAAGGCGGGACCTCCCACATGCAGGTGCATGGCAGTGAGTCAGGTGAGGGCATGGAGCTACGCCCATAAGTTGCCCCAGAAGTTTTTCTGATGTCATTTTCTGCCCCGGAAGCAATTGTTTGACCCTGCGGGTCCTTGTTAGGGTTATAGTTAATTTATGCTAATTTATTTGAATAAATTATGCAAATTTAATTAATAAAAATGACCCATTTTAAATCCAGCTCTTTGTGTCCGTGTCGTTACTCCGCTTCTGCTGCAAACCTCTTCCTATTACTAGAGGCTGTACTGCCTGCTAACCATGATTTAAAACACTTATTTTGGTGCAAACTCACACTGGGATTCTCCTCTCTCTAGGCTCATTAGTCACTAGTCACTCTGGCCTTCTCTCTGTATTGGGCCCATAAGTTTTGCAGCGTGACTAGTATTATGAGATAAACCCAGGAGCAAAACACAGCACACAGAACCTTTAGATAATTAACAGTTATTTATATACAACTAAATATATGCATACATATATGTGGTAGATACCTGGGGTTGACTACTGCCTGAATGGGGGAGGGGAACGCAGTGGGGTAGCAAAAATGGAGCTCCACCCCAGAGCACCCAATTTGCACTGAAAGATGTTGAAAGAAAATGCAGGGCATCCTGCATAAGCCCCGCCCACAGTGTGGTAGTAAAAATTTTGGTAGCCCTTCATTGTAGATACCTTATAATACAGCTACAGACACAAGGAAATCAATGAGATACACAATGTGTGTGTGTGTGTGTGTGTGAGAGGGAGAGAGAGACTGTACATTCTCTAATGGCACCAATATATAGACATCTCTTAAAACGGTAACGGTCTTGTGTGGACCCCATCAGAGTCTTAAACTGGTGATGTCAATGCTGAATCATTCCTATTGCATCAGCTTGCATCTGGTCAGCTCTTAAATAACAATACCTTTACAATACTCTTATTTTATACTTCCCCTAAATTATATTCTTTAGTGGGAATGTAGATTAATCAAATAAATGTTAAAATTATGAACTTTCATAATTAAAATAATAACATTTTGGAAAATGGATGGCCTTGAATGAATGAATGAATGAATGAATGAATGAATGAATGAATGAATGAATGACACACACAGATACAGATACACATACTACACTATATTGAATATGGTAATATAATATTCATGTTCCATGTTAATTTTAGAGTTGCTATTAAACAAAATGGATAACATATTTATGCTGGTCTATGACCATAATAAAGTTTTGATTTGATTTTTGGGGATGACATCTGGTTTAATTTCTCCATCTTGTTACAAATTTGACCCCAAACAGCCATGTAACCAAATGGTCATAATACTTCTCAAGATAATTAATTTATCATTGCTCCTTTGCTTCTACACTCTTAAGTCTTCACTGATTCTAAATCCTTCTAAATCTGAGTTTTAACATCTAAGCTTTACATGAATCCCTGATATGGCATTTTGTAAGCCCATAAATCTATTCTCATTGATTGGATTTGACTATTATCTCAAAGATGTCATTTCTTCTTGCTCAGATACTGAAACCAATCAATCTGGATTTTATATTACTCTATCTAGTCTAGCATAGCCAAGAAATGTAATAATAGATCCTCACATTTGTCAAGATTTCAGTCGATTCCAAAGGATTATCTGTTATTTCTGGGCTAATGGTTTCTTTTTCATTGAGAGTTCAGCTTTCAGCAAAAGATGGAGAACTGCCAGGAATGAATCATTACATCAAGAGCACTTATAGGAGAAGGTGAAAAGTGATTCTGACCAAACATGGATATATGCTCAGGATCATGCCTTCACTGTGGTTGCTGATAAGGCGAAGCATTCTAACTTTCCTTGTCAATCAATAGCCTTGTATAGGCTACAAATAATATTATGATCTTTTCCTTGGAGACTTTAACCAATTTCTGCAGCATTTTTCTGACAAAGTGGCTCAGATTTCCTAAACTTTTGATTCATCCCACATTGAGATTTGAATAGTGATTAGGGAACCATTTCAGAGGTAAGTTATTCCTGGTTCACACTGGTTCTGTAGAACCAGTAGCAAACTGCTGGTAATGTCATGGAGCTGGTTCTGTCGGTGCTGGTCCATGAACGCCACCATTTTTTTGGGGGAATTATTATTATTATTTGGGGGGGATATTTTTTGCTGTTTTTTCCCTTCTGTGCATGCACAGGAACTGAGTTTCTGGCACTGCAAATGCACCGTCATCTTGTTTTTTGGCTCTGTTTTTGGAATTTTTGTGAATCTTTGGCACTGGGCATGCACATGGGTGCAAAGCGAGTGCCTAGCCATACAGCACGGCCTTGTGGCATGGGAGGAAGTGAACTGGTGATGAAGTAAGTTAGAACCCATCCATGAACTATTTTGTTATGTTACCTAAAACTAATTTTAGTTCATGAACTGTGAAGAAGTGGATAGAGTATTCTTTAGACAACCCAGTTTTACTCATAGATAGGATCTTTGCCTACCTTAGCTTTTGTGAGGAATTTCAAAATGCGACCATCTGGATCCAAAAAATTATCAGTGCCTTTAGATGGGAAAGGAAGCTTCTCATAGTTTGTCTGTCTGTCTGTCTGTCTGTCTGTCTGTCTGTCTGTCAGTCATCAACATCCATCCATCCATCCATCCATCCATCCATCCATCCATCCATCCATCTATCATCCATCCATCCATCCATCCATCCATCCATCCATCCATCCATCTATCTATCTATCTATCTATCATTTTATTACAAGTGTTTATATAAATAAAAGACAAATATGAAAAAATATAAAAAGAAAGACAGGAGGAATAAAGAAGTAGAAATTAAGAATGTAAATCAGAAAAAAAGATAATTCAAGAAACAAGAATCAGAAAAAGGGTGACTTTTATTTTCAATAGTTATAAATATTCTAATATCCTTCCTCCCTTGTTCTACTACAAAGATCTCTTCAGCCACTTATTTAACCCTTTTACAATCACAAAATCCATAGCTTATCACATCATTTTTTCTGATTTCAGCAAAAAAAAAAAATCTGTAAAATGTTTTCACTATTTTATAAAAGGATGTATTATTTTGTCCTTGACCACACGGGTCACTTTTGCCATTTTCATCAATTCTGACAACTTCACAATCCACTCCTCCATTGTGAAAATTTCAGTATTCTTCCATCACTACAGTAATGGATATAATAATATTGCTGAAGTTACCTTATACTGTATAAAATCAGTCTTCCATAAGTGGAGCTACACATTATCTTTAAGTAAGTTGTACTGTGTCCTCTTTCAGAGATCATACCTGGATCCAGTACACTAAGATGAATATTTACTGTTTTTTACCTTTCATTTTGGGGGAAGGTTATTGAAACAGTGACAGCAGATCTATAGTATTAACTAGCACGAATGAAAAAGTGCTATAATGACTCTGTTTAGTCATGATTACAGCCTATCATGGTCTTGAGATATGATTTATGCCCAAGGTTTGATAGTTATATGTTTGACTCTGCGTAATAAAGTACAAGGCATCTTTTCCCTTGTGCTTTCTATCTTTATAATTATTATTGCTAAACTTGCAATGAAATAAATTGTAAAATTGTGTAACAGTTAATCAATTCAGAAAATATTAAAGAGTGTTTTGTGTTCTGAAACAAAGGCAAACAATCTATAGCATATAAAAATCAAATTGTATATTGAACACATTGTGTTAGGGTAATCCAGTTCATGAAAATTTGCCATGTTACATCTTGACTAGAATCCTAAAGAACACAATCTGATCTCTGTTTCAAATCAAACTTCCTATCCCTCCGTATAGTTTTTAATCAGGTTCATAAATATTTCTAGTAGGATCTATTTGTTAGGGATATATCACATGAGAAGAATACACTTCTACTTTCACTGATAAAGCACAAAGGGAAGCAACTGAGATCCCTGGAGAATTTCTGTGATTGATGTGACTTGTGCTGAATAGAAGATTGTTGATGTGGTAGTATTTCATTCTACTGGATCTTATAAAAGAAAAGAACCATCTCCCATGAAATATAGGATAGTAATTTATGTTACCTAATTTACTTTAGAATAGATGTTACATTTCCAGGATGCCAATAACTGACTGATACACCTTATGAAATTAATATTTCAGAATTTTACATTTTGGTTCAAGGCACAGCAGATCTAACCTTTTTTTTTTTTTTACGAACAACTCCCCTATGAACTCTCATAGTTTATTGTTTAGGGCTGCAGAAGAATATGAATGTTTTCATGATATACATTGCTTGTCATCTTATAGCAGTGATGGAGAACCTTTTTTTTCCTCGGGTGCCAAAAGCGTATGTGCCCATAATTCAATACCTCCATGTGCCCCACTCCCATGCATTTTCACATGACCCCCCCCCCCATTTCCTGACTTCTGATGTGACCGATTGGCCCATTTTTCACTCTCCCCAGGCTCCAAAGGTTTCCTGAAATGCCCTCCCAGAACCTCAGCACAAGCCAAAATTCATCTGGCTGGTACATACATGTACTTTGGAGCTGAGCTAAGGCAATGGTTTGCATGCCGGCAGATATGGCTCTGTGTTCCACCTGTGGAACACATGCCATAGGTTCACCATCACAGCCTTAGAGTTTTTCTGGAAAAAGCTTTCTTTTCCTTTGTTGTGGTTAGCTCTGGCCCAGCTCCTGCTCCAAGGAATGTGCAGGTGGATGTGGGGGAAACATCCACATGCCGCAGGCCTGTTTTGCTCCCAATGGAATCTGCCGACGAAACCTCCTCTGACCAAGGAAGCGTGAGTGACAGGGAAGACGGGAGTTTGGCAGACAGCCCAGGAGGAGATCAATCATCTGTATCATCCCTGGATTCTGAACAAGAATTAATGACACATCCACGCATGCGTAGAGTGATGCATAGGAAACAACAACTGAAGGATTATTACAAGAGAAAATGAGGCCACCTGTGGTTGGGTGGGGCTGCTGTAATGAGTGCTACAGATAAAAGTGCAGCCTGGTGTTTTAGTCTCATGGCAGTTTATCTGATTCATTGTTTCATCATGATCGTGGTTTTTTTGCTGTTCAAGATTGTGTGTGGACTCTCTGGACTTTAGAATTGGACTCAATTTCCCAGTTATTGGGTGAGCAATTGGATTGCATTTAACCTGTGCCTTGTGTGTACCAGAAAATCCCTTTGACATTTAAAAAGGGAGCTGTTTCTGTTTTTCTGTTTATAAAAACTTTTGGGGTTTCCTTTTATCGTGTGGTATATGTCTTCCTGGATTAATTACCCTGTAATTATGGGCGGTTGAAACACGCCAGCAGAACATCCTTAGAGTTATGAAGACTGCAGTCCTTAGAATCAGCTGCTGCAATAAACTGCAATACAGTGATCCCTCGATTTTTGCGATCTCGATCTTCGCGAAACGCTATATCGCGATTTTTCCCACCCGATGACGTCACTCTCTTCCTTTCTCATCTTTCTTTCTCTCTCTCTTTCTCTATCTTGCTTCTTCCTCTCTCACACTCTCTTCCTCCCTCTCTCATCTCTTTCTTTCCTTCTCTCTCTTTCTCTATCTCTCCCCCTTTTGCTCTCGAGCGGCGGGCGGCGGGCGGGCGAGCGGCGGGCGGGCAGCAGCGAGGAGCCGAAGATCGGGGTTTCCCCTTTGCGTGGACAGCGGGGAAGACCCAGGGAAGGTTTCTTCGGCCGCCCAGCAGCTGATCTGCTCGGCAGCGCCGCAGCAGCGAGGAGCCGAAGATCGGGGTTTCCCCTTTGCGTGGGCGGTGGGGAAACCCCGATCTTCGGCTCCTCGCTGCTGCAGCGCTGCCGAGCAGATCAGCTGCTGGGCGGCCGAAGAAACCTTCCCTGGGTCTTCCCCGCCACCCACGCAAAGGGGAAACCCTGATCTTCGGCTCCTCGCTGCTGCGGCGCTGCCGAGCAGATCAGCTGCTGGGCGGCTGAAGAAACCTTCCCTGGGTCTTCCCCGCCGCCCACGCAAAGGGGAAACCCCAATCTTCGGCTCCTCGCTGCTGCGGCGCTGCCGAGCAGATCAGCTGCTGGGCGGCCGAAGAAACCTTCCCTGGGTCTTCCCCGCCGCCCACGCAAACTCCACCATCTGCGCATGCGCGGCCATGGAAAAAGGGCACGCATGCGCAGGTGGTGTTTTTACTTCCGCACCACTATATCGCGAAAAATCGAGTATCGCGAGGGGTCTTGGAACGTAACCCTCACGATACTCGAGGGATCACTGTATCTTTTTTCTCAAAAATTACGCTGAGATTGGATTCAACACAAAATTCCAAGGTTTAGTTAATTGGGGATTATTGTCATGTAGATCAGTTATTGGAAATTCTGATATGTAACATTTCTGATCCCACCTCAAAAATAGCACATAAGAAAGTCTGTTCACAACTGGGAATCTCTATAATACATAATACATAGCTCAATACAATGTAGGAAAACATCTATGTCCCATTCCATACTGAACTAAGTATCATAATGGATGCGACTACTGCTTTTCCAGTCTCTCTATAAATCATAATTTATTAAACCACCCTTTACACTTCATATCATTGCTTCCCACAAATAGATCATATTAATAAGGAACGTCTTCTCTAGATATTAAATATTGACAACTAAGCTTTAAAACTGATAGCTATGAGATTGCTATAAGTTCTTTTCTGAACCCATTTATGCCTTGTTTTAGGGAAAAAAAATAACCATGTAGATGATTTTGTTGCTTCCCTCAATATTGGTGGCAAATTTCACAGACCAACAAGAATGTTAGGACTTTGGAATAGTAAATGAAATGTGACTTTTGATGTCCCCTTCTTTTAAAAAAAAGATGGCAAGGGATATTTTGAGTCCTAGTCTGTTTAATTTTGCATACCACTTTTCTTTAATAACTCACTGTCATAACTTCTAAACCTTTTGTAAACAAATCAGACAAAAACAAATTATTTTAGTTTTATGACTGGCCTGCGATTATTGCTGTTTAGACTAATGAACTTCTAACATTCCTCCCAGATTCACCACCTTATTTTAACAGATTTAACAGATTAACAGAATTCAAAGGGACTTTGTAGGTAATCTAGTCCAAATCTCTGCCCAAACAGGAGATCCTACACCATTTCTGACAAACGGCAGTCTGGACTTTTTTGAAAGCTTCCAGTGATGAAGCTCCCACAAACTATTCTTCTGGTAGGCGATGAGGACGGACGTCTAACTAGATAGTGCAATACCAGAATAGGCAATATAGTAAATTTAGCTCAAAAATCCCAGATCAATAGTAAGGAGAAACAACGCAAAAGATAGTTGAAAGATAGTTGAAAAGATAGATACTAACAAGTAATCATTCCAAGACTCTTTTTTTTTAAAATAATTTTATTTATTGATTTTTAACATATTCAATTTGAAATTATGGAAAAAAGGATAAATTTGGATAATGAAACTGATTTGGGACGGCTGATGGGACGGTGGGACAAGGTAAGACGATATATGACGAGCAGAATCTGAGACCAAGCTACAAGAAATAAACTAGAATCACTCTATAATATGTAGACAGATATATTGCTCTTGGGTTAAGTGGATTAAAAAAGAAATACCCCCAATTTGGTGGTGGGGAATGTGTGTATGTCGGGGTGGTGGGCACAATTCACATTTCACTACGCATCATTCCAAGACTCAGGGACCTGGATCAACGGAAAAAACCCAAACCCTCAACCGGACAATCTGACCACGAGGTAGCTGAGACCCACTAACAAGCAGAGAATAAAACAAATTCTACATCCTCCCCACCAGCAACTCAGATAATCAGAGACAAAATCAACATAAACATCCTGTACAAGGAAAGAAACAACTGAACACCTAACTCCACAAGAAAAGAAAATCAAAGAAAACCCACTACCGGCAAACATCATAACAAAGAACCTCCGTGAGTACACTCTCAATTCCCTTACTCCGAAGAAATACTTCCTCCTAATTCAACCCACCCTCCTACCGACCCGACGGGCCAAGGATTCCGCCCCCCACTCCCACGAGCAGTCCCACCCGACACCAACCTTGCCCTCCCGGGACCACAAGCCAAGTCCGCCATCTTGGGCTTGGCAGAGGCTCCAGGAGCACGCCCGGCACCCTAGCAATGCAGGGGCTTTCCCCTGTCGTCAGAGGAAACCCAGAGCCCTCCTTTCTACCCGACGTCCAGCTGACTACAGAGCTCGGCTTCAATAACCTCGACGCTCCCGGCACCAACCCCGCCCTCCTGGGACGCTCCCGGCTCCAACCTTGCCCTCCTAGGTCGCTCCCGGCACCAACTTTGCCCTCCTGAGACCTCGAGCTGAGTCCGCCATCTTGGGCTTGGTGGAGGCTCCAAGTGCACCCGAGTGACTCAGGGGCTTCCCCCTGACGTCAACGGAAGAAACCCAGAGCCCCTCCTTCGACCCGACGCCCAGCTGACTACCGAGTTCGGCTTGCACTAGGCTCTTAGCTGACGCAGGAGGTTCCCCAGTGCTCCTGAAGACAGCGGAAGAAGCCTAAGCCTGCTCCGCGACTTTACCTTGCACCCGTCACCTCCTTTGACCCAACGCCCAGCTGACTTCCGAGTTCGGCTTGCACTAGGCTCTTAGCTGACGCAGGAGGTTCCCCAGTGCTCCTGAAGTCAGCGGAAGAAGCCTAAGCCTGCTCCGCGACTTTACCTTGCACCCGTCACCTCCTTTGACCCAACGCCCAGCTGACTTCCGAGTTCGGCTTGCACTAGGCTCTTAGCTGACGCAGGAGGTTCCCCAGTGCTCCTGAAGACAGCGGAAGAAGCCTAAGCCTGCTCTGCGACCTCACCTCGTACCCGTCGCCTCCTCAAACCCCCAGCTGCATTCCTGCATTCCTGCACTCCTGTCACCGATAGCAGAGCTTCGCACCGGCATAAAGCTGACGAAGGAAAGTCAGCGGGAAAAGCTCAAGCCCCCCCCACGACCCGGCTTTGCACCCGCAGCCTCCTCTAACAGCAAACAGCAGAAGAAGCCCTAATCCAACACCTAGCTGACGTGAGAGGTCTCCCAAAATCCCCAGACGCCAGCGAAGGAATAGCCCAGCTTAAACGGAAACCGCCCAGAGCCCTCCACGGAGCCCTT
Source organism: Erythrolamprus reginae (assembly GCF_031021105.1). Taxonomy (NCBI): domain Eukaryota; kingdom Metazoa; phylum Chordata; class Lepidosauria; order Squamata; family Dipsadidae; genus Erythrolamprus; species Erythrolamprus reginae. The sequence goes on along the minus strand of NC_091953.1, from coordinate 33,619,504 downwards.
CACAAGTGCCTAATTGAGCCCCCCCTAGCCCAGCCTTCTCACCCAGTACCATAATAACAATAATAATTGCACCCGGCTCCACTGACAACTAAAGAAGTCATCTAGAACCCATCTTAGACTGACAGATCCTCCTCTACCCCCTGACTTCTCACCCTGCGCCCAGCTATCACAGGAACTTCCCCTGTGCCCACACATCAACGCAAGACACTTAGAATCCTCAAACAGACTTCCAAACTTCATCCCCGCAACCATGCCATCCAAGAAGAAACCCCAAGCAAACCAAGTAAACACTTCTACTAACAATTGCGTTATATGCAACATCAATATAAACCCACAAGAAGGAACCACAAACTGCCACTCCTGCAAAAGATCGGCCCACCATACCTGCCTAAACATCAATAAACATGTTGCCACCTTCCTACACGACAATCCCTCATTCTACTATTCCTGCCCATCCTGCACTCCCAAACCAGACTCCTTTGTCAACTTACCCGAAGTAATCTTATCTGCAGTCTCAAAAACCCAACAATCTTATACTGAAAGTATCGAACCACGGATCGCCTCCATGGAAAAAAACATCCAAGACCTGATTAACACTAAAACACCTAATCAAGCACCCCACACCACCTCACAACCACCACCTTACTCCCTACCTAGGCCACCAAAAACTCTTCCTCCAAACCCTACCACCGACATCCCCACCCTGGTGAACGATGCCATGGAAAGGGCACAAAAACGCCACAATGCCATCCTTTTTGGCCTTGAGGAAAACGGAGAATCCGACCTAACAAATATACGAAACATTATCCACAATCAACATCCCCAAACAATTACCCCTGATGTCATCCTAGAGGTCTCCAGAAGCGGCCCCACACTAAAGTACAGCGACGGATCAACGGCTCCCTGACTGTGCAGAATAGTCTGCACTAATGAAACTTCCAAACAACAATTCATCAGGACCATGAACACCATTGCCAGAAACAACACCAAATACACCAAACTCAGATGCAGACCTGACTTAACATTACTCCAACGTATCCGCTCCCGTGAACTACGCGCCGAACTCAGGAGACTGTGCAAACTCGGCGAAAATAACCTCTACATTGACTACCGCTCTGATTGCATCAGAACCAAAACCCACAACCCTCCCTTTATCGCCAAACCCGCTATCCCTCCTCAACTTTACAACACTTCTCCACCCACCATCCCACATCAACAATCGGACCTCCCCAGCACCTCCAGCAATGAATAGGAAAATGTGCCCCTTACTACCTCGCCTCAATCCTACCACAACTCAACCCTATCCAATCCCCTTCCTGAACACAAACACAACCTCAAATGCAAACTAATCAATGCAAGAAGTTTAATCAACAAGTTATCAGAATTCCTCCTTCTACTCAACACCAACTTATTTGACATAATCTTTGTTTGCGAAACATGGCTGAACTGTTCCTTTCCTGACTCCATCATTACACAAAATAACTACCTGGTTTTCCGGTCCGACCGCGAATCCCGCAGAGGAGGTGGTGTAGCCATATTCTACAAAAGCTCACTCAATCTAAAAAACATTCAAGTCACACAAGATTTATTCCTTCCTGAAACCCTAATCTGCGATCTTTCCCTCAACACCACTCTCCGCTTTTTACTGTGCTACAGAGCTCCAAACTGTGACACTTCCCATGCATCAAAATTAACTTCCCTACTAACATGGGCATCCTCCTGCCCCCACCCCATTATCTTCCTAGGTGACCTCAACCTACCTCACATCAACTGGACACTAAATGAATGCTCCACCGAACCTATACATACCGCCATCTACAACACCGTCACCAGCCTGGGACTGGAACAATTAGTATTAAACAACACCAGACTCAACAGCTGCCTCGACCTCATCTTCTGCAACAGTAAAAGTGCTATTTATGGACTGCATATCATAGAACCCTTCTCCAACAGCGACCATAGTATGATCAACTTCAACCTCAACCTACGCCATCACAACACTCAACAGAACAATGCGGCACCCAAGTACAATTTCAGGAAAGCCAACTACGAACTCATAGACGTCAATCTCTCATTTATTAATTGGCAATCCCTCTTCTCCAACTGCATCTCCATCGATGACCTCTACAACACGTTCTTACTCCAAATCAATAGACTTATAGATCAGTATGTTCCAATTACCTCTCCTTGAAGAAAACAGAAAAACAACGTTCCCATCTCATTAAAGAAACTACAAACCAAAAAAAGATCCCTCTGGCGTAGAAACAAAAAAGGTCCTGTAAACAACTTTAAAAACCGCTACAGAAGAATATGCCAACAAATAAAAGCAGAATGTCTAAACTATCACAGTGAACAAGAGGAAAACCTCCTACGCACCAAATCTAACCGTGCCTTCTACAACTTCGTCAACAACAAACTTAATGACTCCAGACCTATTCCACCTCACATTGGACCACACAACAAAGAGTACCATGACGATCCATCCAAAGCAAATCTATTCAACTCCTTTTTTGGCTCCGTTTTTGTTAACAGTAATGACTCATCCCCCCTCTTCGCAAATCGCACTCCTAACTCATTAAATAACCTAAGCCAAATCATCTTCACCACAGACTACGTTGAAAAAGCAATCCGTGATCTCAAACTTTCCCTATCTGTCGGTCCAGATGGTCTTTGTGCATACTTCCTAAGAAAACTCTCATCTGCCATAGCTGAACCCCTAAGCATCATCTTCCAAAATTCCTTCATGACCAGCACTCTCCCCAAACTGTGGTTAAAAGCAGTAGTCATCCCCATCTTCAAAAAAGGAGACCCATCACTAGTTGACAACTACAGACCAATATCACTATGCTGCGTACCTTGTAAAATCATGGAATCAATTATAAATCGTTCAATCACTCTTTATTTAGAATCTCACAACCTACTATCAAAAAAACAATTTGGATTCAGAAAGAAACTATCCTGCAACCTACAACTACTCCACTGCAAAAACATCTGGACTACCCACCTTGATCAAGGAAAATCCATCGATGCAATTTATATCGACTTCTGCAAAGCCTTTGACTCAGTGGTTCACGACAAACTTCTCCTAAAACTCAAATCCTATGGCATCTCAGGTCTCCTCCACAACTGGATTACCGCATTCTTGTCAAACAGACAACAAGTTGTCAAAATCGGAAGCGCCATTTCCTCCCCTGTCCCTGTCAAAAGCGGCGTTCCCCAAGGCAGCGTACTAGGTCCTACTCTTTTCATCCTATACATCAATGACCTCTGCGATAATATCGTAAGCAACTGTGTACTTTTTGCCGACGATGTGAAACTTTTCAACACCACTGACAACACACTCACTCTCCAAAAAGACCTTGACTTCGTTTCAGACTGGTCCAACACCTGGCAACTTCAAATATCAACCAACAAATGCTCTACCCTCCACATCGGCAAAAAGAATCCTAACCACATATATGAACTGAATAAACATATCCTCACTACCAACCAACACTCAGTAAAAGACCTTGGAATACTAATATCAAATGACCTAAGTGCTAAAGCCCACTGCAACAATATCGCCAAAAAAGCCTCCAGAGTTGTTAACCTGATCCTACGCAGCTTTTGCTCCGGCAATCTCACACTACTCACAAGAGCCTACAAAACCTATGCCAGACCCATTCTAGAATACAGCTCATCTGTCTGGAACCCACACCACATCTCAGACATCAACACTCTCGAAAACGTCCAAAGATACTTCACCAGAAGAGCCCTCCACTCCTCCACTCGAAACAGAATACCCTATGAAAATAGACTAACCATCCTGGGCCTTGAAAGCCTAGAACTACGGCGCCTAAAACACGATTTGAGCATTGCCCACAAGATCATACGCTGCAACGTCCTCCCAGTCAACGACTACTTCAGCTTCAACAGCAACAACGCAAGAGCACACAACAGATTTAAACTTAATATTAATCGCTCCAAACTTGACTGTAAAAAATATGACTTTAACAATCGAGTTGTCGAAGCGTGGAACTCATTACCGGACTCAATAGTGTCAACCCCCAATCCCCTACACTTCTCCATTAAACTCTCCACGATTGACCTCTCCAGATTCCTCAGAGGCCAGTAAGGGGCGTACATAAGTGCACTGATGTGCCTATCGTCCCCTGTCCAATTCTCTTTCCTTACCCCTTTTATCTTATATATTCTCTCCTCTATATATATTCTCTTCCTATCCACTTCTCTTCTTTTTACTTCCTATCCTTATATATATTACCTAATGTCTATTCTCTCTCATATGTATTGTATATTGGACAAAGAATAAATAAATAAATAAATAAATAAAATATTCCATTCGTTGATAATTTTCACTGTCAGAAAATTTCTCCTTATTTTCAGGTTGAATATCTCTGTTGTGGTTAGCTCTGGCCCAGCTCCTGCCCCAAGGACTGTGGATGTAGGGGAGACATCCACATGCTGCAGGCCTGTTTTGCCCCTGGTGGAATCTGCTGATGAAGGCTCCGCTGAACAAGAAGACATGAGTGACAGGGAGGAGGAGAGTGTGGCAGACAGTTCAGAAGGAGATCAATTATCTAGCCCCTCCTTGGATTCAGAACAAGAGTTAATGATACAGCTACGCATGCGGAGAGTGATGCATAGGCAACAACAACTGAGAGATTATTATCAAAGAAAATGAGGCCACCTGTGGTTGGGTGGGACTGTGGTAATTAGTGAGGCTGCTATAAATAGCAGCCTGTGGGTTTGGCCATTATCTGATCGTTGTGTTTTGTGCCTGCTTTGCTGCGTTTGACCTTTTGTGTGCTGATTTTTCCCTGCTTTGAAACTAAACCAGAGCAAAGTATGTTTCACTTTGTGAAAGAAGAAGGACTGTGAATTGCCTCACAGTTGCAAGCTAAGTATCACAGAACTGATAAGGGACTTGTACCAATTACCAGTTTGTTTGGAGACGAGTGCTCTTTGCTATACAAAAAGAGGGCTTAGTAGTGAATTTTTATTATAAAGAACACTGTTTTGAATTTTCAAACGTGTGTGTGTCTGAAATTTGTACCTGTGAATTTTTGGGAGGAGTCTACCAGAGAGCCCGACAGAACAATCTCCTTATTCAGTTTCCATCCATTAGTCCCTGTCTAGCCTTGAGTGCTTTGAAAAATAGCTTGATCGCCTCCTCTTTGTTGCAATCCCTCAAATACTGGAACACTGCTATCATGTCTCCCCTGGTCCTTCTCTACACTACACTAGCCATGCCCCGTTCCTGCAACCATTCCTCATATGTTTTAGCCTTCAGTCTCCTAATCAACCTGGTTGCTCTTCTATACATTCAATGTCTATAGTCCAGAGCATAAATATGTGTATGTTTATTTTGTATGTCACATTTCATGTACAGCTTATTATGCTATTCCTGTTATGTAATATTTTGTATACAGAAAAAGATGCACTCTTATGATCTTTGACTTTTGGGCTTGCTGTCAAACATCAGCCATACTACTAATAACTGTTTTGAACAATGTGCAGGTTGTATTACACAAATGGCTATTTTATATATGAAATTATGACTAAAATATTTCTGCATCTATATTGGTTCTCACTATCAGAAAGCTTGTCATTAGTTTTAAATTGCTGCTTTTTAAATTCAGTTTCCATCCATTTCTTCTGTTTTTGCCTTTTTTTGAAAATACATTGCCCCCACTTCTTTCCGGCAGCCCCTTAAAAGCGTGCTGCCTATCACACTCTAGCGCAAAGTATGTGAGCCATTTCTTCCTTTCAGTGGTCCATGAAATACATCTATAGTATGTAGATAATAAAGTTGAAAAAAAGTGAACAATACTTTTACAGAACTATAGATACGTTGAGGCTGGGTGTGACAAGGAAAGGCTGGGAAGGGAGAAGCCAGGTGAAGCACCCCTTGATGTGAGTGACATTGAGTTGGCCATGCTCATCCAATCACATGACCACCAAGCCTTACCCATCAAGTCACATAACTATGAAGCTAAGGCCGCCCAGTCACATGACCATGAAGCCACACCCACACCCACAAAATAAGTCAAGCCCACAGAACCAATAGTAATTTTTTTTAGAACACACCCCTGGACAAAATCATTATTAACAAAGCTCTCCAGCTATAATGGCTCAGCAAATTAATTTCAGTTTCATCTTTATTCTTGGTTAAAGACCAGTAAAAAACAGATATCACTATTTATAAAAAATCACAAATATCACAATTTTAAAAATCAATGAAATTTGATGGACAGCTTTTCAATGAGTGTTATGTTTTTTTAATGCAAGTCATTAGCCCAAAGTCATCCAACTGGTTTTGTGCCTAAGTTGGAACTAAAATTTACAATCTAGTCTGATGCTTTTAATTATTACACCAAACTTGCTTTTAGTATTTTTAAAAAGCTCAACAAATCATAAATTATTATTATTATTATTATTGTTGTTATTATTATTATTATTATTATTATTATTATTATTATTATTATTATTATTATTTATTGGATTTGTATGCCGCCCCTCTCCACAGACTCGGGAAGGCTAACAACAGTGGTAAAACAACATGAACAATCCAATTAATAAAAACAACTAAAAAACCCTTATTATAAAAAACCAAACATACACACAAACATACCATGCATAACTTGTAATAGCCTAGGGGGAAAGGATAACTTAACTCACCCATGCCTGGCGACAAAGGTGGGTCTTAAGTAATTTGCGAAAAACAAGGAGGGTGGGGGCCATTCTAATCTCTGGGGGGAGTTGGTTCCAGAGGGCCGGGGCCGCCACAGAGAAGGCTCTTCCCCTGGGGCCTGCCAAACGACATTAAGTCTGGTGTTCTGTCTGAGTTGCAGAGAAGCAAGCAATAGCTATATATTTATTTTATCCAAGACTCAAAGTTCTGGTAAAAAAAAATCTAACAAATCTAACAAGGTATTCAAATAGTACAGTAGGAAGAGTCAATGGATAGTCAGAAATTCAAAAAGCAAGTGATATAGAGTGTTCATATATGAGTGTTAGTGAAGTTGCTCCAGAACTGAAGTGCACACTGAGAGCTTTCTTCCTATCTATCTTTCTGCCTCTGTAGAAGATAGCAAAGAAAAAAATACATTTCTTAGAAGAAGTTCCTGAATAGGAGCATCTTTTGTAGAAAGGAACAGAAAAATGTCTTTAAAAGATTTTCAAGGTTAATGGGCTCCAGTTACTGTTAGCAAGTCTAAGTCCAGTAGTGGTAGTCTGTCTTATGGTTGCAATTGAGCCCAAAATTCATGTTAAGTGAGAAATTTCTTCAGTGAGTTTTGCCCCATTTTACAACTTTTCTTGCCATATTTGTTAAGTGAATCACTGCAGTTGTTACCGTATTTTTTGGAGTATAAGGCTCACCAGAATATAAGACACAGTTTAGTTTTTTGGGAGGAAAATAGGGGGAGAAATCTGCATACCAGAGATTCATCTGGCTAGTGTCCTTAGTATGGTCAGCTTCAGCACATTATTTTATCCCCTGGTTAGGGCTTTAAAAGAAAACCTTATTCGGAGAGAGTAACAATGAAAGAGCTTGCAAACCGTTAAGAGCTGGGAACATCATTACCCTCTGGTTAGGGCTGGAAAGAAACATAATGTCAATCTTCGCTATGAATCTGCATTACTTCTACGCTTGGTTGCCAATATAAATGGGGAGGGGTCTTGGGCATTGGGGGGGAGAGGCAGGAGGCCCTGTGAAGTGGGATAAGTTTCATTTTCCTAGAAACCAGGTGACCAGGAGGAGACCGTTAGAAGTTGCATTCCATAAATGTGACGTGGGTCTGAAGATGCGCCCACCTGATGGTCATGGACACTAGGGATTGGCCAATCTCCAGAGGAGGGTAAAAGGGGTTTCGATATACGCATGTATCGCGCCTTTTTCTTCAGTCTTTGCTTTCACCTTGATTGCTTTCAGTTCTGATTTATGATAAATTCACTTTTGAACCTTAAATGGACTCTAAGTTTTATTTTTTTAAATACTGACTGTAGCAGTTGGCACAGTTGGAGCAAGTAGAGCAATAAAAAAAACATTGGAAAGATGTAGGGCTTGGAAAACATTCTTTGCAGAGAGTTACAGTGAAAGAGCTTGCAAGATAAGAGCTGGGAAGATCATTAGCAGCTAGTTAGGGCTGAAAAAAAAAGCTTTGAAAAAAGCTACATTCATAGTATAAGACACACCCAAATTTTTAGCCTCTTTTACGGAGGAAAATGGTGTGTCTTATACTTCAAAAAATATGGTAAATTAGTAACACTGTTGTTAAGCCAATTTGGCCTTCCCATTGACTTTGCTTGTCAGAGGGTCACAAAAGGAGATCACATGACCCAGGGCCACTGAAACAGTCATCTATATGAACCAGTTGTCAAGCATCTGAATGTAAATCAGATGACCATGGAGAATGCTGCAATGTTCACAAGTGTGAAAAATGGTCATGTCACTTTTTTCAGTGCCATTGCAACTTGGAACCGTCACTAAAGGAACTGTTGTAAGTCAAGGATTACCTTTATTGTATATTAATAGCTTATTTATTTATTTATTAGATTTGTATGCCGCCCCTCTCCGAAGACTCGGAGCGGCTAACAACAATATAAAAAGGCAATGTAAACAAATCTAATATTAAAAAACAATCTAAAAAACCCCAATTTAAAGAACCAGTCATACATACAAGTATACCATGTATAAATTCTATAAGCCTAGGGGGAAGGGAAATTTCAATTCCCCCATGCCTGACAACAGAGGTGGGTTTTAAGGAGCTTGCGAAAAGCAAGGAGGGTGGGGGCAACTCTGATATCTGGGGGGAGCTGGTTCCAGAGGGTCGGGGCCGCCACAGAGAAGGCTCTTCTCCTGGGTCCCGCCAAATGACATTGCTTAGTCGACGGGACCCGGAGAAGGCCAACTCTGTGGGACCTAACTGGTCGCTGGGATTCGTGCGGCAGAAGGCGGTCCCGGAGCTGATTTATACAGCTGATTTCCCTGAACCAGTTTTGTTTCCTTGTTAGAAATCTTGGGGTTCTTTGTGGTCAGGGTCACAAAAATGTGTGTGTGCATAAAATAACTAGGAGAAGGCAATGCCCCAAATGGATATGGGGAACAAGTGAAATGGATTTGGCTGTGAAAAAAGGTTCAGTTTTTTCATTCAAATGACTTTTCAAGCAAATTCTGTTCTTTATTTACACAAGTTTGAGTAACTGTTTGCTTTTTCCGTGTTGGGAGTATTTTCCACAAAATATTATTAGTACAACACAGAATTAAAAGACAAACAAGTCAAGATAATAGTAGCTCAAACACTAGAAGAAGATTAAGCCAGTAATTAAATGAAAACATTTTAAGTCGAAAGAAACCATTGAGACAACACTATACTTCCATTTTGCAAAATGATAAATGAGGCAAGTGGCCAAGGGGTAGATCTTGTTACTACTATGTAAAATAAATAGAAACTGCTGAGACGAATGCTACGATTTACTGAATTAGAATAAGTGTTTGCTTGGATGCTAGCATCTTCTTGTCAGAGAATGTCAAAATCTTTAGCAATGATTACAATGACTATAATGGAGATATTTTAATATTCACTTCTTACAATATTTACAGAATTATTTATCTTCATAAATCTTGGATGACGGCACAGCCTATCCCAATTTGGGTATCATCCAGCAATGTGACTGCAATTTTTATATTCCAGCTAGCATTAGCTATTCCTAAAAACTCTGTAGACCACACACTGAAAGATACCCAATTTTAGAAGTGTTCTTGAAATCATCATTTTAAAAATAGATAACTTACCAGAGATATAGAAACCATTTTTTATTTACAGCTAGAAATGTATCAACCTGGTTATAACTACTTGAAGTTATCTAAAAGTTTCCACAAAATTGTAATGTTAGCAATATAGAAAAAAAAGTTAAGAAGAGGGGATTATTGGTGCTAATTCTATTTAATTTTATTTTCACATGAATTGAATCAGTTGTAGTTTTTGTACTGGCAACTCTCATTTTGAGGATTGGTTCTTAAATTACTTAAATGCAAATCATTGATGAAGAGTTTTATACATTTCAGGTTAGCATTTTGACTGATGGAATCGGGTAAGAATTTTGTGGCAGAAATCTATAACAAAGGCATTATGTCACTTATCTGATATTATAATTAAGAATACCATGCAAAAATCATTTATTTTTATCATACATCCTCAATTTGTTGTCCTCCCCTTCAATTCCCCAAAATTACCAGTGAGCAAAACCAGATGGAATTATGGAACTGACTTCCAACTCATCAGGAAGGTACCGAATTGGAGAAAACTTTTTATATCATGTTTTCTTATTCCTGTCACTAGCATTACTGCAAACCTTTTTTTAAAAGAGGAAATTAATTCTTGCAATAATTTTCTGTATTAAATGATAATTTATTTCCGGCACAGGCAGATTACAAAGCAGCTATTATATGCATATGAGGGACAGACAAAGAGAAAATCTCTAGGTTGAATAGATAATTTTACAAAATAACAAAAAATCTAAAAAGAAGGTAGAAACATCTTTGAATGGCATCCATTTTATGACACACAAAAAAGCTATTTAATTTCTTTCCTACAGTGTCCCTGGGGGAAACCAGTATTAGACTGCTTCATAAACACCTAATTTCATCTGTCCAGACAGGTTGTGAATGATATTGTTCTTCTACAGCAATGATGAATGGAAATCATTAATAAGAGTAAGTCCCAGGAAAGGAAGATTTTTTTTCAAATCTAAACTTAAGTACTTATACAGAGTATGACACCAAGGAAATTCTTTAACACTAGTTATAGTTTGATGAATTTGAAATCATGTCTCACCTTGCACAAAGAGTAGTATTTACACAATGAGAGGCAGAGGATAGAAAAAAGGTACCAAAAAGGTAATTTAAGTACAGTGATCCCTCGATTAGCACGGTCTCGATTAGTGCGAAACGCTACAACACGGTTTTTCACAAAATATTAATTAAAAAATACTCCACGGTTTTTTTGCTATACCACGGTTTTTCCCACCCGATGACATCATACGTCATCACCAAGAGTCACTTCTCTGTCGCTTTCTTTCCTGTCACTATGCTTCAATCATTTTCTCATTTCTCTTTTTTCTCCCTTTTTTTCTATCATTTCTCTCTCTCTTTCTTCCTCTCTCACACTCTCTTCCTCCCTTCTCTCTCCCCCCCTCCACTTGCCCACGAGAAGAAAAAAAGCAACCTCTGCCGGGCAGCTCCCCTTGTGCCCCCATTTTGTGCCTGCCTCTTTTGGGGATTTTTTTTTCTTTTCTTTTTTGCGCTGGCGGCGGGAGCTGTTGGGGAGGGCTCTGCCGGGAAGGCCTCTCAGCTGCAGAGCCGAATGGGGGCGGAGGCAACAGCGGAGCCCGGCGCTGGGGCCATGCGAGGCTGTTCATCCAGGGGGGCGTGGACTGGCAAGTCGCCCTCCTTTCTCTCTCTTTCTCAAGATCGCTTGCCGCTTGCCTATTACAGCGAAGGAGGCGAAGCAAGGCTCCAAGCTGCAAAGCGGCAAGCGGCAAGCGATCTTGGGGTTTCCCCTTTGCCTGGGCGGCGGAAAGACCAAGGGAAGGTTCCTTCAGCCGCCCAACACCTGATCCGCTCCGCAGCGCGGCAGCAGCGAGGAGCCGAAGATGGGGTTTCCCCTTTGCATTTACCCCATCTTCGGCTCCTCGCTGCTTCCGCGCTGCGGAGCAGATCAGCTGTTGGGCGGCTGAAGGAACCTTCCCTTGGTCTTCCCCACCGCCCACACGCAAACTCCACCATCTGCGCATGTGCGGCCATGAAAAAAAATGGCGCACATGCGCAGATGGTGGTTTTTACTTCCGCATCCAGTATAACGCAGAAATCGGTTAGCGCGGGAGGTCTTGGAACGTAACCCCCACGCTAACTGAGAGATCACTGTATAGCAATTTTTAAAATCCAACACAGAGGCAAGCCAACTTTTATTTTTGCTAGGTGTGTTGAATTTTTAAAAAGTGAATTCATTAAAAAAAACAAATAAATGACTAAATCATGATCAGTCTCTTTTCTTCAACTGCTGTTTTCAAATATCCAACATAATATGTCCATGTACTTTCCTCACTTTAGATATGTTGAGGTTTCGGGCATAGAATTGCAGCCTTGCTCATTTTTAAATTTTATTCTTTTTGTTTATAAATAACTCAAGACAGCAAACATATAGTCTCCCTTCCTCTTCTTTTTTTCTGCACAACCACAACCAGAGGTGTCCAATTTGCGGTCCGTGGGCCAGATATGTTATGCACTGGCCATGCCCAATCCTGATTTAAGAAAGGGAAAAAGTTATGATATATCATGTGACGACAACGTGACACCGCGACTTTGACACCCCTGGTCCAGTCTAAAGTCACTCAGCTGGTTTTCATATCAAAGGAGTAGAAATCACAGTCTCCTATTTTCTAATCCAATATATAATTTATTTATTTATTTTGTCCAATTCACAATGAGGGTTTTAGTGGGTATATATCTATATACACATAGTAAAATACATGATGAAGGTTAAAGAGGAGATACTCATAGTAAAATATATCTAAGAAATAATATCTAAAAAATAAATAATTGATTATATACTGCCAACAGCTTCCGACAGTGAAGCGTCTGTGTCAGGGGAAGATTCTGGAAGTGAAGTAGGATCAATGGAGGAAGTAATTACAGGCAGCCCATTAGCCAATTACCCCATTATCATCGTTAGATTCAGAAGGTGAGTCATTCATAGATGTTCGCAGACGCAGGTTGATGTCAAGGAAGGAACAAATGTGCAAGTATTATAGGAAATAAGGGAGAACACCTGTGGCTGGGGCAATTAGACTAATGGGGCTGCTGATTAATTGCCAGTGTTGTTGCCTCTTGGCGTGGGAGTTTATCCGTTTTATGAGAGAGAGACATTTGGTTTGCTTTGGGATTTACAAAGACTTTTGTGAACGGCTTCAGGATTTTCAAGGACTTTGTGGAACAATTCACAGTTAAGTCTCAGTGTGAGGACTCTTCAAGGGGGGGTGGCTGTAACATCTTTTATCTGCTTTGCTTTTGTTTTATGTTTTTAACAGCATTCAAGGCTTGTGGTGTGTGGGAGAGCACTTTGGCTGATTTAAAAGTGCGTTTTGGACAGTATTTTCCTTTTGATAAACCAACTTTGTTTACTTTATAAATGTGTGTGTTTGAATTTCTCATTTGGACTTAATTGGGGGCTTTTAACGTGAAGCATAGCATAACATATAGTGCTCCAAAAAATAAAGGGAACGCTCAAATAACACATCCTAGATCTGAATGAATAAAATATTCTCATTGAATACTTTGTTCTGTACAAAGTTGAATGTGCACAACAGCATGTGAAATTGATTGTCAATCAGTGTTGCTTCCTAAGTAGACAGTTTGATTTACTTGGAGTTATATTGTGTTGTTTAAGTGTTCCCTTTATTTTTTTGAGTAGTGTATATCAGCTATACTAAAATATTTCTAATACAAGAACAGTTGCATTACATCTTATCCAATTTTTGTATCTAAAATTGTTATAATCCATGCCATTCACGCAAGTTTCTACTTGTTCTTTTAACTGGAAATGCTATGGTTTAAACCTTAGTCTTCCAAATACAAACCTATAATGTGCCACCAAGCTTTTTGGTTACAGTACAAGGCTCTTTACAGGGCAATTATATCCGTAAAGCTAAGAAAAAGAATAATGTACATTTAATGACAAACATGGGTCATAAATAAACATAAGACAATAGTTTGTGCAGGTTTACTCAGAGGTAATGCTATCTCCATTGAGACTAATTTCCAGGTCAATGAATATAGGATAGCAACCATAGAAGCAGAACACAGTACTTTTATCATTACTTATGAATTACAGGTATACGTGTTTGATTAAATATGATTTGTATTTAATGTCAAATAACTGTCAAATAGATATTGGGAATAAATCAGGGGAGGGTGTTAACATGTAATTAACTGCATTAGGTAGTAACTAAAGCTTGAGGGTGGGGTGGGGTCATTATTTCTGCCAACACACACACACACACACACAGAGTATCATGCAGTCAGCTTCCACAAAATTGATCCTAGACTGATTTAATATCAAGGCTCATGGGGCCAGTTTCATAAATTAAATACTAAATGAACTTAAACATTTTTCTACAACCTAATTGCTACCTTGCCCTACATTTACTGCTTTATACATCATAAAATTAGATTTGAGAGTCCCACTGTTTTGCTGATTGGGGCCATTTCAAAGATAAATGGAAATGCACTTTCATATGTGATGCTGAAGCAACATTGCCATGGAAACTAAGTTTCCTAGGAATCCCTGTCCAATTAAAACCTATATACATTTTGTGTATGGATATAAAAGCAGCCGTATACATTTGGGCTTTAAGTCTTCCATCAATCCGGTCTCATGTCCAGGTCTCTTTGATTTTACTGTCCTTGCTTCTAATTCTAACTATAATTGCTTCTTCTCATAACACTAGCAGATTGTATTGATTATTAACCTTTGCACAACTTATTGATCATTGCGAAAAGTATTACAATAGATGTCTCAGCCTATTTTCAAATCTTATAGTGTAGTGTCAAGGCCTGGCATAAGCAGGAGGATAAACGCCTGCAAGAGAAAAATATTATTTTAGCTTCTAGGTACCTAGCACATTTATTAAAAAATGGTAATTCAACAAAACACCAACCTCTAACCTGAGCCCCCAACAAATAAACAATGAGACATTTATACTCTATGATATTTTCTTAATTTACGGATTTATCAAATAACTCAAGGATTTTTATATATACCTTGAAATCGAAATTATTTTGATCCAATGTTAGAGCATTACTGAGTTGTCTACAATAATTGTCAAAATATTATTGAAGTTTGAAAAAAGAATTGAGAAGAGAAAGGCAAACTGTCACCACTAGAGGGTACAACATAAATGATAATTTCCCTAGGAAATCATTTAAGCTATCTAATTGTATTATGATGCTTCAAACAAAGTTTCAAACATAACATAAAAACTAAAATTACTCAGTGTTACGTTCCAAAATATTTCCTAAAAGATGTGAATAAATATTCATAGACTAGGGGTACTGCATGTCAAGTGATTAGGTGGTTTACCAGTTTTTATACGGTGGATGTACGGTAAGTAGAATTATAAAGCCAATGTATGTATAGGTGTGTAAGAATACCTGCGAAAAGATTAATAGATTTTCTTGTGATATCCTGATTAAATAAAGAACAATTCTTTTGGAATGTTACAAGTCATAGAATTATAATTACTTTGATTAGGCCCTGAGCAATGGTGAGAACCAAACTATTAGAATAGAATAGAATAGAATTTTATTGGCCAAGTGTGATTGGACACACAAGGAATTTGTCTTGGTGCATATGCTCTCAGCGTACATAAAATAAAATATACATTTGTCAAGAATCATGTGGTACAACACTTAATGATTGTCATAGGGGTCAAATAAGCAATGAAGAAGCAATATTAATAAAAATCTTAGGATATAAGCAACAAGTTACAGTCATACAGTCAACATGGGAGGAAATGGGTGATAGGAATGATGAGAAAAACTAGTAGAATAGAAGTGCAGATTTAGTAGAAAGTCTGACAGTATTGAGGGAATTGTTTGTTTAGTAGAGTAATGGCGTTCAGAAAAAAAACTGTTCTTGTGTCTAGTTGTCTTGGTGTGCAGCGCTCTATAGCGACGTTTTGACGGTAGGAGTTGAAACAGTTTGTGTCCAGGATGTGAGGGGTCAGTAAATATTTTCCCTGCCCTCTTTTTGACTCGTGCACCAACAAGAAATAACAATAGCAATAGCACCTAGACTTACATACTACTTCATAGCACTTTGCAGCAATTTCTCTGCAGTTTACAGAGTCGTCATATTGCCCTCAACAATCTGGGTCCTCATTTTATCAGAAGGATGGAAGGCTGAGTCAACCTTGAGCTGGTGAGGACCAAACTGTTAGCAGTTGGCAGAATTAGCCTGCAATACTGTATTCTAACCACTGTGCCACTGCAGCTCAAGAAAGGAAAGAAATGAACTAGCCTGGTGGAAGATTTTTCTGAATATCTCAAAGAGAAGAAAAAACTCTTTCACAATTTCTACTGGCAAAATGTCCTGTACATAAAACTGTTTCATTATTGCAGAGAAAGTGTCATGAAATGAGTTGTCATCTGATCGTTTCCTCTGGCATTAAACTGCCGCATGGGCATCTAGAAAATCAGCAGACAACTGAGACGATGGCTGTAGATCCTGAAACCAGGACTCCTGGACAGCTCATAATTAAATATGTGCAGGGTTATTATATTTCACCCTTGAGGATGTGACCATCATTTTTCTTATGAAATAAATTTCCAAATAAAATTATTTTTCATTAAATTAAATAGGAACTGGTCGGAAAAATGAATATATCTGCCTAATATTCTAACCAGAACGAACCCTGAAAAAATACAACTATTAAATTTTTTTAAATAATGCACATGCATTAAACATAAAAATGTATACTACATTTTGCATTTAATATGTTCTAGTGGCTTATATTGATTCCCCGTATTTTACATCCTTTGTAGCAAACAAATTGTCCAACGTTACTCAATGAGCACTCTATGTGGGTAATTACACCTGGATTTTTCAATGTCCTGGCTGAACACTAGCCTAGATCAGAGGGAGATTTCTTCCTGTTATGATCGGTTCAGCTGAACCGGTAGCAACCCACTGGTGATGTCATGATGATATCACAGATCAGTCGGTGCTGATCTGTGAAGGCTCCTATCTTTTTTTGAAAAAAAATTGGAGGCAATTTTTTGGGGGGGATTTTTTCCAGCTTTTTTTCCTTCTGTGCATGTGCAGAAGCTGAGTTCCTAGCACTGCGCATGTGTCAGCATCCTGTTTTGGGCTTTTTTGGGGGAGAATTTTTTTCCTGTTTTTTTGCTATTGCGCTGCTAGCATGTGCTGGCATGCCCACACAGCACACCAATGCGGCGAGCCCATGTGGCATACCCACATGGCATGCCCATGCAGCATGCCCACATGGTGTGAGTGGAAGCAAACTACCAGCAAGGCAAGTTAGAATCCATCTGAACCCATTTATAACTCATCATATTGTTTCCTAGTTCATGGAGGCTTGAGAAGGAAACAAGAAACAGAAATTTTCCATTATTCAACTGTCACATTACAGGGTCCATTAGGCATCTGGGGTGGAACCACTTAATCAGCATTGCCTCCCTGGCAAGGGGGAGTGGTGCCTTAAAGTCTAACCTCAGCAGGAAATGATCCGACCATGAAAAGGGAGAAACATCTATACTCCTTAATTCCAGATCATATCTCCACTGCCCTGAAAGGAACACTAGGTCAAGTGTGTGTCCCCCTCCATGAGTCAGATGCTGAACTACTTGGGACAGGTCCATGGTTGTCATGGAAGCCATGAACACCTGAGCCGTGTCCGAGGATTCACCAAGCAATGGTAAGTTGAAGTTCCCTAGCACATAACCCTGGGAAACTCCACCACCAACCCAGCTACTACCTCTCTCAGTGCCTAGCTGTCCATAGTAGTGTTCAAACGATACATATCCTTCATAATGTCCAGATACCCATTATTGGACCAGCTCTGGGGCTGTCTTCGGCATTTATTTATTATTATTTAGATTTGTATGCCGCCCCTCTCCGAAGACTCGGGGCATTGTCTCTGGCCTATCACAAGTCTCGGCTGCTGCTGTCACAAGGCTTGGGCCTAAACAGGCCCAAGCCTGAAATCAGAATTCTCATTGCACACCTAATGTGCTGAAACCACCACTTTAACAAACTCCCCATTCCAATCAAGTATAATTAGTGACTTGCAGAGTAATACCTGGATATACCTGATGAACATTTTATACTTTTGTGTGATGCCATGCACAGAGTTTAGATAATGAAATTGGAATAGGCAGATGTGATTATGTTTTGAAAATGATCACAGTTTCATCTTACTATAGCCCAGAAATTAGAATGTTTTTTTTTTACAAATATACACCCTGTCAAAGAGAGAAGACAGCTTACAGCAAGTTGCTCATATAAGCATGTGTTATTTTGTCCAATCCTTGGCTGAATTCCAGCAGTAGTAATTCTCTTGGTGATTATCATCAATAATTTTCTAGCAGTTCAAATTTCATTCAGTAACATCTGTTAGCTGCCATTTGGTATCCTCAGGTGACACAAATGGACCGGCAAATTGTATACCGAGCCAGCTTTTTATTTTAACCAAGTAAAATGTTATTCTACTCCAACTGTAGTATTCTAATGGCAGCATGAGCTATGATTTGGTCCTTGTATAATTTTCATTAAGATGCCTGGTATTTGGTATCTGCTGCACGAATCCCAGCGACCAGTTAGGTCCCACAGAGTGGGTCTTCTCCGGGTCCCGTCAACTAAACAATATCGCTTGGTGGGACCCAGGGGAAGAGCCTTCTCTGTGGCGGCCCCAGCCCTCTGGAACCAACTCCCCCCAGAGATTAGAATTGCCCCCACCCTCCTTGCCTTTCATAAGCTGCTTAAAACCCACGTCTGCCGCCAGGCATGGGGGAATTGAAATACTCTTTCCCCTAGGCCTCTACAATTTTATGCATGGTATATGTGTATGTATGTTTGGTTTTTATAATAATGGGTTTTTAACTGTTTTTAGTATTGGATTATTATTATATGCTGTTTTATTACTGTTGTTAGCCGCCCCGAGTCTGCGGAGAGGGGCGGCCATATAAATCCAATGAATAAATAAATAAATAAATAAAGTTGGGGAATTTGGGGAATTATGGTAGACTCACTCTAAGCTAGGTTACCTCAGAATCCTGGCAATGTTAGTGAGCGCTCAGGAGAACTGCAGTCCATTGAAAAATTAAGTGCAGTCAAGCAATTCAGAACTATGCTGCCACCTCATAAATCTTTGTTATAAGAGTTCTGTTCAATGGGGGTAATTTTTGACCCCCTCAGAGTGGGTCCACAACTTGGGAGTCCTCCTAGATCGGCAGCTGAGGTTAGAACAATATCTCTCAGCTGTGGCTAGGAGGACTTTTGCACAGTTTCGCCTGGTGCGCTCTATTTGGATAGGGAATCTCTTCTCACAGTTACTCACACCCTCATCACCTTGAGGCTCGATTACTGCAATGTGTTCTACATGGAGCTACCCTTTAAGAATGTTCGGAGACTTCAACCTATCCGGAATGCAGCCATGTATGCTGTCATGAGTGTATTTATTTATTTGATTTGATTTATAGGACCCCCTTCTCCTCACAGACTCAGATATATCCATGTAATACTCCATGGGCTGAACTGGCTTCTGATTGGTCCACAAACACAATTCGACGTGTTGGCTATTATCTATAAAGCCCTACATGGCTTAGGACCAGATTATTTATGGGATCGTCTTCTGCCTCACACATTCCAGCGACTAATCAGAGCCCACAGACTTGGCCTTCTCCAGGTCCCATCAGCTGAGCAATGCTGGCTGGTAGGGCCGAGGGGAAGGGTCTTGTCTGTGGCAGCTCCAGTCCTCTGAAACCATAGATAAGAAAGTGAGAACAAATAAAGGGAAATAGTTCTTCACCCAGAGGGCCGTTGATTTATGGAATTCACTTACAGAAGAGGTTGTGACAGCTGTCAGCCTGGATAGCTTCAAGGCAGGAATAGACAGATTCATGGATGCTAAGTGTATCGGTGGTTATTGAAACAGATGTCCAAGTGCCGCCTCTATGTTGGTTGAGGCAGATAGGATTCCCTTGGGTACCAGTTGTTGGAAGTCAAGGGTAAGGGAGGGTTTTGCCTTCTCTTTCTGCTCAAGATCCCCATGTACAATTGGTGGGCCACTGTGTGACACAGAATGCTGCACTCAATGGGCTTTGGCCTGATTCAATATGGCTCTTCTTATGTTCTTATGCTTTTATGTTCTGACAATTGCCTCTCTGGTCACATAACCACATTTCCAGTACTTGGACACTAGCAAACATTTGCAGTGTTCTGCGGTCACATGGTCACTATTTACGATCCTTTTCTGGAAAGGGTATTTATTCCCATTTCTGAAAAAAACCCATAGTGAACAATGGGTTTGCTTAACAATTGCGGTATTAGTTTAATGATTGCAGCATGCTTTATGACTGCCATGTTGGCTTAATGACTGTTGCAAAAATCGATCTAAAATTGGATACAATCACGTGAAGCCCTGTTTTATGACCATCAAGATTTATGAATGTAATGGCAAGACTCAATTATCTGTATTATTTATTTAACCTATGTCATATCATACATGGGCTAGCAATATATTAACATTTCACCTAGATCATCTGAACAAAATGATCTGTATAAAAATTCAACTATATAGTGTCTATTATTTTTGTGATTAGAGTTTTAAAAAGATGCCATGACAATTAGTAATTAAGTCTTGACTTCCAATTTTAATGATGTGAGAGTTCTAATTCCAGTTTTAACACTTTCTGGAAGAGTCTGACTAGATATAGTTAAAACAATGAAGCAAAAATTATAGTACAAAACCAGCATCTATAGAGGTCATAAGGTATTTATGTTAGTTATGACCTATAAAGCCCTTAATGGCACCGGACCAGGGTATCTGCGAGACCGCCTTCTGCCGCACGAATCCCAGCAGCCGGTTAAGTCCCACAAAGTTGGTCTTCTCCGTGTCCCATTGACTAAACAATGTTGTCTGGCGGGACCCAGGGGAAGAGCCTTCTCTGTGGCGGCTCCGATCCTCTGGAATAAACTCTCCCCCAGAGATTAGGACTGCCCCCACCCTCCTTGCCTTTCGTAAACTCTTGAAAACCCACCTCTGTCGTCAGGCATGGGGGAACTGAGAAATCCCCCTCTTGCCTATGTAATTTTGTGCATGATATGACTGTGTGTATGTATTTTATCTATTGGTTTTTTTTTCTTTTTAGACTTTTTAATGTAAAACTGTTATTCTAGATTTTAATTATTAGATTTGTTACCATCTATTGTTTTTATCACTGCTGTGAGCCGCCCCGAGTCTACGGAGAGAAGCGGCATACAAATCTAATAAATAATAATAATAATAATAATAATAATTTATCTAAATAATATCACTTGTGTTTTCGAAGCTAAACATTACTGAATCTGGAGGCTGCCTAAGAATACTACAAGGAAGATGGGAAATGATAAATGGAAAATATAATGCTACAAAATATTTTTTTATAACTGAAAAGACTGATTCAATATATTTCATTCTTTGCTAACCAAATATTGCCCATAATAAAATAGAGAAATACACTGAATTCAGTGAATTATTTCCCCTATTTCTGTCTACTACAGACTCTTTTGTAAAACAGTTTTAGATACATGCATGCAATTAGCCATCATGTTTCATCATAACATTTCACAGACATACATTTTGAAGAATAGGAAGGAGGGATGAAATTGGAGCCAACTACATCCGTGTATGTACTAAAGTGCCAGTGGCCATCTCTTTTTCCGAAGATGGATGTATCTGCTTTTGAGTAGCTCTCCAGAGAGCTAATGGCTGACATGGCATTATTATCAGCTTGCAATGAGCTCCATTTTTTCTAATGGTAATTTGTTACACTGGTTTGCCACACACCCGCTGCTTCCTTGTTAATCCAATAATCTATATGAGAAAAGCAATTTGACATTCCTTCTTCCCATCTGCCACCCATCACCTAATCTATATCTTAACTAACAGTGATTTATTAATGGCATCTGCATTAAGTACATCTTTGTTTGGCTGGCATCCCTTCTTTTTCTTTCAGACACGCTCCTTTGGCTATGTTTAAAAAGCAGAATCAGCAAGGAGATTAAAAACAACAACCAAGGATGAGATCGGATGCACTGCTGTGATTCATTCAGATAATTTTCAGGCAGGCATGCACACACACAGGCAAGCAGGAAAATATATGTCTTTCTCCAGCATGGAAGCCATTTCCCCAAAGCAATGTGTCTTTCTACCTCACTGCCTAGCTCATTACTTCTAGCCTAGATAGTTTAATTAATGTTATGTCCCTACTTTTCAAATTCTGGAGATGGCTTGTGCTCTAGTGTCTGTGAGCAAGAACCTACAATAATAGTCTGGTAATGTAAACAATGTATGGCAATTTCAGCATCTACAGAGTGATGATAATCGAGTAGAAGCTAGCTATTGAGGGTAATCATAATCATACTCCAATGCCCTCCATCTATGTTTTGGGTTACAGTACCAATAACTCTTTGCCAGCATGTCCAGTGAAGCGAAAAGGGCACCGGAGTCAAGAGATATTAATTTGTGTTTACTTGGAGGTGGGTTGTGAGTTGCTTTTCATGCCTTTCATGTTCTACTTTTAACCTTAACTTCAAACATCTCTATTTCCTGCTTTAGATAATTAAAAATATTTGCACCAATGTAACCCGTGATGGGTTGTAAATTATTTTGCTACCAGTTCACACTTGTATATGGCATTTCTGCACATGTGCAGAAGTGTCCCAGGTGGGTGGGTGGAGCCTCCCTCCTCGGCACTACCAGTTCTAAAAACTGGGCTGAATTTGGAGCAAACAATGAAAAAAAAAGAAAATAGAGGAAGGAAGATAGAGGCAAGAAAGAAAGAGAAAGAGAGAAACAAAGAGAAAGAAAGAGGAAGATATAGATGAGAAAGAGAGAAAGAAAAAGAAAAAGTAAGGAATGAAGAAAGAAAGGGAGAGAGAGAAGAAAGAGAGAAAGAAAGAAAAAGAAAGAAAAAGAAAAAGGAAGAAAGAAGAAGGAAGGAAGGAAGGAAGGAAGGGGAGAAAGATAGAGAGAGAGAGAGAGAGAGAGAGAGAGAGAGAGAGAGAGAGAAACCCTTTGTATTGTTTTTAATTGTTCCATTATTTATCATGTGTTAATGTTTTACACTGTCTCTACACCTTTTTTAAAATAAATATTTCTATTGATTTTATAATATAAAACACACACACAACATATAACAAGTGCTCAGTGATTAGTGCCCACCAACAGACAACATTCGTACTCCTCCACCAAAATGGGGGCATATTTTGTATATGCCATTTTAACTCAAGAGCAATACTGTATTTCTATTTACATATTATAAAGTGATTCTAATTTATTCCTTGTAGTTTGGTCTCGAATTCTACTAACCATATATCCTCTTACCTTGTCCCATCGTCCCATCAATTCCTGCAGATCAGTTTCATTGGCCGAATTCATCCTCTTATCCATAATCTCCAATTGAATATGATCCACCATATATCGATACCAGTTTTGTATTGTCCATTTTGTCACATCCTTCCAACCTAAGACTATTACTGCCTGAGTGCTTTCTATCACTGCTTCTTTTATTTCTCTAAATTCTTCCATCTCGTTCCTTTTAACTAATACTGCCATTTCCTTTGTAATTGTCCATCGTATATTTAACATCCTATTAATATCCTCTTGCACTTCTTTCCAAAAGTTCTGCACTACCAGGCATTACCAAAACATATGCTCACTGTGCCACTGTCTCTACACCTAGAGTTCTTTGCCCAGGCTATCACATATTTTTCAGGGCTTTATATGCATTCAATGACTATAGTCCAGAGCATAAATAGTTGTGTGTTTATTTTGTACATCAGGTTGCATATGTCCAGCTTAATATGCTATTCCTGATATGTGATGGTTTGTATACAGAGAAAGACGCATTCTTTTGATCTTTGACTTTTAGGCTTGCTGTCAAACCTCAGCCATAATACTAATTACTGTTTTGAACAATATGCAGAGTGCATTACATGAATGGCTATTTTATATGTGAAATTATGACTGATATATTTCTGCACCTATATTGGTTCTAACTGTCAGGAAGTTTCTCCTTAGTTTTAGTTGCTTCTTTCTGTTCAGTTTCCATCCATGATTTTTTATTTGCCTTCTGGTGCTTTGGAAAATACATTGCCCCCACTTCTTTCTAGCAGCCTTAAAAGCCTGCTGCTTGTCCCACTCTTGGGCAAAGCATGTAAGCCATTTCTTCCTTTCAGTGGTCCATGAAAGTACATCTATAGTATGTAGATAATAAAGTTGAAAAAAGTTAAACAACATTCTTACAGAACTATAGATCTGTTGAGGCTGAGTGTGACAAGGAATGGCCAGGCAAGGTACCCCTTGATGTGATTGACATTGAGTTCACCACGCCCACCCAGTCACATGACCACCACACCTTGTCCAGCAAGTCACATGACTGAGAAACCATGCCCACCCAGTCACATGATCATGAAGCCAAGCCCTCCATCACATGGTCATCAAGCCACATCCATAAAATAAGCCATGCCCACAGAACTGGTAGTAAAATGTTTAGAATCCACCCTTGCCTATGTATCAAGAGCTTGCAATATTTCTTTTCCAGAGATATTATGTAGCTTGCAGAACAGTTTCAATCTATAAATTGGTATTCACATTACTGAAGGATTTGAAAATATAATTGTTCAGGAAAGTGTATAATTTTGAATAGATGCTCTTTATGCTATGGTTACTATGCATTATGAGAAGATTATTTCAGTTAATAATATACCAGGGAATATTTATTCCATTAGTTTTCACTGTTTGACTGCAGATATTTTACAGTATGACTGTACTTTGTGGAGGTTATTAACTGTGAAAAATAATATTGTTTGAATGTATTAAATACAGAATATAGTATTAAATATAGAGACTTTTAATATGAAAACCTTTTCCTGCCAAATATCCCACTTGAAATACAGTGATCCCTCGAGTATCGCAAGGGTTCTGTTCCAAGACCCCTCGCGATAATTGATTTTTCGCGATGTAGGGTTGCGGAAGTAAAAACACCATCTGTGCATGCGCGCCCTTTTTTTCATGGCCGCACATGCGCAGATGGTGGAGTTTGCGTGGGCAGTGGGCGGCACCCAGGGAAGGTTCCTTCAGCCGCCCAGCAGCTGATCTGCTCTGCAGCGCGGCAGCAGCGAGGAGCCGAAGATGGGGTTTCCCCGTTGCCCAGGCAAAGGGGAAACCCCATCTTTGGCTCCTCGCTGCTGCCGCGCTGCGGAGCAGATCAGCTGCTGGGCGGCCGAAGGAACCTTCCCTGGGTCTTCCCGCCGCCCAGGAAAAGGGGAAACCCCAAGATCGCTTGCCGCTTGCCCGTCACCCGCCCGCCCGGCTGCTCGCTTGCCGCTCGAGAGCAAGAGGGGGAGAGATAGAAAAAGAGAGAGAAGGAAAGAAAGAGATGAGAGAGGGAGGAAGAGAGTGTGAGAGAGGGAGAAGCAAGATAGAGAAAGAGAGAGAGAAAGAAAGATGACAAAGGAAAGGAGTGACATCATCGGGTGGAAAAATCGCGAAGATTGAGATCACGAAAATCGAGGGATCACTGTATACCAAATTTTTCAGATTGTAAAGTGCACCGGAGTATAAGACTTTTGGGGGAGGAAAATAGAGGGGGGGAAATCTACCTACCAGGTATTCATCTGGCTAATATCCTTAATCTGTTCAGCTTCAGCACATTATTTTATTTCTTGGTTAGGGCTGAAAGAACTTTTTTCAGAGGGAGCAGGAATAAAAACAAGCCTGCAAAGACTCAGGGCAGGAAAAACTGCTTTGTAGGGAATAAGAATAAAAATAAACGCTGCAAGCCAGGAAGATTGTTAGCACCGCTTTAGGGCTGAAAAAGTCTGTTTCAGAGGCAGTAGGATGAGAGCAAGCTGCAAACACTTAGGGCTGGAAAAAACCTTCTTCGAAAGGAATAGGAAGCCAGGAAGAATATTAGCACCTAATAATAATAATAATAATAATAATAATAATAATAATAATAATAATAATAATTTATTGGACTTGTATGCCGCCCCTCTCTGAAGACTCGGGGCGGCTCACAACAATAATAAAACAATATAGCAGTAAAACAAATCCAATATTAAAAAACATATATAAAACCCCAGCAATTAAAACCATACAGCACATATATACCAAACATAAAATATAAAAGCCTGGGGGAGGATGTCTTAGCTCCCCCATGCCTGGCGATATAGGTGGGTCTTAAGTAATTTGCGAAAGACAAGGAGGGTGGGGGCTGTTCTAATCTCTGGGGGGAGTTGATTCCAGAGGGCCGGGGCCGCCACAGAGAAGGCTCTTCCCCTGGGGCCCACCAAACAACATTGTTTGGTCAACGGGACCCGGAGAAGGCCAACTCTGTGGGACCTTATCGGCCGCTGGGATTCGTGTGGTAGAAGGCAGTTCTGGAGGTATTCTGGTCCACTGCCATGTAGGGCTTGAAAAGAAAAACCTTTGAAAAAGTCACATTTGGAGTATAAGACGCACCCAAATTTTTAGTCTCTATTAGGGAGGAAAAATGTGCGTCTTGCATGGTAACCTTAGAAACAATATTTCAAGGGGCAGTTTTGTAAGGGGAACGGCTGGTGATGAATGGCTTGACTAATGGGGACAACTATTGCTCAAAGATTTGGCATATTAGTCATACATTTGACATATTTTGTAAAAGGCAGATTATCTTTAAGGGTTATGAAGGATCTAAAATTTAAGAAACGGAATAACTTGTGCTAAGTAGAATGATGTTACCATTTGTTCTTTTCTTATGTATCTAGTTATCAGCCTTGCAAAGTAGTCCAGAGAGAAAGCACACAAGTGTAATTGTCCCCTGTCCCATTTACTAGTCCTGGAAGTCCTCTTCTGAAATATTTGCCACGCCCACCTTACTGCTGGGGACTAAGCTGCCTCTTATCTGACAATTCCCCTGCCTGTGACTTTTCATGTTCTTTTCCAAAATCATTTATGAATATACACCAGTGTTTGTGTACAAATTAGTTTCCTTCCAGTCAGTAATTTAAAGTATGCCTGAATTTCTTTTTCATAATTAAAGAGGGAAAAAAACCCCCAAAACATGAACAAAAAGTATCAACATTAATATTGAGGTTGATATTGTATAGTTTATTTATTTATTTATTTGTTTGTTTGTTTGTTTATTTATTCATTCATTTGTCCAATATACAAGTATATAGGAAGAAAATAGACATGAGATAATATAAAAGGGTGAAAGTGGGCTTAGAGGAGAGGATATATGACAGGAAGAGAATATATAAGATAGGTGAAAGAAAGGAAAGACAATTGGACAGGGGATGAAAGGCACACCAGTGCACTTATGTACGCCCCTTACTGGTCTCTTAGGAATCTGGAGAGGTCAATTGTGGAGAGTCTAAGGGAGAGGTCTAGGTCCCCAGCAGTCGGGTTTCAGGCCCGGTTACAGCACGGAAACTGCTTTGGTCGCGTTGATGGATGATCTCTGGCGGGCCCGGGACAGGGGCTTGTCCTCTGTCCTGGTGCTTCTTGACCTCTCAGCGGCTTTCGATACCATCGACCATGGTATCCTTCTGTGCCGGCTGGAGGGGTTGGGAGTGGGAGGCACTGTTCTCCAGTGGTTCTCCTCCTACCTCTCCGGTCGGTCGCAGTCGGTGTTAGTGGGGGGGTCAGAGGTCGACCTCTAGGTTTCTCCCTTCTGGGGTGCCTCAGGGGTCGGTCCTCTCCCCCCTGCTATTTAACATCTACATGAAACCGCTGGGTGAGATCATCCAAGGGCATGGGGTGAGGTATCATCAATACGCCGATGATACCCAGCTATACATCTCCACCCCATGTCCAGTCAGCGAAGCAGCAGAAGTGATGTGCCGGTGCCTGGAGGCTGTTGGGGCCTGGAT
This sequence comes from Erythrolamprus reginae, assembly GCF_031021105.1. Lineage (NCBI taxonomy): Eukaryota > Metazoa > Chordata > Lepidosauria > Squamata > Dipsadidae > Erythrolamprus > Erythrolamprus reginae. The sequence continues at coordinate 33,591,806 of NC_091953.1, read as the reverse complement.
GGGTGTCAACAAACTCAAACTCAATCCAGACAAGACGGAGTGGCTGTGGGTCTTGCCTCCCAAGGACAATTCCATCTGTCCGTCCATTACCCTGGGGGGAGAAACATTGACCCCCTCAGAGAGGGTTCGCAACTTGGGCGTCCTCCTCGATCCACAGCTCACATTAGAGAAACATCTTTCAGCTGTGGCGAGGGGGGCGTTCGCCCAGGTTCGCCTGGTGCATCAGTTGCGACCCTATTTGGACCGGGAGTCACTGCTCACAGTCACTCATGCCCTCATCACCTTGAGGTTCGACTACTGTAACGCTCTCTACATGGGGCTACCTTTGAAAAGTGTTTGGAAACTTCAGATCATGCAGAATGCAGCTGTGAGAGCAATCATGGGCTTTCCCAAATATGCCCATGTCACACCAACACTCCGCAGTCTGCATTGGTTGCCGATCAGTTTCCGGTCACAATTCAAAGTGTTGGTTATGACCTATAAAGCCCTTCATGGCACCGGACCAGATTATCTCAGGAACCGCCTTCTGCCGCACGAATCCCAGCGGCCAGTTAGGTCCCACAGAGTGGGTCTTCTCCGGGTCCCGTCAACGAAACAATGCCACTTGGCGGGACCCAGGAGAAGAGCCTTCTCTGTGGTGGCCCCGGCCCTCTGGAACCAACTCCCCCCAGAGATTAGAACTGCCCCTACCCTCCTTGCCTTTCGTAAGCTACTCAAAACCCACCTCTGCCACCAGGCATGGGGGAATTAAGACTTCTTCTCCCCCTAGGCTGATACAACTGTATGTATGGTATGTTTGTACGTATGCTGGTTTTATATATTAAGGGGTTTTAAGTTAGTTTTTAGTATTGGATTTTTACTGTATATTGTTCATGACTGTTGTTAGCCGCCCCGAGTTTTCGGAGAGGGGCGGCATATAAATCCAATAAATGAAATGAAAATGAATGAGAAGTGTGGGGGGTTAGGGGTTGACACAATTGAGTCCGGTAATGAGTTCCACGCTTCGATAACTCGATTGTATTACAAAGCATCATAATTAATCTCCCCCTCCACGCTACATAACTTGATACTAAAATCTTAATTTGAGATTCCTTAGCCTGAAGTCTTCCCATACTTCCCCAATTTTGCCATCAATGCTGAAAGTTTTTTTAAGATAGTCTGCAAACATCTGACCATCCAGAAAGCCTGGGAACAAGGAGAGAAAAAACAATGTCTTATCCCAAGCTGCCACTGGTCTTACATAAACAAAAAAGCTTCATTCTCATTTTGCACTAAAGAGAAATAAAACTAATGATTTCTTCCAATGCATATCCTTATTCTACATTGTGCTTACTTGTTTAATTGCCTGAACAAAGCAAAAGAACAGAAAACCTCAGCATTTTCTACATTGAGGAAAAGCTAAAATAACCATGTAGTTACTTTCCCTTGAAAGACTTGCTAGCTTGAATAGGGCCGAGGAGACAAGTTAGAAAAACAAAACATTATTGTAAAGAAAGGAAATAGCTTACTAGCTTACAGCAGCTTCTTATCAGGGTCAACAACACTATGAGATAGGAACCCCATGTTAGGCTTAATCCGCACAATTAACTTTCCTCTCATAGTTCTTGTACTCACAAGACATACAGTATTGGGCTTCCCCTGGTACACTAGCGGAAACGGTGATGCGTGTGCACCTGTGCATCCATGTGGTGTCCTCGTGTGTCCCCATGCATCCCTGTGCGCCCTTGCGCACCCCCACACACGATTTTGCTTCAACACATGTGTGGAAGAAAGAAATTGGTGAAAATCATCAAAATCTCATGTGAGACTGTTCACACGTGTGAGATTTTGGCAATTTTTGGCCTTTCTTTGTTTATGCGCATGCACGTAAGCAAAGAAATTGATGAAAATCACCAAAATCGTATGCGTGTGAAAATCCACCCATATGCATGCCCCCGCAATGGCCTCTGGGACCAATCTGGTAATGAAAGGTAAGTGAAGACATACCCACTAGATAGGTATTTTCTCATTGATTGGTGTTGAGGCAATGATTGGACACATAAGTATGTCAGTATTTTATTTATTTTATTATTTATATATTTATTTTGTCAAACACATACAGTGATACCTTGTCTTACAAACTTAATTGGTTCCGGGACGAGGTTCTTAAGGTGAAAAGTTTGTAAGATGAAATAATGTTTCCCATAGGAATCAATAGAAAAGCGATTAATGCGTCCAAGCCCAAAATTCACCCCTTTTGCCAGCCAAAGCGCCCGTTTTTGTGCTGCTGGGATTCTCCTGAGACACCCCTCCATGGGAAACCCCACCTCCGGACTTCCGTTGCCAGCGAAGCACCTGTTTTTGCACTGCTGGGATTCCCCTGCTGGGATTCCCCTGCAGCATCACAAAAACATGGAAGTCCAGAGGTGGGGTTTCCAATGGAGGGGAGCCTCAGGGGAATCCCAGCAGTGCAAAAACAGGTGTTTCACTGGCAACGGAAGTCTGGAGGCGGGGCGTCCCAGTGGCGGCGGTGGGTTTGTAAGGTGAAAATTTAGTTCGTAAGAAAAGGCAAAAAAATATTAAACCCCAGGTTTGTATCTCGAAAAATTTGTATGACGAGGCGTTTGTAAGATGAGGTATCACTGTATTAGGTTGTACACATAAGTATAAATGTGAAATGAATATGAACAAAAATAAATGGGTACATTAGAATAGGGATGGTAGGCTCTGGTGCGTTTATGTATACCTCTTACAGGTTTCTTAGGAATGGGGTGAGTACTGGTTCAGGTACTATTACAGATGCTGAGACACTGGGCCTTCGGTCCCCCTCTCTGTAATTCTTGGATTTGTACATTTAATTTAGGTTGGTTCTATTTTATTTCTTTATTATTTTTAATAAATGACCAATATCTGATTTCATATACATATATAAAACTGTTAATATAACATTTTAAGCAAAGATAGCTATATTTCATTGTTATTGTCTCACATAATCTATGTTTATTAGCAATTAATTTGATGTAATATCATATCTTCAATCCACTGGGTAACTGCAGCCAAAAAATAGTTTTTTCAGTCTTCTGGCCATGTGGTAGTAATGGCATGGGGGATCCATTTCTATGTATAATAATTACAATAATAATAATGTATTGGATTTGTATGTCGCCCCTCTCCATAGACTCGGGGCAGCTAACAATAATGATAAAAACAGCATTTGACAATCCAATAATAAAACAACTAAAAACCCTTATTATAAAACCAAACATACACACAGACATACCATGCATAACTTGTAATGGCCTAGGGGGAAGGAATATCTCAACTCCCCCATGCCTGGCGGTATAAATGAGTCTTGAGTAGTTTACGAAAGACAGGGAGGGTGGGGACAATTCTAATCTCTGGGGGGAGTTGGTTCCAGAGGGCCGGGGCCGCCACAGACAAGGCTCTTCCCATGGGGCCCGCCAAACGACATTGTTTAGTCGACGGGACCCAGAGAAGGTCAACTCTGTGGGACCTTATCAGTCGCTGGGATTTGTGCGGTAGCAGGCGGTTCCAGAGGTATAGTCCAGTTATAGTTCAAAAGAATTCTTGTGCATTCAAGTGTATTCATATTTTTTTTGAAAATCATATACCAAATTTTTCAGACTATAAGATGCACCTTTTTCCTCCCTAAAAGAGGCTGAAAATTTGGGTGTATCTTATACTCTGATGAACATCCCAGCTCTTACCTTACAGGCTCTTTCATTGTTACTTTCTGCGAAGAATGTTTTCCAAGCCCTAAGTCATTGCAGGTGTTTTTTTCATTGCTCTACTTGCTCAGAATGTTTCTTTCCAGCTCTTATCAGCTTGCAAGCTCTTTCATCGTTATTCTCTCCAAATAGGTTTTTTTTTAAGCCTTAACCAGGGGATAAAATAATGTGCTGAAGCTGACCAGACTGAGGATGCTAGCCAGAAGAATATATGGTAGGCAGATTTTTTTCCTCCTATTTTTCAACCCCAAAACTAAGGTGCGTCTTATACTCTGGTGCATCTTATACTCTAAAAAATAGGGTATCTGTGTGTATGTGTTTTGTGTATATATGTGTTAGTGTATATATGTAACATATTTTTGTTCCACAAATATTTTATATATTTTATATTATATATAATTTTGGTATATAAAAATATATGTAACATATTTTTGTTGATAATGAAAAAGAAGGGAGACTAGTATAGATCTATTTCAAGCTTATTTTGTTTTCATCAGCTAGCCTTATCAAGATTTGAACCTGGAGAGTCTGCCTTATATGGCAGTAGCTTTAACATCTAGACCACAGGCTCTCCTCTCAGCTTGTACCAGAGAAGAATTATATGGTGTTTTTTTTCTGTCGAATCACCCTGGTATACTCAAATATGGGGAGGGAGCATACTGCTTCTTTTTTGCCTCTTGTCCCCTACAGCAAAAATATGTTACACATATAGAATATAGCTTGTTGGCTATAAAAAAAATTAACTGCCTTAGATATGGCCCCTGGAGGGGCCGATAGGCAAAAATGAAATCTCTTTCTCTCTCTCTCTCTCTCTCTCTCACACACATACACACACATTATAAATGTGTAAATTTATTTTTGCTGCTAATGAAAATGCAGGGAGACTAGTATAGATTTATTTTGCTCTCATCAGCTAGCCATACCCTTACCAGGATCCATCAGAAAAAAACATACATACATACATACATACATACATACATACATACATACATACATACACTGCTAAAAAATATAAAGGGAACACTCAAATAACACATACTAGATCTGAATGAATGAAATATTCTCATTGAATACTTTGTTTTGTATATTATTATTATGATGATGATGATGATGATGATGTCAGTACAACACAGCAAACGAGATCACTATGCTGGATTTCGTATTTCATCACCAATCAGGCACTTTCCAAGCACCTAGGACTGCGTGATGTAGCGGCGAATTATGTTTGCCGATCCCAGTAAAGCGGCCTTTTGCAATTGACAGATGGAGATTTTGTCAATTCCGATGGTTTTCAAATGTCCGCTGAGATCCTTTGGTACTGCGCCCAGCATGCCAAGTACCACTGGGACCACTTTCACGGGCTTATGCCAGAGTCGTTGCAGCTCGATTTTTAGATCTTCGTATTTCACTAATTTCTCTAGCTGCTTCTCCTTAATTCTTCTGTCTCCTGGGAATAATAATAATAATAATAATAATAATTATTATTATTATTATTATTATTATTTATTAGATTTGTATGCCGCCCCTCTCCGAAGACTCAGAACAGCTCACAACAGTAACACAAAATACAAATCCAATGTTAAAAGCAAAAACAGTTTTAAAAACCTTAATTAAAAACAATCATACAACCCAAACTGAAGCTGAATGTGCACAACAGCATGTGAAATTGGTTGTCAATCAGTGTTGCTTCCTAAGTGAACAGTTTGATTTCACAAAAGTTTGATTTACTTGGAGTTCTATTGTGCTGTTTAAGTATTCCCTTTATTTTTTTGAGCAGTGTACATACACATTAGAGGGGCAGGCTGCTCCCCACATTGGCGGGGGGGAACGCAGTTCCAGTAGTGGAAATGACAGGCATACCCAGTAAGCAAATCTCACTCCGGGTGTGTGCGCCTGACCCCTGCCAGCCCGCAACTGCTGCCCACCTGCCCATGTCTGCTGTCCACCCGGAGGTGTCCTGGTAAATGGAGGTGGGTGCGGCTCCTCATTGTATACATACATACACAAACACATGCACGCATGCATGCATGCACACACACACACACACACACACAATATATATATGTGTGTGTGTGTTTGTGTTTGTGTGTACGTGCATGCACATAGTAACTTTAGACCATTGCAAAACATATTTTTAAATATGCACAATTCTGCTTGCATATCTAATAACATGATTATTTAATCAGAAGGGGACCAATTAGTCCAAATTACTATTTTTGCTATGTACATTTTAATCTAAAAATCCAATGATTTTTTTCAAACTGAGATTAAGGCATTTCCCTTGTTTAGACAAAATGGGTGTTTCCAATTGTTTATTCAATTCAGTCTTTAAAGTTTGTCAACCAAATTGATTTATTGATAAATATTTATAAAGACTAATTATGGGCTTTTTAGCTTCATAAGATTTAATGATCCTGTGTAATATGTTAGGTGTCTTTGAGGCTGAAAATGCTGCTCCAAATTGAAATGTCAATACATGTTGTAATTGTAAATACTGCCAGGAGGTGGCAACTGACAAATGGTATTTCTGTTTTAATACACAAAATGATAAAAACTCATTATTATCAATTGATTATCTAATACGAACACCTACATTGTTTTTGAACTGATTTGATAACTGCATAGAAATGGACAAAACAATGTATTGTGTTTAGGAAATGTGTATATTCTAAATTTATTTACTGTATACCTCTTATTGTAAACTGCATTAAAATATTGGAAAAATAAATAAACTAGTAACCAAGCAATCAAAATATTTGATGTTGTTACATAGAAGCATATGTAATCAATCCACTCCTAATATTTGAAACTATTTTAAAAGTGCAGGTACACAGCAATCTCCCTCCACTAAAAGGAGTGCAGAAAGGACGTTTTCAAATTAAAAAAAAAAAATTAATGTCTTTAACCCTTTGAAACTACTTCCATTAGACAGGCCAGCTAATATACTCTATATCAGGGATGTCAAACTTGTGGGCTATTGGCCAGATACATCATCTGCCGGCCACGCCCATCCCGGTCTAGCAAAGAAGAAAAAAGTCATAATTCATCACATGACAACAATATGATGACATCCCTGCTCAAGATGATTTAGATTACAACTTCCATATTTTCTGGCTTTTGGATCTGAAGATATTTCTGAGGATAACTGAAATCCAAAACATCTTAAAGGCATTTGTTGTACGGGTTAGGGATACATCATGTACCCTAGGTACTTTTCCAGTAATTGCATTATATAAGAATTATGAGATCTTATCTGCAGTTCATGAAGTTGACAAAAGCTGGATTAAGAACATAACAACAGTTCACAGTACAATTATTATTGACATAACTGCAGTAGTACTCTGGGATCATAGATGCTCTATGCAATACAGTGATCCCTCGATTTTCGCGAACGCAATCTTCGCGAAACGCTATATCGCGATTTTTCCACCCGATGACGTCACTCCTTTCCTTTGTCATCTTTCTTTCTCTCTCTCTTTCTCTCTCTTGCTTCTTCCTCTCTCACACTCTCTTCCTCCCTCTCTCATCTCTTTCTTTCCTTCTCTCTCTTTCTCTATCTCTCCCCCTCTTGCTCTCGAGCGGCAAGCGAGCAGCCGGGCGGGCGGGCGAACGGGCAAGCGGCAAGCGAGCAGCTGGGCGGGTGGGTGAACGGGCAAGCGGCAAGCGGCCAGCGAGCAGCCGGGCGGGCGGGTGAACGAGCAAGCGGCAAGCGGCAAGCGAGCGGCCGGGCGGGGCGGGTGACGGGCAAGCGGCAAGCGATCTTGGGGTTTCCCCTTTGCCTGGGTGGCGGGAAGACCCAGGGAAGGTTCCTTCGGCTGCCCAGCAGCTGATCTGCTCCGCAGCGCGGCAGCAGCGAGGAGCCGAAGATGGGGTTTCCCCTTTGCCTGGGCAACGGGGAAACCCCATCTTCGGCTCCTCGCTGCTGCCACGCTGCGGAGCAGATCAGCTGCTGGGCAGCCGAAGGAACCTTCCCTGGGTGCCGCACGCTGCCCACGCAAACTCCACCATCTGCGCATGTGCGGCCATGAAAAAAAGGGCGCGCATGCGCAGATGGTGTTTTTACTTTCGCAACCCTACATCGCGAAAAATCGATTATCGCGAGGGGTCTTGGAACGGAACCCTCGCGATACTCGAGGGATCACTGTACTGCTGCTGGGTCTAACCACATTATGAAAGATTAATGACAACTATTAGGATAGAGCCATGTTAAAATCCATTCTGCAATAATGAGAATTGTAAAATAAGCATATCTTATATCTGTCCTTTGCTTATTAATTAATCAGTATTTATACCCCTAATCAAACTCTAGGTTTTTATTAAAGACATTGTACCAGACCTGATGATGATTTCATAACGTGCTTGAGTAACATTATTTTTAAAATGTATCTTTAGATTGGACTGACTTTATAGTACATGTTCATTTTAATTCAAATGCAAAGTCTATCTAATTCTAATGTTGGGCAGAAAGTGAGCTAAATAAAGGAACAGATGATGAATGCAAAATTTCCAATTAATATTGAATAGAAAATTGAATCAGTAAAGAAGAATGAATAAATAAATAAATATAGATATGCCTACAAATCAAATAGAGCAAATAGGAGCAAATATTTCCACTAAGGGCTTCATAACAGCCTAATTTACTAACAGCCTAATAATTTATTATTATTTTTATTAAATGTATATGCTACCCATTTTGCTGCTCAAAGCAACTCTGAGCAGTATTATTATTTAAAGAGATTCTTATTTTAGAGAAAAGTCCATAGAAGTACCAGTTCTGGCTTGTATCTTTCTTTATGGATATATTAAACTGCATCCAGCTTTTTAGTACACTTGAATTTTAATAATTCTACGAATATATATGGGTTGCCTGAACTTGAAGGTTACCCTTCAAAAGACAGTATAAACTTGTATTACAATTTTGTCTATAAATGGACTTTCTACTGCCATAATGAAAACTGATCAATATTAGTACATTTGGTCAGGGCTTAATGATAACTTAACAAAATTGGGTTGCGCTTCTGTTATGCTTTTTTCTTCTTTATTTTTCTTTTTTCATTTTCTTCTTTTAAAAATTGTTTTTCTCCATTCTCCTTATTCCTCTGAAATTCTGACACCACAATGAGGACAGCTAAAAAGTACATTTCCTATTTAGTTAATTCTTCCACCTATTTGACTTTCTGAGATGCGTCAAAATTATTTAATAAAAGGAACCCTTTTCATTAAAGAACTGCCAGCTTGAAAGAGCTATGATAAAGGTCTGACTTGACTTACACAACAAAGTGCAGGAATTAAGAATAAAAAGTCAAAGAATCTAGGGCAGAATAGCATACAAGAAACCAATTTGTCTACAGTGGTATGTTTTTAAAACTAAAAGAATACCAGTAAATTTCCATTAAATGATATAAGGCTGTTTTCCCCATAATTTATTTGTGTATACGCTCAAGGCCAAGCATGGTACATTCAGAAATACAACTTTGAGCCAATATGATTTCAAAGTCAACTATTAATGCAATTATGTATATCTATGTAAGAGACGTGCTATTAAACTATAAAGTGTTCCCTCGATTTTTGCGGGTTTGAACTTCGCGAATAGCCTATACCACGTTTTTTTAAAAACAATTAATTAAAAAATACTTCACAGGTTTTTTTTTTCTATACCACGGTTTTCCCCGCCCGATGACATCATACGTCATCATCACCAAACTAATAATTTTTGCAAATAAATAACAAAAAAAATAATTATTGTTAATAAATAATTATGTTTATAAATATCAGGATCACTAAGTGACTTATTCAATGGTGAGTACCAGTAATAATGGTGAGTAAATGGTTGTTAAGGGAATGGGAAATGGTAATTTAGGGGTTTAAAGTGTTAAGGGAAGGCTGATGATACTGTCCATAGCCAAAAATGGTGTATTTACTTCACGGAAATTCAACTTTCGTGGGCGGTCTCGGAACACATCCCCCACGAAAATCGAGGGAATACTGTACTATATATTAAAAATGACAATGATTAAGACAGTATATAAAACTGCAACATTACTAAAATATTTCAAACTGAATATTAATGTATGAAATACTATGGTTTACTAAAGAACTTTAGCTGGGGCTTGAAAACAGATGACAGAGAATATGAAATCTGAATGGACATTGCCTTTATTATCCAGATGGCTCCAATACCTGTAAATTGATAAATAGATATAATATACTGTATACAATAACATAAGTTAAGTAAAATTATCACTGAACTATGTTAATGGTGGTCAGATGTCACACACACCATGGTGTTATTTCATCTGACATATTTAAGTCTTGGATTTGTCTGCTTATTATATCCAAGGGACACATTTGGATCTTCTACCTGCTATTCAACAATTAAAAAACAACTGCTGGATACCACTGTGATTGGCTCTTGGGAAAATACATTGCCATGGATGCAAGGGTCATAGATCACCATGGCATGGGACAATATTATTTGCTGTCTCTTGAGAAGACATTTATATTGTTTTCATATAACATCTGAATCTGTTTGCTGTTCAGATTGTAAGGCTATACTATCTGTCATAGTTTTGCCTGCTTTGTTCCATGTTGTCTTACTTTTGCTCTCTCTTACTGTTACATCTTCCATTGTTTCATGGATTGAATCTACCATTTTAGAGCTTTTAAAATTAGAAGGCGGTGAAATTATAGATGGCGGTTGTATCTGTTTATTAATCGACTCTTCTTTTAGTCAGGACTAGTGATGGACGAACCCAAAGGTGTTCGGGTTCGGCAAGTTCGGATGAACTTTACGCAAAATTTGGCCAAACCCGAACCAAACCGGAACCCGAATGGGGAATCCAACCAAGAGATTTTAGGGGCGGAGCTTTGACTTCATGTATACCAGCAGTTTGCTAAGGACGCCAAGGTGATCACTTCCTGGATTCCATGGAACATGTTTATTTTTACGTGAAAGAACACCGCAGCGGCGCTGCAAGCAAAGGGCGGTCCTTTCATGTAAAAATAAACATGTTTATTTTTATGTGAAAGGACCGTCCTTTGCTTGCAGTGCCGCTGCGGTGTCCTTTCATGGGAAAATAACAATGTTTATTTTTACATGAAGACCTCCCTTTGAAGGAGCTGGGGAATCCCTCCCACGAAGAGTTTCCAGGGGCGGAGCCTTGACGTCACTGGCACGTTGCTAAGGACGCCAAGGTGATCACTTCCTGGATTCCACGGAATCCAGAAAGTGATCACCTTAGCATCCTTAGCAACCTGCCAGTGACGTCAAAGTTCCGAACACCGAACGCGACCCCGAACTTTGCCCGAAGTTTCAAAAAAATTTGGGCTTGTGTTCGGCATACCGAACACTGCAAAATTCAGTATGGACCCAAATTGTGTAGGTTTGGTTCGCCCATCACTAATCAGGACAATTCACCTATGATACAATTTTGTTCCAAAGGGAACAAATAATTAAAAGTATTATTATTATTATTATTATTATTATTATTATTATTATTATTATTATTATTATTATTTATTAGATTTGTATGCCGCCCCTCTCCGTATCTATTATTTTAGATAATTCCTATTTACAATTGGACTTGTATGATTTATCTAGAAAGGGAACAGAAATATTCTTAGAAATCTAGTTACTCCAAGCTGACTTGCCTGAAAGAAAACCATATTAACATTACCAATGTTCTTGCTGGTAACACACCATTGTAGTACCACTGGTACCACCTTTAAAATATATGAAACAAATTTAAGTGGGTGAAAGTTTGCCCCAAATGCAATCTTGGTTCCATCATTGAGAGAAAACCTTTAGCTTTTGAGAAATTGATAAATGTCAGTTCAGCATTCATTTGTGATGAGTACCATCTGTATGAAACTGTTCTCTTAGTCTTCAGAAGAATAGAATTTGTTAAGGTATTTATTAGATATATTACTATCAATTGTAATAAATCAGATGACCAATTTAAGGAAAATTGTTAAAAATATTCGTTGTTCTCTCAAGATTTCTCTAATTTTTGGGAAACAAGAATCCTGTGAACTCCTCAAATATTTTGCCTCATTTGTTAATAAGGATGTGGTTGGAAGAGATTGAAGTTGCCTTGGTAAGGAGGTTTTTTTTAAAATAGATTTTTATTGAATTATATACATATTAAAAACACAGAAACAGATCAGTGTATTGTCGATTTGTGAGTATAATTGTAAGATGTCTGTTATATGACAGTACAACATATATGCCCTCGCCTCCCCCCTCCCCTACTGTATCTATTACAGCATATCTCATTATAAGTTCACGGATATTCGTATCAGCGTAATTGTACATCCATATAGATAATAATAATAATACAGGTAAAAAGAATTTATCAACAAATAAGTAAAGTATAGTTCATCTATATTTGGATTGTTTTTGTATTTTCTTTTATTATTTATTTTAACCTTGTGTACTGCTATTTCCCCCCCCAGTTGTTAACCCAATTATAAAAGTTTTTCCATGTGTCTATATCTTGTATTTGTTTAGGCTGAATTATTATTGTACATTATTGTGCTGCAAGTATATTATTATCTGGGTATGTTTCCATAGTCTTAGAGCAGTGATGGCGAATCTTTTTTTCCTCGTGTGCCAAAAGCGTATATGTGTGTGCCATTGCGCATACGCAAGTGCCCATACCCATAATTCAATACCTGGGGATGGCAAAAATGGCCTCCCCTGTCCCCCACCATTTCCCAACCTGTGATGGGCCTGTCAGGCCCATTTTTCTCCCTCCCCAAGCTTCGGAGACTTCTCTGGAGCCTGGGGAGGGCAAAAATGCCCTTCTCCATCCCCCTGGAGACTCTCTGGAATCCAAAAATGCCCTCCCAGAGCCAAAAATCAGCTGAATGGCATGCACATGCACATTGGAGCTGAGCTATGGTAATGGCTCATATGCCAGCAGATATGGCTCCATGTGCCACATCTGCATAGGTTTGCGCCACTGTCTTAGAGTTTAGCTATGTCTCAGCAATAGCTATTTTTTCCCTTCAGCAATATTTTGAATATAGGAAATCCTCTTAATCTGTGATGTTGGTAATATGTCTCCAAGAACAAAAAGGGCCAAAATATGTACACCATGTCTGGTGGCCTGTGGGCTCGATGCATTATCCACAGGCCACACCCACCCCAGCTCCATAAAAGTCATGATATGTCACAGAATGTCATGTCACATAATTAAGTTTGACACCCATGGTTTACACAATAGGCTGTTTTCTATTTTTTTAATGTCACTAACTTGGTCACCAGAGTTTATTGGGCTTGTAGAAAAAATAATTCTTGACTGGTTTTGAGATTTAATGTACATGCCCTCACTTTTGTGTTGGTAGCCATCTCTAATGGGGACCATTTTTTAGTATCTGAGCCTTTCCCTCATCATCACCAGTGTGTAAACAACTTTCAGTAAAAGCTCACTTCTGTGAGCCCTATCAGGAGGGAGCTATTAGTTTAAAAGCATAGTTTTAAATTGAAAATTGTCCCTTTACAATATTCTGGGACGCTGTCTAGTTTAAATATCAATTTTTACACCCTTTCAGTTTCTTCGTGTTCAGCTGTAATCTTCAAACCCATTGTTCAAACATACACATTTTTGTAGAACATTCAGGTAACTAGGTTTATTTCTATGGGTTTCAGATAATTTATAAGGCTTTCTGTTTAATTTACTCTGTCCTCCCTAAGAGCAATGGAGGACAATGTTTCATTAGAAATCACTTTAGACATTATGCTCAAAAAGAGGGTAAATAAGTTAAAATGTAAGACTCAAAAGCTCTCTTAAACTCTGGCTGTCTTATCTTCCCCATCCCCTGGAAGACCCGGCCTTCTTGGTTTTTATTAAACACATGCCACAGGGACAATATTCTGTTTCAAAAGGAATTTGGCTATATTTCCTTTCCAGAACAACTCCAAGGAACAGAATGCTTGAGCAAGTGCCATTAACTTCAAAGGTTTTTTTCAGAAATACTTTTTTGTTGATCACTCAAAAAAAAAAAAAAGCACTTTGAAATTGCTTGTAGTAGCTCATGCCTATTTAAATGTTTCTGACTAAGTGCCTACAAACAAAACCATTGCTATAATCATTCGTACCATTAATAATGAGAAATAAATTGATGAAATTAGCAATGTTTAGTTAAAATCCAATGTACCTGCTAAATAGTGAGCTGGATTTTGCATTGCTTCCTTTCGGTGAATGCAAGATGATGCTCAAATTTTGCACTAATATTATAATGGAAATATAATTGGATTTAAAGACACAAGCATCCCTATTTGTGGCTAATCTATAGCAGCATTTTGCAATTGGATTATATTATAGAAATTCAGATTTGGTTAAATGCAAGGAATGTTTGAACTATTTAAGAGTAAGTGTAAAAATACTGTATTTACCCATCTTTATGTGTAATAAAGCAATCCATAAATAAAATTTAAAAATTATAAAATGCTGAATCCCATAAGTTGTTGATCTTGTGCCCATTCATATATGTATGTGTATATGTGTTGTGGTTGGCTCTGGGCCAGCTCCTGCCCCAAGGACTGTGGGAGTGGATGTGGGTGAATCTTTGCAGTGTCATAGGCCAGTGTTACTGCCGTCTGCTACTGACAGCGAAGCGTCTGACACAGGGAGTGAATGTGAACTGGGATCCTCAGAGGGTGCCCTGGCAGACAGCCCATTAGGGGGTAGTTCATCATCATTATCTTCACTGGGATCGGATGAAGAGACATTCATTGACGTACGCAGGTGCAGGGCAATGACTAGAAAAGAGCAGCAGTATTACAAGCGATAAGAGAGTTCACCTGTGGTTGGGTGTGGTTCAACTAATTAGGGCTGCTGTTAAATGGGCAGTGTGCCGGCCTCTGAGTGCCGAAGATTATCTGTTTGGAGAAAGAGGAAGTGGCTTTCGTCTCAAGGACTCTCTTTGCATCGATCCCAGGACTTTGAAACTAAACCATAGTCAAGTGTGTGAGTTGCCAACGGTTGAAGAAGGGTAGCTGTGATGTTTTCACAGCTGCTTGCTAATTGCTTTGTGTTTGTTTATTGCTTTTCACTGCCTTCAAGTCTGTTGCTTTGAAAATGCGCCCTTTGACTGCAAAAAGGGCATTTTGTTTTTCTTTTGTTTTCGATAAAAGCTGTGTTCTTGACTTTTCACGTGTGCGTGTCTGAATTCATACCTTTGCACTTAAATGGGGGCTCGTGCCGTTGAGCCCGGCAGAACAATATGTATGTATGTACACACACACACAACTATATTACACCATAGTTCAAAGGTGAAAAGCATGGGATGTTTTATTTTCTGCATCTCACCATAACTGGAACTCCAGCCTACTTGATATTGATATTGAGAACTGTAAACTTTTAACCTTGGACGTGAAAGTGGCCAAGATTTTTCAGAGGGTTAATGCCTTCTTTGATGCAGTAGGGAAATACTTTTCTTCACTGATACTCTGATCGCCCTTTTAATAACTTACATCTGCCACAGTGTCTTTCAAGCAGACGTTTTCTGGCATTTAATGCTTTTATTGTCCGAGAAAGATTTTCTATGCCCTTAATGGTTTCCCTTCCATGATGTGATTATATAAATGATGGCTAGCTTTCTCAGGTTTCTTATTCTGACTGGCTACACTTCTTTGGGTGTCTGGAAGGATATTCCAGTGAAAATTAGCAATTTTCTTTGTTTCAGAAAACTACAAATGAATGATACAATTTGGTAGCTGTGGTTCAGTAAAAGTTCAACTTCTTATTTATCTATCTATCTATCTATCTATCTATCTATCTATCTATCTATCTATCTATCTATCTATCTATCTATCTATCTATTTATTTAGTCCAATACACAATACATATTGAAGAGGATAGACATGAGGTATTATATATAAAGAAAAGATATAAAAGTAGAGGAGAAGATATATGAAAGGAAAAAAAAAAGATATATGAGATAAGGAGAGACAATTGGACAGGGGACGAAAGGCACACTAGTACGCCCCTTACTGACCTCTTAAGAACCTGGAGAGGTCAATCGTGGATAGTCTAAGGGAGAACTTGTTTCACAAGTGGGATTTTTCCATACAGAATGAATATTCGGCAGTGGAATTATAGGGATAACTGGTTTTGGCAGTTGCTGGATGACTCTCCAAGTGAATTTGAAAGCATTCGGATAACTACTCCTGGCACTGGCTTGCTTCTTACATTATATGTTTTAAAATAAAATGTATGACCTTCTGTCACTGTGAGGTATAACTTTTATTTTCTGTGATTCAACTGTGTCTCATTCTATGTAATACTCATTTCCTGGTTTGTGTCCTGATAGTATAGTTGGAACAGCCTGACCTGAGTATTACTTCTCTGTGATGTTGCCTGTGTTGCTAAGGTTACTTCATCAATGTAGGTGAACTTTCGTTTGTTTGGATAGATTGGTTGATCTTTCATTTAGATGTTAAAAAAGAGTAGGGTCAGCATACATTCTTGTGATAAGTTGTTCCTTTTATACCACCAGCTGAATTTACTTATAATCTTACAGGATAGAAATGGTAATTTGCAGAGAGTGTCTGATAATTTGGATTAGTTGGAAATCCTACTTAAGTTTATATAGCTTCCATTGCAACATGCAATGGTGAACTCTGTCAAATGATGCGAAGAGGTTGATAGATACTCTTGCCTGTCTTTTCATGAGTCTCAGTCTTGTTTAAATACAGGTACAGTGGTACCTCTACTTACGAACTTAATTTGTTCTGTGATCAGGTTCTTAAGTAGAAACGTTTGTAAGTAGAAGCAATTTTTCCCATAGGAAGGAAGAAGGTGAGGTGAATAAAAAAAAAATCCAAAGCTTAAAACTTAAAAAAAAAGAGGGACACTGAAGTGGTGAGGAGGAGCACGCGCCTCCCATACACCTGAGGTGAGGCTGCCTCCCATACACTGCGCCAGAGAGATAAACCGAGGAGGAATGGCAGGAAACTGGCCAAGCCTTCGTGCCGCTCTCAAATTTCCTGGGAAATTTTTCCAGGATCGTGTTCTTAAGTAGAAAATGGTTCTTTAGAAGAGGCAAAAAAAATCTTGAACACCCAGTTTTTACCTAGAAAAGTTCTTAAGTAGAAACGTTCTTAGGTAGAGGTACCGCTGCATATTGAATAAGATTCTGAATTTGGCCTTTTATCAGCTGATTAAAGAGTTCCAGAAACCATTTTTTGTGCCTGCTCCAAAATGCTTTATATGCTCTGTTAGAATGTTTCTGAGGCCAAGGACACGGAAGCACTAAAGCAGACTGGGGAATTCTGGAAGCGAAGTCCATATAAAGCGTTTGAGATTGATAAACACTACTACAGCTTTTAGCCATTGTCTCCCATATTTAATCAGCTGGAAATAAATGTGGCTTAAAATGATTTCCTGGATTTCTGTTTTTTTCTTC
Organism: Erythrolamprus reginae; assembly: GCF_031021105.1. Classification (NCBI taxonomy): domain Eukaryota; kingdom Metazoa; phylum Chordata; class Lepidosauria; order Squamata; family Dipsadidae; genus Erythrolamprus; species Erythrolamprus reginae. The sequence goes on along the minus strand of NC_091953.1, from coordinate 33,574,665 downwards.
TGTTTTGGCCAGAGTGATGGATTTCATTTAACGCTAATAATAATCATTAACATTTAATGATTCGCTGGTTTCTTTTTCTCTCTTACTATGCACCAGTTGCTTTCTATTCTGTGAAAGAATGAAAGAAACAACAGCCCATAACACATTTACAATTCCTCGATCATTTGGGCAGTATGGCTGTGGAAGGCAGAAAGGGGAGATGGCAGAAGTATACACTGCCAATTTGAATGACATTTAATGGATACAATTTTTTTTTTTAAAAAAACAGAATGAATTCCTTGCTGTTATCACTGAGAAGAGAAAAATAGTACTTTTGATATGGAAGTTTAGTTAGATTTTGTAGGTTAGGAGCCAACTAGAAATGACATCACTCCTTCCGATCCTCCAAAAAGGTAGGTGGCCCTATAATTTTTCTGAGTTTCATTTGTGTCATAGCATGCCCTTGTTTCTCTGCTAATTAACAATATTTACTGCCACCACTACTACTATTATAATTGGTCTTACATCAGCCAGATGATTAGACTGGATTAGGAATTTTTGTACAACTATTGAGTCCTCTAGGGGCAGAAATAGCCAGCTAGTATTTGATGGTGTTAAAGCAGAGATGGGTTCCTCCCAATTTGGACCGGATTGCCAAACCGGTAGTAGCCCGCTGGTGATGTCACTGTTGGTGCTGGTCTATGCATGTTGCCATCTTTTTTTGTATGATTTTTTGGCGATTTTCCCCCTGTTTGCATGGTTTCTCCTCTTCTGCTGCTTGAAAAACGACTCTCCTGCCTTCCCCTTGTTGTAAGTGGTCCTCAAACAACTCTGGTAATGATAGATTCTGAAGAGGATGAGCCAGGCCCATTTTGGTACACTGGGTTAGTGGTTTTGCCAGTTGATGCAAAGAGTGAGAGTGAGGGAGAAATAGACCTGGATGAACCTGAATGACCACCAGAGGTGGCAGATATTCCTATGATAGTAGGGTCTGACTTAGAGGATTTGGAGAAGGAGGAGGAGGAGAGGAAGAGGAGGAGGAAGAAGATCATGAGCCTTTATTTAGTTTCTTGTAAGAAGAATGTATAAAAAGGAGAAGTAGGCATGACGGCCTATCTGGATTTGTAAGAGGATAATGATATTAATTGAAGTATAAAATAACAGAATAACCTAGTGGGAAGGGACCTTATTCTGCCCCAGCACCGATCCCCAAATAATTATGCAATAAGTTGTCTTGGGTGATATCTGTGGAAAAAAATCAGGCGCTCAGGCATGAAAATTTATTTATTTATTTATTTATTTGTTTGTTTGTTTGTTTATTTGTTTATTTATTTATTTTTTATTTTTTATTTTTTGTTTGTTTGTTTGTTTGTTTGTTTGTTTATTCATTCATTCATTCATTCATTCATTTATTTATTTATTTATTTATTTATACTTCTATGCCGCCCAGACTGGCGCTCAGACACTATACTTTCCCGCCCACACCGAAAAAAAATTAGACGGAACACTGCATAGGTATTTAAGGGTGGCTGATGAGAAATTCAGGATGGAGTGTCAACGTTTTGTAATGGAGTCAGTTGATGTTTTGGGTTTCCAGCCATGTTACACTAGCCGACTGTTATTTCTCTACTAAAATCCTTGGAGTAGAATTGCGCTATCTGCGTAGAACCTGGACAGCTGTAAATATAAGTCAGTGAAACGGGAGACTCTTTATCTCATAAAGGAATGCCCAAATTAGCTTTAATCTTCAGCAGAAGCCTAGCTGCTAGACTGTTATCTTTTAACTCCTCTCACTGAGAAGCTGGCAAGATGAACTCACATACATTTGGCTTGTATAAATGATGCTTTCTATATAACAAGATTGATTTGAAATACCAGCACGTGGATACCTCTTTGTTTTTAAACTGCATAGGTCTAACCCCTAAGTTAATACTGATCTTTATTTCTTTGCCCGAAGCACAGCTGATCAACTGCTCAGCTGTTCTTGGGGCAGATTTCTGCTACTGAGCATGCACGGAAACCAAATTGTATGAGGGGACGTGTGTGAAATATCATGATGCGAACTGGTGGGGAAGTTAAGTAGAACATACCCTCTGTTAAAGGTATGATGTAAGCTGTTCCAACAAAAGGTGCCTTTGCAATTGACTGATAATGATTTTGTCATGGCTTATTGTGATGCTCCAGTTGTTTTAGAATTGCACCTAAAGCATCTGTAATCGGTCACTATCTTTTCTATTATCTCCAGGTGGTAGCATTTCCACTATCCACATTTTTTTTGTATTGACAGTTGTTAAGTCTGGTGTGTTTATTTATTTATTTATTAGATTTGTATGCCGCCCCTCTCCGTAGACTCGTTATGTGTTATGTAGCAGGTGTCTGTCCATTTAAATTCTAAAGTCCAGAGCGCGGTAGCTTCTTTATTTTCTATTATTTTATCAATATTGTGGTCCAACCAATTATTACTTGAAGGCAAATAGTATTTCTTGCAGATATTTCAATGCAATATTATTGCTTCATTATGTTTTTTCTTGGTAGTCAATTGGTAAATCCACTATTTCTTTATTGTTGTGTTATTCTCTTGATATCCTTCCAATTCATGTTATTTTTCTATAATTTGGAAGTTTCCCATTTAGGAACTATTGATAGACCACTTAGTTGATTATCATGCCATGTTGTTGGATCTTCCTTGGGTCATTATTTAACTTTCTAATCATGTCCCAAAATTTCTTACTGTTGTGGGTCATGTCAATTATTTCAGGCAACTCCTGCCATATCTCACATTGCTCCTTAACTAGTATTGCAAAAAGCTCTCAATATGAAAATGGTATATTATGCAGACTAGCTGGTGTTGTATATTTTGATTTTTGAAATAATATATAGTGGATTAAAAAGTATAAGATGGATATAGCTTGTTCTACAGTTTCTTTGCATATGTGTTCTGACAGCATATGGTAGGAAGTTTGCAAAATTGTATTTTTCTTGATTAATTTTATATAATTTATGTGTCAAGATGTGCTGTAAAACCCTGTCAATTAGCTATGTTGAAACTGAGCTGATATACTTTCTTTTGCTGTAATTATCAGGTGAACTTTCAGGGCGATGCTGGGATTGCAGGTTTTGAATCTAATGCTATGTTGCTGCTTGCAATGCAATATCATTGCTAACAACTGTAATTAAGCCCTCAGTGGAAGGTTAAGAATGAATTTATTCTTAAATTTGTAATCTCTGTAATCTTCAAAATTGCTATTAGATTAAATTTTATTTATTTATTTATTTATTTATTTGTTTGTTTGTTTGTCCAATACACAAATACATAGGAAGAAAAATAGACATGTAGTAATATATATAAGGGTAAAGTGAACTTAGAGGAGAGGATAAATGAAAGAAAGAAAATATATATGACAAGTGAGAGAAAGGAAAGACAATTGGACAGGGGACGAAAGGCACACCAGTGCACTTATGTATGCCCCTTACTGGCCTCTTAGGAACCTGGAGAGGTCAATCGTGGAGAGTCTAAGAGAGAAATGTTGGGGGTTATGGGTTGACACAATTGAGTCTGGCAATGAGTTCCACGCTTCGATAACTCGATTGTTGAAATCATATTTTTTACAGTCAAGTTTGGAGCGGTTCGTATTAAGTTTGAATCTGTTGCGTTCTCTTGTGTTGTTGCGGTTGAAGCTGAAGTAGTCATTGACCAGTAGGATGTTGCAGCATATGATCTTGTGGGCAATACTCAAATTGTGTTTTAGGCACCGTAGTTCTAGGCTTTCTAGGTCCAGGATTGTTAGTCTATTTTCGTAGGATATTCTGTTTCGAGTGGAGGAGTGAAGGGCTCTTCTGGTGAAATATCTTTGGACATTTTCAAGGGTGTTGATGTCTGAGATGTGGTATGGGTTCCAGACAGATGAGCAGTAGTCTAGAATGGGTCTGGCAAAAGTTTTGTAGGCTCTTGTCTACAAAATTGATGAAATTTTGAAATTGTCTGAGCAGGACTAATAGTCAATAGTACTGGACTCCTGATTCACAGGAGATATGATGTAGATATTTTGTGTACACAGTTGTGATATAGATGTGTTGCAAACACATATGAAGTATTTTTATATGACATATTGTGAGATTTCACATGAAAATACACTATATATTTAAAGTAAATCTGCCAACAGATTTGAGAAATTTGATACAAATCTTGTATCAAACACAAGATTTCAGTTTACATATATATTTTAAAAGGAAGTTGCTATTATTAATATTCAGAAGGTATTCCTGACTTTAGAAAAAAGTATCCACCTTACATTAAGAATGCTGAAATTTTTGTTCAATTCACATTTTTCAATAAACTGACCTAATTAACATTCTTTGGATCACTATGCAAATAAGGGCAGTTATCCACTGCATTTCAGTTTTCTGATGTAATTTCTCATTTTGTTTACAAAAAAGATATATTATGGAAAATTATGTGAAAGCATTTGAAAGAATATATAAAGTATGCTACAAAAAATTCTGAAAGCATATAGTTACTGTATTAATGGATTAGATTTATAATTCTCTACTATACATTCAGAACTAAATGGATCAGATTTAAAGCAGCTTATGGAGGGGTCATAATTATTAATAATTAAGAAGTCTGATTACATTAAATTCCCCATGATAAATTTCATGGGAAAAATATTGTTCTCTATTTAATCTTAATGAAAAACAGCATGTTCAGTTTGGGCAAGGAAGAATGCTGATAAAACAATGCTTTATAGTTTCATATTTGACCCTATGAGAATCATTAAGTTTTGTACCTCATGATTCTTGACGAATGTATCTTTTCTTTTATGTACACTGAGAGCATATGCACCAAGACAAATTCCTTGTGTATCCAATCACATTTGGCCAATAAATAATTCTATTCTATTCTATTCTATTCTATTCTATTCTATTCTATTCTATTGAGTCTACTTTATTATGTGATTAAATTTAACTGGCCCACTAAACTCACAGACACCCAGTACAATCATACAATATCCTTACGTGGATAATTTCAGTTACACACAGACTTAATAAACAAGTAAACATATACATGATTTATAGAACCAATATAACTTTGGCCTTGCAATCGATACATCTAACCTGAAGTCTGAATTAAAGATCTAATCCTAAATATTTTCTTAATGCAAAGTAATAATCAGTACACAGTGTTCAATACTCCACTTAAGCAATATGGCACAAACATATATTACCATGTCCATGGGACTACGGCAATTCTAGCAGAATTTCAGGCTTTTGAAAACTTGGACATTGCAGTGAGTTCACCAAAAAGATCAATTACTCTACTTCATTTTATACATATGAAAGGCTTATGTCTCTTACTTTGCCTTTTAATCTCTCAAACTTTGAACAAGGCAAATGTTGTGAACCCTTCTAGGAAGAGGGTTTGTCACAAACTGGATGAAGATATTTCACATAAGGCCGGTTTGCACCCCTATACTCAGGCTTATTGGTAATTACATGGTAGTATGAGATTACCAAATTCCCTGGAATATTGATTCCTTTCCAGCATTTTTAGCATTTATTTTTTTTCAAATCTATGAATTTCAAATTAGTGAAAAGTAAGGTCTCAATTTCTTTCTTATCTTCCTCCCACCCTTCCAAATATTCAGAAGGAATGGATTTAATTTTGTTTAGCAAAGTCTTCAGGTAACGGAATACACCATGCTTAATAACAATAATAATTATTGCTTTACTTTGCCCCATTTCTCAATTTTCCTATTAACTAAATGGATATACAGTACATGAAATTACAAGTTGTGGCCAATATTTTTAGGTGTATTGCCTATTCACTTATGAAGAATCTCAAATGTTACGAGGAAATAAAACACCAAAGATAGGTCAGTCTGTGTTAAAGATAATTATACCAAAGGTGGCTGCTGCTGCTGCTGCTGCTGCTGCTTCTTCTTCTTCTTCTTCTTCTTCTTCTTCTTCTTCTTCTTCTTCTTCTTCTTCTTCTTCTTCTTCTTCTTCTTCTTCTTCTTCCTTCTAATCTCCCCTCTCCCTCTCCCCCTTCTCCTCCCCGCATCTTCCTCCTTCTTTTGCTATTTTCCTTTTCAAATGCAAAGCCTTATGGGATAATGTCTTAGAAGAAAAGTGCCAATTGACTTTGCCTGTGTCCAGCCTCTTAAGTTTATTAATTTAATTTAATTTAATTTATTCGACTTCTATGCCGCCCAATCCTGTAGGACTCGGGGCAGCTTACAACAATAAAAACAATACAATAATAAAAAAGAAATTGAACAGCTACAGTAAATAAAACCTCATGACCCTAACAACCCATTATAAACCCCAAAACCAATCTATCAAACATGAATACCGAACCAACATAATTCAGGCACGTCAGATGTTAAACGTCATGTTCCTATATCTTCTCTTCTATTCTTTCTTAGATATATTTTACTATTTTACTATGAGTATATCCTCTATAACCTTCATCATGTATTTTACTATGTGTATACCCACTAAAACCCTCATTGTATATTGGACAAAATCAATCAATCAATCAATCAATCAATTTATTTATTTTTATTATCAGAAAGCATTAATCTTTCCACATTTCATGTTGGATCTATACTTGTGGGCTTCTCTTGCATTTTTATTGCTGTGGTTACTGTTTTTAGCATTGTATCGAATGTTTGCCATACTCAGTTTGTGCTGTACATCTCCTCATTAACATCTTAAACAGAAGAGACACCGTGTATGAAGAACATTGACTTTGATTTTAAAAGTCTTTTACATTCCTCATTATACTTGTCACTCAAAATTCATATCATTAGGAGTTCTTTTCTCCTGAGACTTAATATAGATTATGCAATAGTAATACGAGAAGCCCTGCTAAAGTAAGACACAGGTATTTCTTGATTTGCATTGATAATTGGGATCAGAAACTCCATCACTAAGCATTGCAGTCATAAAGGCATAATGTCAAATGACTGCATCAGCTTATGATGACAGTGCCCACAGTTCCAGTTGCCATTTTAGGCCAATCCCATGCATCATTAGATACATCATGTGACCACCATTTGCAATCTCCTGCTGGCTTCCTGTTGATTTATCTGGTTAGACCCAGGAAGGCAAAAAGTAATCACATTTTTATGATACCATGAGCTACGGCAGCTGAGTAGTTAGAGTGCAGTACTGCGGGCTATTTCTGCTGCCTGCCGGCTGCCTACAATTTGGCAGTTCAAATCTTACCAGGCTCAAGGTTGAATCAGCTTTCCATCCTTCCAAGGTGGGTAAAATGAGGAGCAAAATTATTGGGAGAAATATGCTGTCTCTGTAAACCTTTAAGAGACAGCTGTAAAGCACTGTAAAGTGGTATATATGTCTAAGTGCTATTGCTATACATCACAATGTCATACTTTCAAGCGGGTTGCCAAGCTTCCAAATTATGATCATATGATCACAGGAATGCTGTGACAGTTGCAACTAAGAAGACTGGTAATATGTCTTCCCATTTAGTGCTATTGTAACTTCAAACGTCAACTGAATGAGTGGTTGTTGAACAAGAACCATTTATGCAGAAAGAGTTGTCATATATCCATATATGTTCTGCCAGGCTCTATGGTATGAGTCTCCCGAAAATTCAAGGGTACAAATTTCAGACACACACACTTGAAAGTTCAAAAACAATGTTCTTTATCGCAAAAATTCAAAAGAAACAAAGCACCTTTTTTGTATTGCAAAGAGCACTTGTCCCAAAACAACCTGGTAGTCTGTACAATTCCCTGAATCAGTCCTTAAGTACTTAGCTAGCAGCTGTGAAGGAATGTCACAGCCCTCCTTCTTCCACGAAGTGAAACACACACACTTTGCTCTGCTTTCGTTTCAAAGTTGTGAAAAATCAACAAACAAAGTCCGGAAACAGCAAGGCATGGTTCTGAAGAAACAACGATCAGATAATCTTCCACAACGGCCAAGCCAGCACGCTGCTATTTATATCAGCAGCTCTAATTACTGGAGCCCCATCCAAACACAGGTGGCCTCTCTTGTAATATTTCTTCAATTGGTCTCTTTGATGCATAATTCTGCACATGCATGGGTCTAACACTTCCTCATCCGAATCGACCAAAGATAATGGAGATTGGCTTCCTGGGCTGTGTGCCAAGCTCCCCTCTTCCAAGTCTCCCCCACCTTCTTCTTCGTCCAAGGAAACTGCACTACCTAACTCTGTCGGCAATAAAACAGGCCTATGACATGTTGATGTTTCCCCTGCATCCACTTCCACATTCCTTGGGGCAGGAGCTGGGCCAGAGCCAACCACAACACCTATATATATTTAGAAATTATATCTATATATATATATATTTAGAAATTCTTGATGCTTTGGGACCGCCTTCTGCCGCACGAATCCCAGCGGCCAGTTAGGTCCCACAGAGTGGGTTTTCTCCGGGTCCCGTCAACTAAACAATGCCACTTGGCGGGACCCAGGAGAAGAGCCTTCTCTGTGGCGGCCCCGGCCCTCTGGAACCAACTCCTCCCAGAGATTAGAATTGCCCCCACTGTCCTTGCCTTTCGTAAGCTACTTAAAACCCACCTCTGCCGCCAGGCATGGGGGAATTAAGACTTTTTTCTCCCCCTAGGCCATTACAACTGTATACATGGTATGTTTGTATGTATGTTTGGTTCTTATATATTAAGGGATTTTAATTTGCTTTTAGTGTTGGATTTTATTGTATATTGTTCATGATTGTTGTTAGCCGCCCCGAGTTTTCGGAGAGGGGCGGCATATAAATCCAATAAAACTTGAAACTTTGGGTTTCCTTCAGACCTAATTTAAGAATTTGTGACTGGACATATAACCATGAAGGACTACCAAAAATTTTACTACCATACTGTGGGCATGGCTTATGCAGGATGCCCTGCATTTTCTTTCGACATCTTTCAATGCAAATTGGGTGCTCTGGGGTAGAGCTCCATTTTTGCTACCCCACTGTGTTCCTCACCCAATCCGGGCAGTAGCCTACCCCTGCATATAACACATATTGTACCCATATCTGCATGCATAAATTAGAGTAAATAAATTAGAAGACAAATAAAAAGAGGAAGTGGTGTCTATTTTAAACAATGTATCTATCTGCAACTATAAGGAATAAACAATATTTCTTAATAGTGCAACAACTGTTCAAAAGCAGAAGTCATATAGAGAAGTGTTACCTAAAACTGTAGAACACTTGAAAGTGTAAATATCCTCAAAGGTCTTGATGCCCTTTCCAGCTTTTCTTTCAAAAAGCTTTATCTTTCTGGAAAATGGATTTAGTACTCAATACAACTAAGACCAAACATCAAAATAGATTGAATATTAAATTGGCTCTTAAATAGATTTTCAGTCCAGATATTAATGAACTATGCCACCAAGTGAAAGCTCATATGCAGTACTCCATTCAGAATTATAATAAATTAAAAGAAAATAAACAATAATATAACATTATGCATTCCTTTTATTACTTTAAAAAAAATAATCTTTAGGTGTGAATCATTAAAAATAAGTTCTATGATCTTTGGAAAATTAAGAAACACAAATTTAATGTGTTTAATTAAAGTTCTGTAAAAATGTATCCTAGCAACCAGGTGGAAACCAGGAACCCTCTTGGGCTACTAATGTGAAATGTGTCCTTCATCTAATGTTTTATAATGTGCAGAAAGCCTACAGAGGAACATGGCAGATCTGTATGCCTAGCCCTAGCCTTTTCTCACTTCATTGATCTACTCATTAGGATCCTTATGCCCCTCCATAGCTGCAGACTCTGGGTGGTGTATAATTATTGCAAAAACAATTTAAAACAACAATGGAATCATAAACCTATAAGAAAAAAAAAACCAAACCAAACCCCAATACCAGGGCATGGCAGGTTTTAGCAATCTCTTTTTTTTAAAAAAAATATTTTTATTGATTTTGTAGATATGGTTATATAAAACAAACATAAAACAGTGCACAGTGCGTGTGCCCATCACCCGACTGACAATAACCATCACCACCACCACCAATTGCGGGGGTTTCAAATATTTACTAGTTTATATATATATATTTCCTTAGCTCTACTTTGCATTTGTTATTATTGAAAGAGTGATTGGAGTTTATTTTTCACATTTGCGTCACAGATTCTACTCAGCATATAACCTTTCACCTTATTCCATCATGCCATCAGCTTCTCCAGTTTATTTTCATCAAAGTTGTTTAATCTTATTTCCATGATTTCAAAATGAATGTGATCCACCATGTACCAGTACCAGTTCTGTAGTGTCCATTTTATAGACTCTTTCCAACCCAATACCACTACCGCTTGAGCACTTTCCAGTGCTGCAGTTTTTATTTCTTTAAAATCTCTTAGTTCTCTTTGTTTAATTAATATCGCTATTTCTTTTGTAATTATCCAATTAATATTTAGCATTTTATTTATTTCGTTCTGCACTTCCTTCCAAAATTTCTGAATTTCTACATACTCCCAGAACATATGCATGAAAATTCCTTTCTTTTGGCAACTGTGCCAACAATTACCTTTCTCTTTCCCCTGGAAGTGTGCAAGTTGTGCTGGTGTATAATACCATTTATGTAAAAATTTTCTTCTCATCTCTTTAACTCTTGTGTTCTTAATCTTATGTATATTTTCTACTATTTCTTTCATTTCACTTTCATCTATTTGTAAATCATTTTGCCAGCTTTTATTACTTCCTCTTCTGCTTGTGACAACATTCTATAGGTTTTAGCAATCTCAAATGCTCTGTCAAAAATCCCTAGGAGTATGGTGCAGAAACAGAAGGAAAATTACTAAATTTGAGGGAGGGGGATGAAAAAAAAAAGCAAACTAAGGAAGCCAGATTCAAATTTCTTGTGCCATTGCTTGTTTCAGAGCTTTGGAATGTTTTGCTCCATATTATTCTTTGTTTATTGGGCTGAAAGTTTTCATGATACTTTTCAATAAACATGTATTAATTGAATATTTTGGCTGCTTGTCCTAATGTAGTTGATCAGCACTGACTTGTGGTCTGAAGAAACTGCATGGTTTGCACACTTATAGGTTTCGTGCTGGTGTTAAATATATAAACAATGTACAGAAGAATATGTATAAACAATTGTGGATAGAATGCAACATTTTAAACGCAACATTTTAAACTTGGTGACTGTAAAGCACCAGTCAAATAGAACTACATGATTTTGCTTCATGACCATTCCCACTCTCAGGGGTCAACTTTCCTCCCAATACTTCTTTAATTTCCATCTTTCTGGGCATTTGCAGAATGACCTCTTTCTCATCCTAATCCTGTGTCTGTAGCCTTGAAAGGAAAATTAAGTCCACTGAAAATACTAACAACAAAGGTACTAAAGTGTATATAGGAAGTCTGTGAAAGGAGTAGCTGCAAGGTGTTTGAACCTGTTAAGGCTGTCTCTGGAGTATGTCAGAATGGGGCAATTTTGAGCTTTGGCGCCACAGTGTCAGTTGGGAATTGCATGAAGTTTAATTAGGAGACACCTTTAACATCTCACTGGAGACTTATTGGGATAAGGACTACTGAGTTCCTCTTGAGGGGAATATTGAAATAAAGGCAATAATCTTAGACTGCTTGTTTAGAACATCTTATGATGAAATGCATTCTATGGATACATAACTGTAATAGAACAAAGATTTAATGAAGGATAAGAAGAAACTGTTTATCTGGGAAGGGATTGAAGGAGGGTATAAATTGCCTTTATCATAATCCCAGCTATTGGGTATAATGCAACACCAATCCCAGATTTCAAAATAAAATAAACCAGAAGTGATCCATATATTCAGTGCAAGATCAAGATTCAAACTGCCAAAAAACAGAGTTGCTTTTAGACTTTTTCAACTCGCTTTTCTTTAAGGGCCCTGAGCCGTGGTGGTGCAAAACCATGGTGGTGCAATTTAGAATGCAATGCTGATTGCTGTCTGCCTGCAATTTGGCAGTTCGAATCTCACTGGCTGAAGGTTGACTCAGCCTTCTATCCTTCTGAGGTGGGTAAAATGAGGACCCAGATTTATTTATTTATTTTATTTATTTTATTTATTTATTTATTTTGTCCAATACACAATGAGGGTTTTATACACATAGTAAAATATATGATGAAGGTTATAGAGGAGATACTCATAGTAAAATATATCTAAGAAATAATAGAAAAGAAGGTATAGTAATAGAACATATCAATGAAAGAATAGAAGAAGAGATATAGGAATAGAAGAAAGGCATAGGAGATATAGGAGAGCAATAGGACAGGGACAGAAGGCACTCTAGTGCACTTGTACTCGCCCCTTACTGACCTCTTAGGATTGTTAGGGACAATATGATGACTCTGTAAATTGTTTATAGAGGGCTGTAAAGCAATGTGAAACAGTATATGAAATAGTAATGAATGTTTTTGTCTTAAGGGTTTTAAATGATGTTTTTTAAAAAAAAAAAAAAATTAAAACTGTTTTTATTTGTTGTATGCCACCCAGAGTCTGTAAGGAGTTGGTCAACTTAAAAATTTAATAAATTAAATTAAATTAAATATAAGTCTCAGTGCTATGCTATTAAAGGAAACATGCTTAATAACTGCCCTGTTAAGTGACTATCCATATAACAGCATTGAAAGTTAGGACTAGTTCTTGCCTTTACAATTATTACAGTATTCTGTGGTTATGTAAATGCCATTTGTACACTTCAATCTGGCTTTCAATAAGCAGAGTCAATTGAGAAAGCAGCAGTAAAATCACGTCACGTTCATGCAATGTCTTGGTTAACAATTCTAAGTGATTTGCTTAACAACCATGGCAGAAGTGAAGTCTATCCTTATTTATTATTATTTTTATTATTATTTATTATATTTGTGTGCCGCCCCTTTCCGGAGACTAGGAGCAGCATGTGACATGTGATAGTGACATAATAGTGACATGATACCATAATGACAATATTGGAAATCAATTGTGGCAGAGGTAATTGTAATATGTTGCAATGCTGTAAAACATTCAAAAATTCTGGAGACAAAAAGGTAGCATTATTCAAAGATTCTTAAAAACAAAACTTTTATATATACGTTATTGAAATTCTAAAAAACATATAAGAAAATTAAATAAAAGGGAAGAAGTAAAATAAGAAAAGTGCAAGGAATAAATGAAAGAAAACAAAATAGAAAAATCTTCCAAATTTCTTTGGTACAATTACAAATCTACAACATTTGCTTTAAAATTCAATAGTACATATCATTTCTACAATTATAAACAGTTGTAAGTGTCAAATTCCAAAATTAAATTATGTATATATATATATTAGTTTTGAGCAAAATGTCCAAAAATGGTTTCCATTTACAAACAAAGTTAAAGTCTTTTCTTTGATCAAGATAATTAGTTTTGCCACTTATCCTATTCATTAACTTTATCATACCAACATTAAAAATATTTCCCAGGTTGATATATAATAGTTTTAGCTTTATATATTAAATAAAATATATACCCTAAGAAATGAAATAGTAAAATAATTAATTTTTAATGTTATGGCAATTGTAAATATTGTTTATTTACTCATATTTGATTTCTAGTCAATTATGTCCATCATCATCATCATCATCATCATTATTATTACTATTATTATTACTATTATTTTTGTTTCAAAATTGTAGATACTCCATCATTGGAACCTTAACCTCCCTTCCCCTCTCCTCTCTCCTTTCCTGTTCATAAGCCTCCTGGCAACTTACAAATAACTTCTAAAGTAAAGACCATATCAATATTGCAGGAGTTCCCAATACTAAAAACTGATAAAGTTTATTGCACTTACAAACTAAATAGAAGGAAATGCTTTCGGTTTCCTATTTATAGACCTCCAGAGAGGTCTCAGGTATGATTTATGGCTTCAATTTTTACAGTTTCAATTTTACAGTCATACACTCTTGTGGACATATAAACAAAGTCCTGTATCTTGCCATTTCCACATTCAGATATTCCTTGCTCCTTATTCGCAGAGCTGATGGGGATTCTTATACAACATCATTTAAATACATTTTCCAGGATTAATTCCCGCCATCTTCCAAAATATGAAATGACTTCAACACTCAGTGCAACAAGGTTGCGAATCCTCAGTAATTCTTAATACAAAGAAAAAGATTTGTTAACATTTTCCTCAGCAGTCTACTCTGAGTTTCATTGCTTTTGAATATCTTGATTGAATGGATATACTGTAGTCATTTGGACTTGAAATAATTCAAAGATTCTGTAGCATTTTTTCACTTTGTTACTCCTTCTTATCTGGAATATATTACAATCATATGTATGTGAAGGAATATTTTTGTTTTCAGTAGGAGAATTAGTACAGTAAAATAATAGTATTGCATAAACAACTACATAATATTCTTGGTTTCCTACTTTAGAAAGCAAGGAGCATCTGCCTGACAAGTCTTCAGTTTTTCTCGTCAGGAGATATAACCTTAGGTTAGTTTTATGACTCTTTCTAGCAGGGGAAAACATGGAGTTGCAGTTTAATATTTGAAGTTCAAGCTAAATGCCGTCACACAAAATAAGAATAAATTTGGAGCTTGTGGTTAAGTAGGAAGTGGCACTTCCTTTCCCCTCATAGAAACATAGAAACATAGAAGTCTGACGGCAGAAAAAGACCTCATGGTCCATCTAGTCTGCCCTTATACTATTTTCTGTATTTTATCTTAGGATGGATATATGTTTATCCCAGGCATGTTTAAATTCAGTTACTGTGGATTTATCTACCAAGTCTTCTGGAAGTTTGTTCCAAGGATCTACTACTCTTTCAGTAAAATAATATTTTCTCATGTTGCTTTTGATCTTTCCCCCAACTAACTTCAGATTGTGTCCCCTTGTTCTTGTGTTCACTTTCCTATTAAAAACACTTCCCTCCTGGACCTTATTTAACCTTAATTATAAGTAACACTAGTCAATATAAGCAATACAGCAATGACAATGCTAACACTCCAAGAATTTTACAGAAAGAGTAATATTTAAAAAATTGGTCAAAATACATATCATTGTTTTTAATGTTCCTTTGTCTTCTATATAACCCACCTATGTTCTGTGAAAAAATACTGAGACTCTAAAAAGATTGTAGGCAAAACCAAAAAATATAGTTAGTCATTGGTCAGAGGGGGAAAGATCTAATGACCCTAGGCCTGGCGGCAAAGATGAGTCTTCAAACTTTTTCGCAAAGCAAGGAGGGTGGGGGTGGTGTGAATCTATGGGGGGAGCTGGTTCCAGAGGGCCAGGGCCCCCACAGAGAAGGCTCTTCTCCTAGGCCCGCCAGCTGACATTGTCTGTTTGACGGGACCCTGAGAAGGCCAACTCTGTGGGACCTCACCGGGCACTGGGATTCATGGGGCAGAAGGCGGTCTCGGAGATAATCTGGTCCTATGCCATGTAGGGCTTTATAGGTCATAACCAACACTTTTAGAAGAGATTAGACAACTATTTGTCTGAAAGGGTGTTGTGGTTAGCTCTGGCCCAGCTCCTGCCCCAAGGACTGTGGATGAAGGGGAGACATCCACATGCTGCAGGCCTGTTTTGCCCCTGGTGGAATCTGCTGATGAAGGCTCCTCTGACCAAGAAGACATGAGTGACAGGGAGGAGGAGAGTGTGGCAGACAGCTCAGAAGGAGATCAATTATCTAGCTCCTCCTTGGATTCAGAACAAGAGTTAATGATACAGCCACGCATGCGGAGAGTGATGCATAGGCAGCAACAACTGAGAGATTATTATCAAAGAAAATGAGGCCACCTGTGGTTGGGTGGGGCTGTGGTAATTAGTGAGGCTGCTATAAATAGCAGCCTGTGGGTTTGGCCATTGTGGAGGATTATCTGATCGTTTTGTTTCGTGACTGCTTTACTGACTTTGACTTTTTGTGTGCTGATTTTTTCCCGCTTTGAAACTAAACCAGAGCAAAGTGTGTGTCACTTTGTGAAAGAAGAAGGACTGTGAATTGCCTCACAGCTGCAAGCTAAGTATCACAGAACTGATAAGGGACTTGTACAAATTATCAGTTTGGTTGTAGACGAGTGCTCTTTGCTATACCAAAAGAGGGCTTAGGTTAAGTGACTTTTCATTATAAAGAACATTGTTTTGAATTTTCAAACGTGTGTGTGTCTGAAATTTGTACCTGTGAATTTTTGGGAGGAGTCTACCAGAGAGCCCGACAGAACAAAAGGGTATGGGGTTTCCTGCTTCAGCAGGGGTTGGAATAGAAGACTTCCAAGGTCCCTTCCAACACTATCATTTTGTTATTCAGAAAAGTTTCCTATAGTTACTTCAAGGGAAGTTATTGCACTTTTCATTCAAATGACTGGCTGTGATTCTTTTCCATTTTAAAACTTACCTTTTCCCACATGAAATAACATTTCATACAAATTGTTTCTATTTAAGAATGGATTTTTTTTGCTATCATCTTAGTTGTAATAATGTTTATAATAAACAGCCATCAACTGATTCAAACCTCATTCACTAGTAAATTTGTCTATGTATTAACACGTACGTGAATGAAAACATCTTAGCTTGTTAGCAGAAATATAATAGGGAAAGTGTTAATGAACTTCCTTAAGTAAAACTGGGAAGCAGCACAAAGAAAAACCTTTTAGTTTCTCTCAAAATGTATTTCTGATGCTATAAGAACAAAGACAAAGATGTTTTGTCAAAACTTTAAACCCAGGATAGCATTGGGATTAAGGTTCTCAGAGCATTGGGGATAAGGTTTATGGTAAAAATGTGTGTGTGTGTGTGTGGGTATGTATGAAAGAGATAGAGGTCATCTTGAGCTCCTTGAAAGAAAAATATAATAAAACAAATGCTAACATGTCTGAGATAAACAGTATGTGCTTGTACTGATAATTTAGGAGTACATGCCAGTGTAATTTTCATTATTGCTTATAATTATGTTTCTGCATAATGTTGCTACACAGAAAGAGAAAAACACAATGGATATGCATGCCGGTATGATGTAATGTCTGTACTACTACATTTATCGTGAAAAAGTAACCCATTGCTCAAAAGTAATCTCAGCATTACCACAGGCAAGAAAATTAAAGACGATTAGAGAACAAAGATGTTATAGTAGAAAAGGCCTTGAACTAAGGATATCTCCCTTTCTCAGTCTTGGAAGTGTTGTCAAGCTGTGGGGATACAGAGCTGATAATGATGTGCTTGAGGGACTGAATGCAGAGAACCACAAAGATGACCTTGGAGAAGATTGTGGTCGCTGTTAGAAAACATGGGCTCAGCCCAGGAAAACAAGATAGCCGTAAGCAATAAATTTCAAGTTGCATTGCTCCGGCTTCCTTTGGAATAATACAGAAGGAAGAGATTATAGTGAAGCTTTTAAAATTCTGTTCTTATAGCCTAGAACAGAATGTGTCAAACTCAATTTCATTGAGGGCTCCATCATGATTATGTTTGACTTGGGGTGGGTGTGGGCAGCTTGATGTCACTCACGTGACATCTGTGGTGGTCTGTGGTGGTCTGAGCGCTCCCTCCCAAGCTCTATCTTTATTGGCAGAGGCACTGCAGGCTAGTCCGCTGTTTCAGATGGTGGACCCATGAGCCAGATCTAAACACCCCAGGCCTTGAGTTTGACAACTCAAAGTGCACTAGAGTGCCTTTCGTCCCCTGTCCAATTGTCTTTCCTTTATCTCATATATTATATATATTTTCTTCCTTTCATATATCTTCTCTTCTATTTTCACTTTTATCCTTATATATACTACTTCATGTTTATTTTCTTCCTATGTATTTGTGTATTGGATAAATAAATTAAATAAATAAACAAACAAACAAAGAAATAATCCTGGCCTAGAATAATAGAATTGTAGGAATGGAAGGGGTTCTTGTAGGTCTTTTAGTCTAACTTCTTATCCAAAATCTACGAGACCGCCTTCTGCCGCACGAATCCCAGCGACCAGTTAGGTCCCACAGAGTGGGCTTTCTCCAGGTCCCGTCAACACAGCAATGTCATTTGGCGGGACCCATGGTAAGAGCCTTCTCTGTGGTGGCCCCAGCCCTCTGGAGCCAACTCCCCCCAGAGATTAGAATTGCCCCCACCCTCCTTGACTTTCGTAAACTCCTTAAAACCCACCTCTGTCATCAAGCGTGGGGAACTAAGACATCTCCCCCTGCCTATGTAGTTCTAGTACATGATATGACTGTGTGTATGTTTGTTATATTGGGGTTTCTTGCTTTTAGATTTTAAATGTGTAATTGTTATCTTAGATTTTTTAATTATTAGATTTGTTCATATATATTGTTTTTTTGTTGTTGTGAGCCGCCCCGAGTCTGCGGAGAGGGGTGGCATACAAATCTAATAAATAAAATCAAATGGTTATCCAGTTATTTCTTGAAAATCTCCAGCAATAATGGTGTGCTTTTGAGAGGTTGGACTGTTTTATTCTTATGTGTAAAGACAGATTCAAAGAAGAAATTAAGCAGATAAGCTGAAGCCCATCACTTTCTTGCAATCTTCAGCCATTAGTGGACCAATCATTTCCTTGATTTTCTATTGTACTATATATATTGAAAGAATCTCATTTTGTTATTTTTGCCATTTATTGCACATCATAGTTCACTCAAAGCTTTAGCTTTCCTGACTCTGTCCTGACAGATTTGGGCTATTTGCCGATATTCTTTTCTGGTGATGTGCCTATATTAGTAAAGCAGAGTTCCTGCATTTTGAGGAGAAGCCACTTCCTGACCTGACCTGCAGCAAAAGGTCGACAGTAAATGTAAACTTTTAGACAACAGTTTAAAACATCTTTGATTCCCTTCCTAAATCTCACATATATTCACACCAACATGACAAGCCAAAATGCAGTTTCATGTTATTTCAACATTGGTTTATTATTATAGTGACAAGGACAAAATAATACTTTTATTGATCAGTCCAAAATTTCAAGACAGTTGTGTGGGACACAAGATTTTCACTGAAAGAATGGATATAGAAACATACAGCACGATTCCAAAACATTATAGAAGTATGCAAAGCAAGACAAAAAGAACCCTTAATTAAAGAACTGAAGCAAAAAGTGTACTTACCAAAAAATCAAAGTCAAAATCAAATTGCTTTGCATTACGGGTCACCCCTTCACCCCCTAAACACAGAGCAAAAATATTAAAATTAATAATGAAACTAATGGTTATCTCACCTGTATCCAGCCCACCCCTGGATACAGGTGAAATATGTTGACCTGATGACTACTTAACAGCCATCTGTAATTTTATTTATTTATTGGATTTGTATGCCGCCCCTCTCTGCAGACTCGGGGCGGCTAACAACAGTAATAAAACAGCATATAATAATAATCCAATACTAAAAACAGTTAAAAACCGATTATTATAAAAACCAAACATACATACAGATATACCATGCATAAAATTGTAAAGGCCTAGGGGGAAAGAGTATCTCAATTCCCCCATGCCTGGCGGCAGAGGTGGGTTTTAAGCAGCTTACAAAAGGCAAGGAGGGTGGGGGCAATTCTAATCTCTGGGGGGAGTTGGTTCCAGAGGTCCGGGGCCACCACAGACAAGGCTCTTCCCCTGGGTCCCGCCAAGCAACATTATTTAGTTGACGGGACCCAGAGAAGGCCCACTCTGTGGGACCTAACCGGTCGCTGGGATTCGTGCAGCAGAAGGCGGTCCCTGAGGTAATCTGGTTGGGTGCCATGAAGGGCTTTATAGGTCATAACCAACAATTTGAATTGTGACCGGAAACTGATCGGCAACCAGTGCAGACTGTGGAGTGTTGGTGTAACATGGGCATATTTGGGAAAGCCCATGATTGCTCTTGCAGCTGCATTCTGCACGATCTGAAGTTTCCGAACACTTTTCAAAGGTAGCCCCATGTAGAGAGCATTACAGTAGTCGAGCCTCGAGGTGATGAGGGCATGAGTGACTGTGAGCAGTGACTCCTGGTCCAAATAGGGCTGCAACTGGTACACCAGGCGAACCTGGGGAAACGCCCCCCTCGCCACAGCTGAAAGATGTTTCTCTAATGAGAGCTGTGGATCGAGGAGGACGCCCAAGTTGTGGACCCTCTCAGAGGGGGTCAATGATTCTCCCCCCAGGGTAATGGATGGACTGATGGGATTGTCCTTGGGAGGCAAGACCCACAGCCACTCCGTCTTGTCTGGGTTGAGTTTGAGTTTGTAATAATGATTAACCTGTTATTGTACATTTGAATGAATGAGCTAATGAATTCTTGAGTTTCAAGTGAAAATGACAAAAAAGCATTTAACGGAAGTCTAGGAATGTAACTTAGTGTCAGAGGAAGTGAGAGAAGTAAAGTAAGCAGTGGACACAGTGGAAAAGAGAAGAAATAAGATCATTAGTTATGATATAGGAAGGAATCAAAATTTAATACCATATACAAGAAATTGGGTGAACTATAAAGATTGATACCTTGTAGATACAGTAATTACTTTGAACAATGTATTTGTTACTGTTCAGGGTCTCTTTTTCAATGGGAGAAGACACCATTTTCTTTCACTAAGAAAATAGAATGGTTTGTTATACCCTTTCTGTCTGGCTATTGACTTCAGGCTATAAACCAGAGATCTAGAATCTGGGGACAGACTGATGGCCCTTATGCCTTGGTTAGGTTGAAATGGTTGACTCAAGGGGGTTATTGTTTTGATGGTGCAGATTTGTCAGTAAGAGTTGGAAAGCATTGGCACTCAGAAAAGCTTTACGAATTATTAGAATTATATATGCCTCTAGATTGTCCTGCTGTTTTATTCTATTATTTTTCTGCATAGCATATAACACACGGATACAAAAAGATGCCCATTTTGAGACCTTTCAACAAGAGAAAACTACTTCCTGAATAACCAGTGGCAGAGAAGATGGAGATGGAAATTGAATTCCATATTCCCTGTCAGTTTTAGATCTGGTGATGTCCAACACACAACTAACATGGGCAGTTTTCCCATGAGGTGGGCCACTCTTTAGGTCTGTAAAAAGATTGGCTATTATTCATTTAACCCAAGATCCTTGCTTGCTAAATTCAGAAATGTCTTGGAAAGCATAGAGAAAACGCCACATCAGGAAGAACTCATGGGGGGTTTTTTTGCTGGTGGTATACAATGATTTTTTTTTCCTGAAAGGATTTTTGGCATTTGCAGTGAAGCAGCCAGCTGCTTGTTTTATGGTTTCCATAGTGATTAGAACATGATATAAAGGTAATAGTGGCAGTAGTTTCAGTAAAGGGAGTGAAAGGCAGTATGGATTCTCCATAAGCAAATAAATGAATCTGGGGATAAAAGAGGGAAGGAAAGTGGCTGACAGTCAGTCCCATAAATTCAAATATAATATGTAAAAAAGATGTCACTGTCTTTTTTAATTGCACAAAATGCAGTTTATTATTTGCTGTCATGCTGGCTATATTATCCCTAAAGGATCCATTTTTTCCTGCATTTCTATATAATAAATGTTAGATTTGCACCCATTGCTTGCCCCTCTGTTCCTCTCTGTTACCTTCTGTTTCCCTGTCCTTGTCTTCTGTAACTCATGGGTGGTCTGGGGGGCATTTGGGCATCCTGGTAAGTTGATGGCTGTGTGGCTTTGCAAGATTTAGCTATATAGCCTCTCTTTTGGCAATGGTGGCAAATGATTCCCAGAATTTACACAGCGGTTGCCTAGGCAGCCAGAACAAGAAAGCTGTTTTTGATCACCTTTCTTTTCTGTTGGATCTGGTACATGTGGTCATCTTCATACTTGTAGTCTTCCTCATCCTCCGGAACCTTAGACTTCCAGTCAACCTGCTGCTGGGTTTTATGGATTCTGGTAGTTTTTCAGAATTTGGCTGCAGAGTTGTCTGACAATTTGGCAGCTCATCGACCACATTTTGAAAGTGGCTCCCCTGTAGGAGTTTCTTTTTGAGGGTCAAATCCCTCATGCCCAAGTTGATTATGTCCTCCATCATTTCCTCCAGATTAACAAACTCACACTTGGATGCAAGTTTATTTATTTATTTTTTAATTATTTATTTATTTTGTCCAATGCACAATAATACACAATGAAGGTTATAGAGAATATAGTAGAGAAGAAATACGAGATATAGGAGAGACTATAGGACAGGGGACGGAAGGCACTCTAGTGCACTTATGTACGCCCATTACTGACCTCTTAGGAATCTGTAGAGGTCAACTGTGGATAGTCTAAGGCTAAAACGTTGGGGGTTAGGGGATGATACTAAAGAGTCCAGTAATGAGTTCCACTCTTCGACAACCTGATTACTAAAGTCATATTTTTTACAGTCAAGTTTGGAGTGGTTAATATTAAGCTTGAATCTGTTGTGTGTTGTTGTGATTGAAGCTGAAGTACTCTTTGGCAGGCAGGACATTGCAGCATATGATCTTGTGGGCAATACTTAGATCATGTTTAAGGTGTCGTAGTTC
Source organism: Erythrolamprus reginae (assembly GCF_031021105.1). Lineage (NCBI taxonomy): Eukaryota > Metazoa > Chordata > Lepidosauria > Squamata > Dipsadidae > Erythrolamprus > Erythrolamprus reginae. The sequence continues at coordinate 33,552,263 of NC_091953.1, read as the reverse complement.
TAAGCTTTCAAAACCCAGGATTGTAAGTCTAGTTTCGTAGGGTATATTCTGTTTCAAGTGGAGGAATGAAGGGCTCTTCTTGTGAAGTATCTTTGAACATTTTCAAGGGTGTTAATGTCTGAGATACAATATGGGTTCCAAACAGATGAGCTGTATTCGAGGAAGGGTCTGGCAAAAGTTTTGTAAGCTCTGGTAAGCAGTGTGTGATTTCCAGAGCAGAAGCTATGTAGGATTAGATTAACAACTCTTGAGGCCTTCTTGGCGATGTTGTTGCAGTGGGCTTTGGCACTTAGATCTTTAGTTATTAGTATTCTGAATTTATTTATTTAGTTATTAGTATTCCGAGTTCCTGGAGTTTGTTAACAAAATCACTGATCGATTCCCCTTCTTGTTGTCTTTGATGGTAGAACTTGTTTCTGCATACCATCAGGGATTGGGGGGCACATAGTGTCCCTCAGCACTGTTCGTAATGTAGACCAGGAGATCGACTCTATGTCTGTTGGTGCCACCAGGGTTTGAGCCATCTTGTATGTCCGTGGCCCATAGTAAGTTAGGAAGAGAGCCCTCTTCTGATTATCTATGCCAGTAGATTTTGGAAATTGTTCACTTCCAGGAACATGCGAAACTGGGACATGTAGGTTTGCAATTCTTCCATCTTTGGATCGAAGAGGGCTGGAGCTGGAGACTGTTGGTGTGTCATTCTTTGGTTCGGCCAGAGCATGTTGGGTTGTGCTTCAAAGATGTCCGTGTATGCCACGAGGTCCTCTTCCACTACCTTCATCACCAGTGTTAGATTTGCGTATGAATGAAGAATCAAGACAGAGAATAGTTCAGCACCTTTATTTATTGTACTGTAATTGTATTTATTAGATTTGTATGCCACCCCTCTCCGAAGACTCGGGGCGGCTAACAACAATATAAAAAGACAATGTAAACAAATCTAGTATTAAAACCAATATTACTTATTGTTACTTACTTAAGCAATTACTAAGCAAGAACTACGAGCAAATGCAGAGAAGCTGCTTTTAAGAGCTTCGCTGAAACCCGGCTGGCCAGTGACAGCCATTCAAATCTGGTGCCACTATACTGGCCAATCAGCGGCAGTTATGCAAATTTACTCGATACGTCAGAACATAACAATAAATATCACTGTATTTGGACTTAAAGTTACTTAATCAACACCTAGTTATGCATGAATAGAAAATCAGATGTAAAATAACTGATTTAATGGCCTTTTACAGGGAATCCTCAATTTATAACAATAATTGGGACCAGAATTTCTGTCACTAAGCAAGGCATTTATTAAAACAGTTATGCCTGTTTTTAATTACCTGTTTTGCCATGGTGGTTAAATGTATCACTTCTTCCCCCATTAACTTTTCATATTGGAAGCTGACTGAACACGATCTAAGTATTGCCCACAAGATCATATGCTGCAACGTTCTACCTGCCAATGACTACTCCAGCTTCAATCGCAACAACACAAGAGCACGCAACAGATTCAAACTTAATATTAACCGCTCCAAACTTGACTGTAAAAAATATGACTTCAGCAACCAAATTGTCGAAGCGTGGAACTCATTACCTGACTCAGTAGTGTCAACCCCTAACCCCCAACATTTTTCCCTTAGACTATCCATGATTGACCTCTCCAGGTTCCTTAGAGGTCAGTAAGGGGCGTGCATAAGTGCACCAGTGTGCCTTCCGTCCCCTGTCCAATTGTCTCTCCTTATCTCAATTATCTTTTCTTCCTTTCAAATATGTTCACTTATACTTTTATATCTTTTCTTCTATTCTTTTCTTTATTTATATTATTACATATCTATTCTCTTCAATGTGTATTATGAATTGGACAAAATAAATAAATAAATGAATGAATGAATGAATGAATGAATGAATGAATACATTATCCCAGTAAATGGCAGTTACCGCAAATATAGGCTGTTTGCCAAGCACCCAAATTTTCAGCCATGACCGCAGGGATGCTGAGAGACCACCTCCACTACAACCCTCTCGTTTTACAGTGATAAAATGTGTGAGAAAGGAGAACCCACGAGCCACATAGCTGCTCTTTTATGGAGTGCCAGCTCCATCCAGAATACAAGCTGTAAAATATAAAGGGCATAGGCGGGGAATCACATCGGAACATGCATTTTTAAAATTCACATTGAATTTTAATCACCATGACTATAATCTTAATTATGAGGAGTAGGAGATGACATTTGTTTCTTTTTGGAGGCAGACCAAAAGAGAGTATCAAGAGACTAAGTCTCTTTTCAGGCAGCTATTCAATGTATGGTCAAGATCCTGACCTTTGTGCATTTAGCTGATTACCTGGGCATAAACTGTGCGTACAGGGCCTGGATGTGCAAATACTCTTGCAAGCAATTTGCAATCCTGTTCAGACTGTGTGAAAAAAATTAAATGTGCATACAGCAACAACACAAGAGCACGCAACAGATTCAAACTTAATATTAACCGCTCCAAACTTGACTGTAAAAAATATGACTTTAACAATCGAGTTGTCGAAGCGTGGAACTCATTACCGGACTCAATAGTGTCAACCCCCAATCCCTTACACTTCTCCATTAAACTCTCCACGATTGACCTCTCCAGATTCCTAAGAGGCCAATAAGGGGCGTACATAAGTGCACTGATGTGCCTATCGTCCCCTGTCCAATTGTCTTTCCTTTCCCTTTTATCTTATATATTCTCTCCTCTATATATATTCTCTTCCTATCTACTTCTCTTCTTTTTTACTTCCTATCTTTATATATATTACTTAATGTCTATTCTCTTTCACATGTATTGTATATTGGACAAAGAATAAATAAATAAATAAATAAATAATAAAATAAAAATAAAACAGAATAGAATAGAGTAGAATAGAGTAGAATAGAATAGAATAGAATAGAAGGAATTTGTCTTGGTGCATATGCTCTCAGCGTACATAAAAGAAAAAGATACATTTGTCAAGAATCATGTGGTATTGTTTATTATTATTATTATTATTATTCTATTGTTTATGTGTTCCCTTTATTTTTTTGAACAGTGTATAAATAAATAATTGAACATACCCCCCCACACCCCCACACATGCACATGAACACAGGGGGGAAAAAGCCTTGTTACGCTTACTCTTACAAACTTTCTCACTATTCACATTCAACACCAACATATGTTTCACAAAAAGCTTTTCATATCTGTGGCAGCTTAAAAGGCTTCATTGATAAAATGCAATTACAAACTTCCCTCCAGACTGAAAGCATGAAAGAGTATCAGAATGGAGAAAAAGTAGTCTCTTACAAAGGAACAAAGGCAGGGAATTTGCTAAATTGCGTAGTTTTTACAAATCAACAAAATAAGGGATGAAATCAACAAAATAAGGGAAGACATCATTCCATGACAACAGTTTGGAGGAAGTACAAAAAGAAATGAAAAACAAAAACAAAAATGCAACATATTTATTTTATTTATTTATTTATTTATTTATTAGATTTGTATGCCGCCCCTCTCCGAAGACTCGGGGCGGCTAACAACAATAAAGAAGACAATGTAAACAAATCTCATATTAAAAATAATGTTAAAAAACCCAATTTAAGAAACCAATCATACAAACAAGCATACCATGTATAAATTCTATAAGCCTAGGGGGAAGGGAAAAATTTCAATTCCCCCATGCCTGATGACAGAGGTGGGTTTTAAGGAGCTTGCAAAAGGCAAGGAGGGTGGGGGCAACTCTGATATCTGGGGGGAGCTGGTTCCAGAGGGTCGGGGCTGCCACAGAGAAGGCTCTTCTCCTGGGTCCCGCCAAATGACATTGCTTAGTCGACGGGACCCGGAGAAGGCCAACTCTGTGGGACCATATGTTAGGGACCAAATGCAACATATGTTAGGATTTTCCATAAAGCCAGCCAAATAAGGACGTAGCATACAAAGCCTGACTAACTTATGTCAAAGGGTGGGGTGGAGGAAACAAGCCCAAACCCCCAAAAGGAAACCTATGGGGTGAGAAACTGGAATATCCTGGGAAAATGTTAGAAATAATTAACTGGAATTTTTAGAAGGAGTGGGGAAACATAATATTGGAACACCTTATTTCTGTAACGGCTAATCAGATTTGGAATGGCTTGGTTTTCTGATAGAAGATGGAAGAATTCCATTAAAAAGTCCAATTGTAAAATGAATAACTTCCCTTCTCAAATAATAAACTACATTTGAAAAAAAAATGTATTTGATTTATATTCTGCCTTTCTATCAGGATTTCAAAGAAAATATAAAGCATCCCTTCCACCAATTTTTTCCCCATAACAACTGGGTGGAAAGCCTCATATATCTCCTATGAGTTATTTGAAGCTAAAATAGTGAGCAACTCAAGTCACCCAGTGGATTTCTATCATAATTTCCATGTGGATTTTAGTCCATCTTCTTAACCACTACATTACATATACTTCCATATAATTCTTGGAAACCTAAGAGGAGAATTCAAAAAATGATAAACTGATCACATAATTTATTTATTAATCGATTTCTATAATAGCACTGTAGTGGTTGTAGGCAGCATGTGTATTCTGAATATGAAACATTAAGATTAATTTTGAAATGAATAAGAGAATATTAAGAATTAACAATTCTGCAGAATGGTAAAACAAGTAGTAAATCTTGAATTGTTTTTTTGAATATTGAGAAACCAGTGACTGACATAAAAAATTTAAAAAATGATTTTATTTATTTATTCATTCATTCATCCATTTATTTATTTATTTATTTATTTATTTATTTATTCGACTTCTATGCTGCTCAATTCTGAAGGACTCAGGACGGCTTACAATAATAATATATACATTAAAAATATAAATATATTATTATACAAATGAAGGCAAATTTTTCCAGGATAATGCTGCAGGATCTAATTCCACTGGGACAAGAGGTTGAGTCTTTTGCATGTTGGAACACATCCTTAGGGAATTTCACTCTCTCCACAATGTGTGCACCAGGTTGTATGCACTATGTGCAATATGTGTAATATTTATGTGGTACCTGGTATAATCATCATCATCATCATCATCATCATCATCATCATCATCATCATCACAAAAACAGTAATACAAAGCAAACAAGATTGATATGCTGGATTTTGTGTCACAATATCACAAGTTGAACACTTCCTAAGTGTCTACGACTGTGTGATGTATTTTCGTATGATCTGCACAGATCCAAGTTCGGTGGCCTTTTGCAAGTGAAAGGTCGTGATTTTGTCAATGTTTATTGTTTTCAAATGCTGGCTGAGGTCTTTTGGCAGAGCACCCAACTACTACTGAGACTACCTGTACTGCTTTATGTAGTTCAATTTTAAGATCATGAACAGTTTTTCTTGTTGTTTTTCATCAATTCAACTGTCACCTGGCATGGCAACATCAATGATCCACATTTTTTTCTTTTCCACAATCATGAGGTCTGGTGTATTGTGTTTCAAAACCTTGTCAGATTGAATTAGAAAGTCCAAAAGTATTTTGGCATGTTTGTTTTCAACTACTTTCTCGGGTTTATGATCCCATCAGTTTTTACCATTCGTGTATGGTAGTTGTGGCACAGGTTACAATGGAGCATCTGGGCCATGTAGTTGTGCCTCTGTTTGTAGTCCATCTGTGCGATTTTCTCGCAGCCACTGAGGATATAATCAATTGTTGTTGTTGTTTGTTGTTGTTGTTATAATAAATTATAATAACGCCAAGAGGAACTGCTGCGGACACATTCCATCCAGTATGGATTTTAAAAAGTTTTTTTTAAAAAATGAATTAAAAGTATAAAATATTTTGTTAAAATGTTAAAATGTAAAAATGGAGTTAAAAGTTTAAAATAAATTAAAATTAAGTTTAAAATTTAAACATATAAATGACTTAAGAATATTTTATATCAGTATCTTAGATTTGTTTAATATAATCCTTTGCACGAGTTATATTCTCATGTTTTACTACTCAATTTTAGCATATTATACTGCATTTTAACTTATTATTTATTTATTCAAATTCTCTCTATTTTAGCCAATTTTATTGTATTTTAACCAGTCACAGTTTTATGACGACCGATGTGGTCCTTTTTCTCGCTTTGATATGGTCGATTGACTAATCAAATAAAGTTGATATTGATATTGATTTATTATTATTATTATTATTATTATTATTATTATTATTATTATTATCCTATATTATAGCAGTGATCCATGCAGCATCACTCCCAGTTATGTCTTTTTGATAATCTTTCCTCTGATCAGAATTTAAATAAGACTTTTGGCTGGCAAATACTACTTAGGAAATAAAGGAGAAAAGCAAGCTAGAACTAAACAGAAATTTCCTGACAGAACAATTAATCAGTGCCTTCAGAAATTGTGAATGATTGGACAACAATTTGTCTGAAGTAGTATACCTGAACAGAGGGTTGGACTAAAAGAATTTCAAGGTCCCTGCCAACCCTGTTATCCTGTTTTCCACTGAAATATGCTATTGGAATTCCAGGTTGCATTAAGTTATTTACAGTGTGTTTTTAAAAAAACAACAACACACAATCATTTTAGTAGTAAGATAGATTAAAATGTATATCTGTTGTAGTATTTGGCAGGAAAATCTAGCTAGAAGATGCATATAAAATATTGACATTTTAATTGTGAATTTTCTGGAATGTTGCTTTATTTCTAAGCATTATCCTGCAGTATTCAACCACTCCAGTCCATTAAGTTCTTAATTTTCTGTGATTTGTATGAAAGAGAAAGTCTATGCTGAAGGAATTACAATGCAGGAAAAGGACAAAGCATTGTGGATTTAAGCTCTCCATGGTCAAATAGTATGACTTTATTAGCAGTATTTCTTTCCAACTTGGAAAATGGTACTTTGTAGAACCTGCCTCAATCTTGGAGAAATTTATCAGGATGAGAAAAATCAGATGAAGGTTACTCCAAAGGAAGAAGATCTAATAAATTTTGATAAGGATTTAGCTGATTTTTAGACCATTAGGATAATTTTTAGTCAGCATTATTCATTCACAGAGAAGGGTTTTTAAAAAATATATATATAGATATTATGTTTATGTTTTCTTCTTTGATTTTGCACATTGGGTCAGAGCTCTGTACCAGGACTAACCAACCTTATTTCTGATATCCTTCTTTATTCGTATTTTCAGAGTGTGGCAATTTGGAGGCTGGTTCATCTTTCACATTTTATCATGGAATCCTTTACAATTCCTTCCAAATCTGTTTTCTTTGTTTATGTATTTTCTTTTTTTTAAAAAACCCCTATTTCTACGATAACAAAATTTCTAAATTTCTAGGATTACTTGATTTATTATCTTAGAAACTGAAGATGAAGTCCCATGGGATTGGGTCACATAGAAGTAAATTAAATTATATCTTCAACTGACTCTTCAAATATTAAAATCATGGGTTCTAATGTTGAATTTTACCTGAACTCACTTCTAAACTGAAAATCAACGAGCAATTAAATATTGTTTGTTTGTAGGTATGATTGGTTTTAAAATAAGGGTTTTTTAGTTGTTGTAGTACTGGATTTACATGCTGTTTTTATTATTGTTGTTAGCCGCCCCGAGTCTACGGAGAGGGGCGGCATACAAATCCAATAAATAAATAAATAAAAATAAATCCATAATTTTACCTCTAGATTCAGACTGCTTGGATTTATTTGATTAAACGTTGGGAAGGAAAGAATGATAGAGGTATCATTCTGGATAAAGTGGAACTTGAACCTTGGAGAGCTACAACCCATATAAGCACCAGATGGTGCACAGCCTAAGCTGCTGGGATATTTCAAGAAAACACGGTCTGCTTCCTTCAACTTGTTTCAAAGAATGCCAGATATTTTCAGTCGACTGCATATTTGCATAAAAGACGCTTTCTAAAACTGGCCAAGAAAATACAGCTTTTTCATTCTCTGCTCAAACAGAAAAATGTATTCATGTGCTTCGCTGCGTATGACACTTACTTTAAACACGGACATTTTACATACATAAATGTTTGCATGTGTTAAAATAAATTAATGAGACAGAAAAAAAGTCTTCATTTTTACAAACAGGAATATAGGGACATCATTTACCTTGTCTCTACATAGAATAAATACAGGCATATTTTTATTATCTGTATCAGTATGAGATAGACATGAGTCATACCTTTATTCTTTTTTATTATTAAGGTATATTTATGTACCATTTGCTCTTCTATAAGATACCAGGTCAGTACAATAAGCATTTCAGGCAAGAGAGTCTTGACAAAGCAATCTCCTTAAAAGCTGTGAGACCAGAACAATTCATCCTATTTATACTTTTGAACCAGAGGAGGCTGTGGTGCCAAGATTAGAAAAATCAGCCAATGGAAGCAGGTATTTGGGCTGGAAAAGGTTATGCGCTAGCCTTCTTGTCAAGCCTTGCCATTTGATTTTCACAGTAATACAGTTACTGAAAATGACTGATGTGTCTGCAAGTGTAAGGTGGGGGTGAAAAATCTTGTGGGTTATGAACAGATAGTTAGATCACCAACAGCAATAGTAAGTGACAGCACATGCCTTCAATCATAGCTGCCATCTATGCACCACTTTCACTTGGCACCCAGCCTGCCTTTAATGGAATGTGACCCACATTTGGGAATGAGATCATCTGTAATCCATTTAGCGGAACTGTATGAGCAAGACTCTGAGGCTAGCGCTATATTCCCACAATTACATTTCCCAATATTATGATTAGGAGAACAAAATCTGCTGCATCTCTTTCTACATTTGTAAAGTTATTTTGCAACAAAATACAGCATTTCTGAATAATTTCTGTATCAGGAATGATAATTTCCCAGAAGCAAAACAAACGCACCAAAAGGCTATTTTACACTTTGGCATATCCTTTTTCAGATTGGGTTTCCCAAAATTTTAACTGCTGAAAAATAATAGACAAAAGTGGGAGCTTATTTGCATAACAATCTAAGTAAGAATTAATAAGTATATGACTTGTATGGGGGTTCAGGGAGGGGTAGTACTTCTGTTGTAGGGGTATGTTGTGTCCTTTTATGTTAGTTCATTTTAGGGCAGCTTTTAGGGCAATTTATCCCCACCTGTCACTCAGCTCTCACCTGTGACTCCTGGGCAACAGCTTCAACAGGCTGGCCAAACCAGGTTGAGAATCGCCATTGGGTCATTGACCTTCAGTGAGATAGGGACTTATCTATCCTGAGCATGTGAAGACAGAGCAGACTGAGCAGATGAAATCAACTAGAAAAGGATAATAATAATAATAATACGAATAATAATAATACGAATAATAATAATAATACGAATAATAATAATATGAATAATAATAATAATACGAATAATAATAATAATAATAATAATACATATAATAATAATACGAAGATCTAAAAATCGACCTGCAACGATTCTGGCATAAGCCAGTGAAAGTGGTCCCAGTGGTACTTGCCACGCTGGGCGCAGTGCCAAAGGATCTCAGCGGACATTTTAAAACCATTGGAATTGACAAAATCTCCATCTGTCAATTGCAAAAGGCCTCTTTACTGGGATCGGCAAACATAACTCGCCGCTACATCACACAGTCCTAGGTGCTTGGGAAGCGCCCGACTGGTGATGAAATACGAAATCCAGCATAGTGATCTCGTTTGCTGTGTTGTATTGACATAATAATAATAATAATAATAATAATAATAATAATAATAATAATATATTAGATTTGTATGCCACCCCTCTTCGAAGACTCAAAGACAACTCCAAAGACTCGAGGACAATGGTCAGGAAGGCGGTCTCTGCAAGTGATGTGATATGCTAAGGGCATGGCAAGACACACAAAAGATGCCCTGGTCAACCACTGCGCTCAGCCTATCTCCAACTGTCTGAAGTCTTGTCCTATTAGAGCAAGATGGAATCTGGGAAGAGAGAATGAGGTTGACTATGTGCAACTGTCCCTTACTTTAATCCAATTCACGTGCAAGCCATAGCATCCCCCCAATTTATATGTCAAGATCCTCTCAAGGAGGACCTTGAGAATCCCATAACTATAACTAAGATTTTAAGATTACTATTTTTTCAAACTGTAAATAATTGATATCTTGGATTCTTAACTCTGATACTAAATAGTTGAGTTGTTGAAAGTTTGAAGGGACTCAAGATAGTAGCTGACTGAGGACAGAAAAAATTCCAGTATGAAACTTATATTGGAATAAACTCCAATTAAATAGTGTGTCAGTCCTTCAAGGACTCCTGACCAGGAAACCAAAATCATGTATTAATAGTACTTTTATTATAAGGTTGCAGTGACCACAACTTGGAAATTCTTCCACCTTCTAGAACAGTGTTTCAAATTAGTGGTCTGCGGGCCAGATGTAAAATCACCTGAGATTTTGAGTAGCACCACATGCAAGCTTGTCTATTGCATTTCCTGCAAAACTCTGATGTGCCTATCTTTCCCTTTATGTTCTTCTTTCTTGAGTCTAGTCCTTGTACACATATTCACTTCTGGACCTTACCATTTTTGTTCTAATTATATAATGTTCTGATAAAGCAGGTGAAGTCAAATGTGTTTTCCAGCTTTTAAAAGATGTATTCCAACTTTTATTAGAATTCTTTCACAAAAGCATCATAGGTGGTTTTTCCAGGAATCTAAACTCTTCTCAGTGATTATATCTGTCTCATGTCAGAAATTATTGTGACTTCCTAATTCTAAAATCTCCAACTTGCTTGTGTGAAAGAAAATAAAAAAAAACTAGTTTCCTCTTTTCAGCAGCTACAAGAAGCATCAATGTAATGTCATATGTATCATGATATCATTATACAAATAGTGCAATGTTGCATAATAATTCATCATTTAAGTATGTAATTCTCTAATTTTGTGCTTAATTCATGATGCATGTGTCTGAGGACCCAGATTGTTGGGGGCAATATGCTTGTTGGGGGCAAACCACATAGAGAGGGCTGTAAAGAGAGGGCTGTAGAGCCCAGATTGTTGGGGGCAAACCACATAGAGAGGGCTGTAAAGTACTGTGAAGCAGTATATAAATCTAAATGATATTGCTAAGTCTAAATGATATATGATTGCCTTTTTTGCCTGCCATAATGGATGTTGTTACTCTTCTATAAAATAAGTAAAAAAATCTGGGAGTGAGAATCTCTTTTCTAGTGCAAATTAATTTTATATAATTGATTTCCTCTAAATATGAATTAAATAGTAGCTATTATCCGTTTATTGTAGAAAGCTTGGTTTGGACTGTGCCAACTGCATGGATTTAGTTACCCCAGATGGAATAATAACAATTAATATTTGGAACAGTCCACTCTTTGTGACTTATAAGCATTGGACATTAAATTTTCACTGGCAGCATCTTAGGCTTTGCAAAATTTGCACATTTATCTTGAAAAATAGAGCAAATTATTGAATGATTAGGGCTGCCATATGGATGGTTCATGATGCTACTAATCATTGTGAATTGCTTATGCTTTTTTTAAAAAAAGAGGGTTTGTGAGAAGAAAAAAGACAAAGGCAGCAGTGGGAGTACACATGAAATTTGCAAATGAAAAAAAGATGTCCATATTTCCCTTTATATTTTTTAATAGGGAATGATGATTGCATGATAAAAGCTTTTATGAAAGTGCCTTAGATTTCAGAAAACATGAAGAAATCTCTCTTGTCTTTATAAACTTGTCTGTCTGTGTCATTAATGGGTCCATTTAAGTTATCTAGGGATGTAGAAAATATAATTACAGCAGTAAGCATTTCTCTTGAATCATAACTTGTATCTTCTGACAAGATTACCAGAAATAAAGATTTTTTTTTCCCTGTAGAAGAAAACTGACAAGGAACAGGCCGGCAGTGAGCTTCTAGAAATGATTATGGACTTATAATGATGGTTATTGGCTGAAATCTGCTTGCTTTAGTTTTTCTAAGACTTTTAAGATGTTCAAAACACACACATATATGCCCTGAGCTTTTTGGGAAAAGTTCCCTGTTGTGATTCAGCCTGAGGCTGCTCAGGGACCAGCTGTGTCTCTGCTGGCTCCATGCCCGGAGGAGGATGACAGCGCAGAGGAGGGGGCTGAACAGTCGGACGGGGAAGAGGAAAATCAGGAATGGGATGGAGAACAGCATGAGAGCCCCCGGGGGGGGGGAGGCTCTCCCCAGCCAGTAGCTTGGAGTCATTAGGTGATGACGCACAAGCTGTCATTGACATGAGACAGCGACGTTCAGAGCAACGAAAGGAGCAGTTAAAGAGATATTATCACCATTGAAGTAGAAACAGCTGGGTTTGGGTGTGGTACTCATCAGCAGGGTTTAAAAGGCAGGCAAGCCCTTTAAGCCATGTGGAGTGTTATCAGCTTGGCGTGGCGTTATCCTGTCTTGTTTCTCGGCGTCTCTGTTCCTGGCTTGTGGCCCAGCAGCTTTGGAAGATCCGTGGGAGGTATAGGTCTGCTATCTACAGCCTTGGCTTGGCAGCAAGAATTCTGTATTGCTGCATGGACTTTTGGCCTTCGTGAATATATCTGAAGATACAGCATTTTCTTGTTTGTAAGGACATTTTCTGTTACCTGTGTTTTTCTTGAATTTTATAAAACTGCCTTTGCCTTTTACCAGTGTGTCTGGCTTCTCTTTTTGGGTTGGTATTGGCTTCTGGAGTGACCCAGACAGAACACTCCCCAAACTCAGAAAGATCAATTACAGGAAAATTATTTCAAAGTAGTTAATATTTCTTTCTGTATATCTTCCATTGCCTAACCTAAATCTTAAAGGCAAGTAAGACATGGCGATATATCTAAAGATATTTATTGTTTTCAAATCTAAGGGGAAAAAATTGTTAAGATACCTTCTGAAGTAAAACCAGTTAGAAACTTAAAATTGATAAATCTGTACTCAATTTTCTAAATTATATTTAAATTTCGGAATGCCATTTTCCCATGAGGAATTTGTTTACTACTCTGTCTCTGAACCTAAAACAGGAAGTGATAAATCAAGATGAAGAAGGTTCAGAAAGAAAGAAAGAAAGAAAGAAAGAAAATACCCTGAGAATTTTTGCAGAACACAAAATTCCAGCTGCAAAAAAGAAATGGTAAATGAAAACAAATGATTGTATGCATGGAATTTTACTAATTGAATTATTGTAACTTTTATTATCCTTTGCCTACATGACTCAGCTTGGGGGAAGCTGTATAAATCTGAAAAGTAATGGTTATAGTATTTGTCTATAAACCTACATAATTATAATTGCTAGATACATACCCACAGAAGTGTCTTTAAACATGATTGGTCAGGGGAAATATTTAACTTTTTAATTTGAAGTATTTTTTAAAAAATGTTACTTGACTGTTACGGGGAGGGTTCCATTACCTGGCTGCTGGTTCGTCCCCTGCAGTGCCGCGCGGGCGTGCCTTGTGCACATGTACATGCGCAGGAACAAAAAATCCCCCCCAAAAAACAAAGTCTAAAATAAGATGGTGACCACATGCACAGTGCCATAACTCACCTTATGTGCATTCTCATAAGGGAAAAATAAATATATTTTTTTAAATTAAAAATTAATAAATAAATAAATAAGATGGAGACACGCATGGACCAGAATCGACCGATCTGATTTGGTGATGTCATCATGATGTCACCAATCGGTTGCTACCAGTTTGGGTGAACCGGTACAAAATGGGAGGAACCAATCTTTGGACTGTTATTAGTATGTGTATTTTGTAGATGACCTCCATTGGATAGGTTCTCCGCATCATGGTCATAACTCATAGTGGTCATAGATCAGTGATGGCGAACCTTTTTTTCCTCAGATGCCAAAAGCGCGTTTGTGTGAGTGCCAACACCCATAATTCAATGCTTGGGGATGGTAAAAATGGCTTTCCCTGTCCTCCCTGGAGGAGGCTGAATTATTCTTGAGCCAGTGAAAATCAAACTGCAGAACTGCTGGCTGTTGGCAGTTGGCAGTGAGTAGAATTAGTTTGCAATACTGCATTTTAACCACTGCGCCACCTGTTGTGGTTGGCTCTGGGCCAGCTCCTGCCCTAAGGACTCTGGGGTGGATGTGGGTGAATCCTCCCAGGGTCAGAGGCCAGTTTTATTGCTGACTGCTTCTGACAGCGAAGTGTCTGAAGCAGATAGTGGATGTGAAATGGGATCCTCAGAGGGGGTAATGGCAGACAGCCCATTAGGTAGTCGCCCCCTGAGTGATTCATCATCATTATCATCACTGGTTTTGGAAGAAGAGACATTCATTGATGTATGCAGGTGCAGGGCAATGTCTAGAAAAGAGCAACTGCATAAATACTACAGGAAATAAGGTAGATCCCCTGTGGCTGGGTGTCATTACACTAATTGGGGCTGCTGTTAAATAGTCAGCATTTTGTCCTCTGGGTGTGGAGGTAAAGGAGGACGTGTGTTTTGTATCAGGATTCTACAAGGACTATCTTTGAACTATTTCCAGGACTTTTGAACTAAATCATAGTCAAGTTTGTGACTTTGCGAATTCTTGAAGGAGAGTAGCTGTGACGTCTTCACAGCTGCTTGTTATCTGCTTTGTGTTTGTTTATTGTTCTTCATAGCACTTAAGGTGAGCATTTTGCCTGACTAAAAGTGTGTGTGGCTCCTCTTTTACTTTTGATAAAAAACATTGTTATTGACTTACAACTGTGTGTGTCTGAATTCCTACCTTTGAACTTAATTGAGGGCTTGTGCCGAGAAGCCCAGCAGAACAGCCACCATGGCTCAGTTTTTTATTCCGATTCCCTCCATCAGATGGCCTATGATTAGTTAACAAAATCATACATATTCATTTGTATTGAATGCCAAAATAAAATTATCATTAGCTCAGCAATTCCAAATGAGGCAAAAATTTGAATTTAAAATTATAGTTGTATACACATCTTTCATTCAGGAATTTGAATCTGTTTTTTGTCGTTATTTACAGAGAAAGAACATGAAAAACTTTCAAGAATTCAGTTACAACTTACAGTTTATTAAAGTATCTTGTGAGTTCATTTATAGAGTAACAGAATTGGAAGAGACCTTATAGGTATTCTATTGTTTATTTTTTAATTTATTTATTGCAATTTGTCAAACAAAAACAGGAATAATAATAAAAATACAATGACAGAGACGATAGGTACATTAGTGCACTTATGCACTCTCCATCTATAGACCTCTTAATTATGAAGAGAGGTCACAGATGTCAATTTGTGACTAAAACTGTGAAAATCAATAGCTGAAACAGCTGCATCAGGCAGAGCATTCCAGAATTTCAAAACTCTATCGCAAAAATTATATTTTTACAGTAAAGTTTAGAATGATTCTACTCTAATCCCCTGCTCAAGCAGGACACTATACCACTCAAATCTCCTCTTAAAAACATCTGCAACCTCTAAAGGCAAGTTGTTCTACTGATTAATTGTTCTTAGTGACAGGAAATTTATCCTTAGTTATAGGAGTGATAGACTTCCCTTCCTATGGATTAATGTTAATCACTTGAAAGCCAGATGTAGTAAAAAAAATTGTGATCTTGTCATCTATAGTTCTTATTCAATAAGATAAAGAATTTGAGGTCAGGCAGAATTTTTGAACTTCAAACACATTTATATCCAGTGTCTTATAGAAAATTTGTACAAGATGACAACTTGCCATTAGATATTATTGTATCTGTTCTATAAACTTGAATTCCTCCACTTAAAAATGTCTAAAAATTATACCTTGTCATTCCTTTGTCTACTCCATTTTTCTAAAGCTATTAATGAGTCAATTTTTTATTTAGCAAAATGCAGAGTAAGGGAAATAGTTACAAAGAATTAATGTCAACATACTTTTTTGTCAGTAAGAGTGTTCATGGATAAGAATCAAATTGTTTTTAGGAGGAAAGTTCACCAATAGGCCAGAATCAAGATGGGTTCAAGAGCTAAAGTCTAAGATACAAGTATCTTAAGGACTTGTTCAATATGATCTTTTCTAGTATCATCAAACTTCTTATATGATAGTTAAAATTTCCTTTGCTATCTGAGCTTTAGCAAAAAATAATAATGGACTTTTTGCTTGTCGAATTTTATTTTATGAATTGTCTTTTCAGATGGCATTCATCAAGTCACCAAACTGTAAATTTTAAATTATTTGACCAAAATTTAAGCCTTTCTTTGGAAGGTTTTGAAAAAGAAAAGTTACTGATTACCGAGTCCTCAGAGAGGGGCCGCATACAAATCCAATCAATCAATCAATCAATCAATCAATTTCCCGCATCTTGTGAGTTTTTCTGTTAATTCTGGGATGCTCTAATTGAAAAAATAATTTAAATTATTAATTTATTTTAATTTAAACTTTTAAATCAGTGTTTTCTCATAGCCCAAAGATGAATTCTAGAATTAGAATAAGAAAGGTATGAAATTGCGATAGTTTGCATAAGATTATTTATTTCCTTCACCAAAAGGATGAATTGTGTTATATAACAAGCGTTATCCTTTATATATGGATATGACATGAGAATATATACAAGGAAGAACCTGAATTCTGCTTGTCTCAACATTCTATGCTATGTGGAATAATATATATTGAATATTTCTGTTTCTATTCAATGTTCTTCATTCTAGAGGTCAAGGACGATATCTGGAGTTTCCTTGTGAATGCCCATCCAAACATAGATTATACATGCCTAAATTTATCATGGAATTACAGAGCTGAAATGGGTTATTTAAGTTACTGAAAACTATTTCCTGGCCATTGCATATCTATGAATGATTGTTAAATTAGTCGTGAATTATTTATTTATTAATTTATTATTTGGACTTACATGCCCTCTCTGTGGACTCGAGGTAGCTCACAACATTTCAATTAAAAATACCGTATATATAACACGTCTAAATCCAATTAACATAAATAATTAATTGAAAATATTTTACAAAGCTATGACATTTAAAAATCAAACATTCGAATACACGCTATAACATCCTACACATTCACTGGCCAGAGGCTGGGGTCTAATGACCCTGAGCCTTGTTCTGTTGGGCTCTCTGGTAGAATCCTCCCAAAAATTCACAGGTACAAATTTCAGACACACATGTTTGAAAATTCAAAACAATGTTCTTTATAATGAAAATTCACTTAAACCAAGCCCTCTTTTGGAATAGCAAAGAGCACTCGTATCCAAACAAACTGGTAATTGGTACAAGTCCCTTATCAGTTCTGTGATACTTAGCTTGCAGCTGTGAGGCAATTCACAGTCCTTCTTCTTTCACAAAGTGACACACACTTTGCTCTGGTTTAGTTTCAAAGTGAGGAAAAATCAGCACACAAAAGGTCAAAGTCATTAAAGCAGTCACGAAACACAATGATCAGATAATCCTCCACAATGGCCAAACCCACAGGCTGCTATTTATAGCAGCCTCATTAATCACCACAGCCCCACCCAACCACAGGTGGCCTCATTTTCTTTGATAATAATCTCTCAGTTGTTGTTGCCTATGCATCGCTCTCCGTATGCGTTGCTGTATCATTAACTCTTGTTCTGAATCCAAGGAGGAGCTAGATAATTGATCTCCTTCTGAGCTGTCTGCACACTCTCCTCCTCCCTGTCACTCATGTCTTCTTGGTCAGAGGAGCCTTCATCAGCAGATTCCACCGGGGCCAAAACAGGCCTGCAGCATGTGGATGTCTCCCCCACATCCACAGTCCTTGGGGCAGGAGCAGGGCCAGAGCTAACCACAACAAGCCTGGTGGCATAAATACATTTTCAAATTCTTACGGATGGCAAGTAGCGTGGTAGCAGTGTAAATTCCAGAGGGCTGGGCCCCCCACAGAGAAGGCTCTTCCCCTAGGTCCCACCAAGTGACATTGTCTAGTTCAGTGTTTCCCAACCTTGGCAACTTGAAGATATCTGGACTTCAACTCCCAGAATTCCCCAGCCAGCATTAGATTTTGCTAAAGCAGGGGCAAAGCTCTGTCTATGTTCCTTATTAGATTGTGATTGTTTTTCTAGAACAAGGGTGTCAAACTCATGTCATCAAGACTTCATCACAACGTATTGTAACTCCCTCCCCTTCATTAAATCGGGGATGGGCATGGACAACATGTGACACATCTGACCTGCAGGCCATGAGTTTGACAGTCTAGAACGTAAGACTATTGGACGATATTAGATGAGTCAGAATTTCCATTCCATGTAATTTATCAGGAAATGCTGCCATTGGTGTCTTTAGATAAGGATGATTGGACAATTACAACTTTTTCAAAACTTTTCTCGAGTAGGAAATTCCATTAGAGGTGGTCTGAAAAGGATAATAATAGTTTCATGCCCTTTACTGGGCATCCATATAACCTTCTCTGAAATCTTGCCAGTTCTGAAGTACAGTAATACCTCATCTTATGAACTTAATTGGTTCCCGGAGGAGGTACGTAAGGCGAAAAGTTTGTAAGATGAAACAATGTTTCCCATAGGAAACAATGTAAAGTCAATTAATGCGTGCAAGACCCCCCCGCAAAATGGCGCTCCGCTGGGTGCCACCGCCCAGCTGTCGCCTTTTGAAACAGCCGGGGGGCTTCTCGGCGTCCTCCCAAACCCGAATGCCAAACCTGAACTTTTGCCGAACTTCCAGGTTTGGCATTTGGGAGGCCGCCGAGAAGCCCCGCCGCCTGGCTGTCGCTTTTGAAACAGCCAGGGGGCTTCTCGGCGTTCTCCCGAACGCTGAACCTGGAAGTTCGGCAAAAGTTCAGGTTAAGCATTCGGGTTCAGGAGGACATTGAGAAGCCCTGCTGCCCGGCTGTCAGCTTTGCAAAAGAGCCGTGGAGCTGTTGGGCCGGTTGGGAGGCTCAAATGGAGGTGGGGAATCCCAATATGGAATTCCATTGGTGGAGCTTTGACATCATGAAGACGTCCTTCCTGGTCGGCTAAAACGTGGACTCCAGGAAGGACGTCTTCGTGACCTCAAACCTCCGAGAACACCGAGAAGCCCCCCGGCTGTTTCAAAAGGCGACAGCCGGGCGGTGGGACTTCTCGGCGGCCTCCCAAATGCCAAATCTGGAAGTTCGGCAAAAGTTCGGGTTTGGCATTCGGGTTCGGAAGGATGCTGTGAAGCCACCCGGCTGTTTCAAAAGGTGACAGTCGGGCGGTGGGGCTTCTCGGCAGCCACCCAAACCCAAACTTTTGCTGAACTTCCAGGTTCGGCGTTTGGGCGGCGGGTTTGTAAGACGGAAAAAGTTCGGAAGAAGAGGCAAAAAATTTCCGAACCCCGGGTTCCTATCTCGAAAACTTCGTATGATGAGGGGTTCGTATCATGAGGTACCACTGTAGTTCTATTAGGTAGTTCAACAAAACTAATAAGCTTTATTATTTATAATCGTTTTTCTGGGAGAACATTGCCTTAAAAGAATTCGTCACATTCAGTACTTGCCTTTTGCTATTTTCAGCTTTAGACAGTGATTACTACAGCTTGAGGAAAATAGCAGGTTAGCTGCATGTTATGATTTCCCAACATCCTGATGTGTCAGTAAAGTATCTGACAATAGTAATAATGAAACCTTTATTTATTTGAAAAGGGGATCATTTGCAAAAAGAAATATATTGAAATATTATCTGAAAAACATTATTCTTTGTTGTAAATCTTACTAGGATTATTTTATTTAGTTAGTTAGTTAGTTTAGAAAATTTATATTGCCGCCTATTCACACTTGGTGATACAAGGCAGCTTACAAGAATAAAAAACCCTCATATATATAACAATAAAAGAGAATAATATAATAAAATAATCTCCCCCATTCCAGTGACAACACATCACAAGAGTCATTTAATGGGCTCCATCCCGCTCTGCATTCCCCAGGCCTCCTGGGACTTCACGCCTTGATTATTGCAATGCACTCTACATGGGGCTACCCTTGAAGAGTGTTCAGAAACTGCAGTTAATACAGAATGCAGCTGCACAATCTGTCGTGGGTAAACATAGCTATACCCATGTAACACCTATGCTTTGCACATTGCACTGCCTACTAATTTGTCTTTAGTTACAGTTCAAGGTGTTGGTTATTACCTATAAAGCCCTACATGGCTTAGGACTAGACTATTTACAGGACCATCTCCTGCCACATATTTCCCAGAGGCCAATCAGCTTCTCCAGGTCCCGTCAATAAGCAGTGCAGGTTCGCGGGTCTGTGGAAAAGGGCCTTCTATGCGGCTGCCCCGACCTTTGGAACCAACTACCCTCCGATGCCTGATTTCTCCCTCCCTACTGGCTCTTCTGAAAGACCTGGCTCTGCTGTGACAGTTAACATCTAGTCACGGCCAAATTGTGATTGTTAGGTGTATATGTGTGTATGACTGCATAGTTTTTGTTTACAGGTTTTACTGATCGCTCAATGGAGGTTTTACTGTTTTGTATTGTTTTATATTTATATTTGACTTTCTTGTATTATTGTACTATTTTATTGTTGTAAGATGCTCTGAGACCATGGGATTGGGTGGCATATAGGTCATTAAATTAAATTAAATTAAATTAAATTAAATTAAATTAAATTAAATTAAATTAAATTAAATTAAATTAAATTAAATTAAATTAAATTAAATTAAATTAAATTAAATTAAATTAAATTAAATTAAATTAAATTAAATTAAATTAAATTAAATTAAATTAAATTAAATTAAATTAAATTAAATTAAATTAAATTAAATTAAATTAAATTAAATTAAATTAAATTAAATTAAATTAAATTAAATTAAATTAAATTAAATTAAATTAAATTAAATTAAATTAAATTAAATTAAATTAAATTAAATTAAATTAAATTAAATTAAATTAAATTAAATTAAATTAAATTAAATTAAATTAAATTAAATTAAATTAAATTAAATTAAATTAAATTAAATTAAATTAAATTAAATTAAATTAAATTAAATTAAATTAAATTAAATTAAATTAAATTAAATTAAATTAAATTAAATTAAATTAAATTAAATTAAATTAAATTAAATTAAATTAAATTAAATTAAATTAAATTAAATTAAATTAAATTAAATTAAATTAAATTAAATTAAATTAAATTAAATTAAATTAAATTAAATTAAATTAAATTAAATTAAATTAAATTAAATTAAATTAAATTAAATTAAATTAAATTAAATTAAATTAAATTAAATTAAATTAAATTAAATTAAATTAAATTAAATTAAATTAAATTAAATTAAATTAAATTAAATTAAATTAAATTAAATTAAATTAAATTAAATTAAATTAAATTAAATTAAATTAAATTAAATTAAATTAAATTAAATTAAATCTAGATCTTCAGTGCCTTCTGGAAGAGTGTTAGAATGGGGGACATTCTAATCTCTGGATGAATGATTTTCAGAGAGGGAGCCACCATGGAAAAGGCCCTTCTGCTGGGTTCCACCATTTGTATTTCCCTAGGGGATGGGACCTGCAACATACCTTGCCTCCCCACTCTGGTTAGATCAGATAGATGTGACTGGCAAGAAACGGTCCCTCAGATAACCTGGTTTCTAGCCATGAATTCTTTCTTCTTTCAATCTAGCATTTGACTTTGATCTCTGGTGAGGTGGATGTCTTTTTCAGGATAAATGTGATGCTTTTGATTGGACATTTAATCTGAAATTATGTATTGAGATAGATTATGTTTGGCTTGATTTAATTGGAGGCTTTTGATAGAGATGGTTTGATTTGTTCAGTTCCATTGCTTCCTTTGGTTTATGATTGTATAAGATTATTGGAGGAAATTTGCTGACAATGTAAACATATACTGGATATATACTGGAAGTATGCAAGCAAGCAAGCATATTTCATCAGAACGTCTAGAATATATATATATAAATAAATGAATAAATGTCAGGTATAAAATGAAAGGTCAAACTAAATCTCTCTTTAGTGAGGTTTCCAAGGTATAAGAACGATAATGTTATATTTATCTTGCATGTTGTGCAGATTTTGAGCAACATCTTATTGATGAACATGAATTCTCATTAATAAATATTAACTACTGTTCCAATTTAATTTTGATGTTTTTGTTTAATAAAGATGATACCCCAAGCTAAACACAATGCTTGTAATTCAGCCTATTTCTAGAACTGGATGTGTTATTCTCTATCTTTACCACACAATTTTTTTTTCTTGTGCAGGTCTGAGGGTCAACATATCAAAGTTAGGTTTGTTACATCTGCCAAATTGATTGGTACATTGTATTTCTGTTTGGCCATGTTAATTCTTACTTATAGCTTCATGTGTTTTTCTTTTATTTTCTAAACTAAAAGTCATGCAGAGTCATTAAGGAGTTGGGTGGCCTCTAAATTTGGATTTAAAAAATAAGTAATACTGTTTATCTTTCATAAATCATTGACAAAGTTGCTGTCACTTAGTTGGACATAGTGTTCTGCAAACAAATCTAATCTTGTGTTTCTACAATGATACCATCTCAATTTTTTCTACATGTCTCTGATATTATTCAAGAAGACCTCCTTCAGAATATTAAAATATAGGTTATTTGAGTTGAGCTCAACTTCTGTTAACTTCATAGACACTTCCATGTTTTTCGTCTTGTTAATCATAATTCATTAATACTTTCTTTTTTAATTCCCAGTGCAGCCAAATAATCATCCACCAAAGTAATAACCTACCTACTGTGTAGGTTTATGACATAAACTTAAAAAAAAACCTAAATAGTTTCATCTAACTGGACCTGGGAAATTATATACCTAAAATGCAATGTCATGCAAAAGGCCAAAGAAACTTGAGACATAGAGAAAGAAAGAAAGAAAGAAAGAAAGAAAGAAAAGAAAGCACAAATGCTCAGTCACTTCTCAAGAAATCAAAACATATTGCTGTAATCTTTTTTTCTTGGTACCAACTCATATAACTGTCTGGTTTGGTGCTTCCACCCAACAGGACCGACACAGACTTCAGAGGACAATCAAAACTGCAGAAAAAGCAATTGCTGCCAATCTGCCAGCAATTGAGGACCTTCATACTGCACGAGTCAAAAAGAGGGCGGGGAAAATATTTACTGACCCCTCAAATCCTGGACACAAATTGTTTCAACTCCTACCCTCAAAACATCGCTACAGAGCACTGCACACCAAGACAACTAGACACAAGAACAGTTTTTTTTCCGAACGCCATCACTCTACTAAACAAATAATTCCCTCAACACTGTCAGACTTTCTACTAAATCTGCACTTCTATTCTACTAGTTTTTCTCATCATTCCTATCACCCATTTCCTCCCATGTTGACTGCATGACTGTAACTTGTTGCTTATATCCTAAGATTTTTATTAATATTGCTTCTTCATTGCTTATTTGACCCCTATGACAATCATTGTCGTACCACATGATTCTTGAAAAATGTATATTTTATTTTATGTACGCTGAGAGCATATGCACCAAGACAAATTCCTTGTGTGTCCAATCACACTTGGCCAATAAAATTCTATTCTATTCTATTCTACATCCCAAACGATGAGTTTTTGGATTGTTTAAAATATATTGTATTTTATCCTTTAAAATACGTTGTATTTTAACATTTATCAGACAAAATGTTTTCATTTCTAGAGAGACGGTTCACATCAAGATAGGCTCTACTGCAAAGTCAGCCTTTTCACTCAGCAGTGACATAGGATGGAAATACATATTGGCATTTATATGGATATTTCAGCATTATTCTGTAGCAGTATCCCTACAATTTAGCAAAAATTAATGTTTATATTAAGCAATAGCTTATTGACCTTTTGCTACATCATGCTTTCTAGCTGAGACTTGGTGAAGCACATCCTAATTACAAAGTGACTATTGTCAGCTTCTTGAGTAGGTCAGATCAGGAAACAAGAGTTGTTAGGAATCTTGTAATGTAATTTAATACAGTTAGCATACTGTAACAGAAACTGGAAAACTGTCAAAGCTTCTCTCTAATTTAGAGATGGAGTCATTTTGAGTTTCTTTCTCACACTTTGTTACTTTCCCAAGCCTCAAATATCTTTTCTATAATAGCTCAGCATTCCTCTCGCCCTTCTCTGAGTCAAACCCACATTCTTTCACACCTTTCATTCCTCCTTCCCAAAATAATTGATGGTGCCAAGGGAAAAATGGTTTTTGTATTAGGGAAAATTAAAAAGTTCCTTCCTTGGGTTTTGTCAGGTTTATTGCATATGTGTGAAATGAAATAAAACAGGAGGGATATTTATTCACTTCAGTTTTGATAGTGAATCTTGCCTTGCAAGCCCTCCCAAATAAACTTCAACATTTGCAACTGGAGAGAATTACATGCAGCGGTGGGCTACTAGCCGGAACACGAAATTGCGCTCGCCGTGGTGGTTCATAAGTGCTTGTGGGGCCAGCACAATTTTGCTTCTGTACCTTTGGAAGTAGCAAAATCACGCATGGAGCTGCAGGTGTGCCCATGTTTCAGCATGCGTGGAAGAAAAAAGACTCACCGAAACACGGGCACACACCTGCGGCTCTGTGCGCGATTTTGCTACCTCCACAGGTGCAGAAGCAAAATCGCGCTGGCCCCGCAAGCAATTACGAGCCACGGCGGCGAGCACAATTTAGCGTTCCGGCTAGTAGTCCGCTGATTACATGAGAAGTCCTATGATTATTATTTGTTCTATGTCTAATAGGAAAATGTTGTTATATACAACTCTGTTAAATACAACTCTGTTGGACTGATAGTTTTTATATAATGAATTTTAAATTTGAATTATACAATTTGAATTATCTTTCTTTACTGATATGGTATCGTTCAAAACAAATCAATGTCCATATAACTTTTCTTTTTCTAGCAATAAACATGATAACTGTGGAATGGCAGTGTGATAGTGTAATATCCACAATGACTAGCCTTCAAGAAACTGCTTGGGTTTGCTCACACCTGCCATAAGGTAAAAGATCTAGCACTAACATTTTGAAAGTTGGAAAGTTTGGCTACTGGAACATAACAATATTTATGGGTAATATTCAATTCATTAATTGAATTAACTTCAACTCAAGGATGAAAGATTATTCTCAGTTGACAAAGTTGTTTGTTTATTATTTATTTATTTAATTAAATTTTTATGACGCCCCACTCCCTAGGGAGCTCACAAAAAACAGGTATAAATCATTATAAAATATGTTTCAATTTAAAATAGTTACAGCCATCCATACATTCATGGGTTGACCTCGCTAATCACTTCCTCAAGGTCAATGACCCCAAGTCTGTCGGAAAAGACAGGTCTTTACAGCTTTCCTGGAAGGCTAATAAGGCAGGGGAAGTCCAGTTCTCCAGAGGTAGCTGATTCCAGAGAATTGGGCCCACGATAGAGAAGGCTCTCCCCCAAGGACTTAGCAGCTGACATTGTTTAGCTGATGGGACCTGAAGAAGGCCAACCCTGTGGGCTCTTACTGGATGCTGGGAGATATGTTGTAGAAGGTGGTCTCAGAGATACTTTGGCCCTGAGCCGTATAGGGCTTTAAAAGTAATAACCAATACCTTGAATTGTGACCAGAGACCAATAGGAAGCCATTGCAGCTTGTGAAGATTCGCTGTGATGTGGGTGTATCCAGGGGCACCCACAACAGTTCTCCTAACACTCTTTACGGGTAGCCCCATGTAGAGCGCATTGCAATAGTCCAGCTGTGAGATGATAAAGGCATGAATGATCATGAGAAGAGCCTCTTGATCCAAATAGGGTTGCAATTGGTGCACACCTAGATACAGCTGTCAGGTGTTGATCTAGTCTTAGCCGTGAGTCTAGGAGGACACCCAAATTGTGAACCCATTCTGAGGGGGTAAATTTCTCTCCCCCCAGATATAGACATGCAGAAGGTATTTATTTATTTATTTATTTATTTATTTATTTATTTATTTATTTATTTATTTATTTATTTATTTATTTATTTATTTATTTATTTATTTATTTATTTATTTATTTATTTATTTATTTATTTATTTATTTATTTATTTATTTATTTATTTATTTATTTATTTATTTATTTATTTATTTATTTATTTATTTATTAATTAGATTTGTATGCCGCCCCTCTCCGCAGACTCGGAGTATATTGTTGTATATATAAACAATGGAGCCAGAAGGCCTTGAAATTCCGAATTGCAGCCCATGATATTTTTGAGTAGAATATAAATAGATTTCTGTAAGAACAATGCAAACACCTGTGATTAAGCTGACTTGTACTGCTTGACCTTTGAAACCATAAGATAGGGGTCCTTGAAAAAATCCATTATGATTCTACTATCAGTTTTGAAGGCTGGTTACTAAGCGAGGCCATTAAGATCCAATGAATGTCCATTCAGAAGGAAAGGCCAGTTTTGCATGAGGAATCTGAAAAAAACAGTTGTCAAAGTGAAGATATAGGAGCAGATGGAGGTTTAGTATAATGAGTGGACGTATCTGCTCTCCTGAGATCAAAAGTTTTAATGCTGCCTGGTGAAGACATTTAAAACAGTCCCACCTTATTCTTAACTGGGGAGTGTTTCTCATAAAATGAACAAGAAACATAAAAAACTTTGTTGTGGGAGTGTGGTGACAAAGAATTGTGTTAGAAAGACTCAATGTAGGGAAACTGTTAAAAGCTCCAATCTGAGATGGAATACCAAGATGATGTAAAGAACAGCAAGCCTTGAAACAAGCAACAACAAGCCAGCCCCACTCAATATTCAGTAAATAACATTCCACCTGGCATAGAATGTTGAGACAAACATCCAAAAAATAAGAAAGATTGAAAGAGTTTGGAAATTTTCAAGAGAACAAAATCTAGGGCTAAGAATACAGAGATAGGAAACTTCATAGATTAAATAAAATGCAATAGTTGTACAAAATTTATAGGAATAGGAAGACCATAGATTGATATGAATAATAAGTAACAATTAATAGTAAGTAACTATCAAGATGGCGACCAAGGCAGACACCTAGTCCTAGTCCCATCGCTGAAGACTAAAAGTAGGGAAAAGTGCGAAAACACCTAGTGTAAGGGATAGGGTAGAAGCTACCAAAAGAAGATAACAGACACAAATTAGCT
The DNA here is from genome assembly GCF_031021105.1 of Erythrolamprus reginae. NCBI lineage: Eukaryota > Metazoa > Chordata > Lepidosauria > Squamata > Dipsadidae > Erythrolamprus > Erythrolamprus reginae. Next base: position 33,525,240 of record NC_091953.1, on the reverse strand, counting down.
CCTAAAATTAAAAATATCAACATCTAAGGCTAGGACTAGCAGAACTCCCAAAAAGAGAAGAAAACAATCAACCATGTGGAGCCAGAAATAGCCGGAGAAATTGAGAAATAATTCTAAGATCAAAAGGATGATAGCAAACATTTTTCTTTGTTATAATAAAATTAGTTCAAGTAGGGGGAAAATCAAGTGGATTTTTGGTCTAAATCTTTGTATTTGTACCAGCTTGAGAAAATCTTACCATCCCTGAAAATTCTTAATGTTTATTTATTTAATTGTTTAAAAGACACATATTATCTTTGGGTTCCCCTCCTGAGACAGAAAAGCACATTAGAATGATTAAATTGTCTTTTTTCAATTGATCATAAAATAAATAATATTTCTATCTCTAATAATGTGTTCCAGATAATTAAAAGCCTTCTGAAAAACAGCTGTTTCCCCAAGCTTTTGGAAATGGATTATCTTTTAGAAGTCTCCCTAGCAAAGTAGTTGCCTGGATGGATTACTTCTTAATGTTTAAATATGCTGGCATTCATTCTTCAAAGCACAGCTCTTTTAAATCACAATGTACTAATCACTATGACAAACATATTTATCTAATAAGTTTAAACCTTAGCATACTTTCTTCCCTCCTCTTCAATTAATGTAAAGACAATGGATATAATTCTACATGCTGTTTTCACATATACAATAAATAATATTGTTGCACACTAATGTCATAAATCTCAGCATTTTAAACTGTATGTAGATGACCTCATTATTTTGAACACTCCTGTACATTAATATTTCCCTGCACAGCAACCAAAGGGACAAACGAAACCTCTTTCCTCTAAGGCAGGAGTGTCAAACGTAAGGCCTGGCAGCCATATCTGGCCCACACGGTGTTTAGATCTGCCATAGCACCATCTTAGAAACAGCGGACTAGACTGTGGTGCCTTTGCCAGCAAAAATGGCCTCCTGAACTCTGTTTTTGACTGCGACAGCATCCTGCAACCCTCTGCCAGCAAAAACGGAGTAAAACAGTAAACAATAGAAGGCAAGGAAAACATAATGTTCAATGTATTCTCATCTTTTTCCAAACTGCTATCCAACTTCCATTATCTCAACACTGTAGCAGGAATGGTGCTCACTATTGTACCATTTCTGGAGACTTTTCGTTGGAAATATCTTTCTGTGTCTTCATGCTAATATGTATTTTTATTCCCGCAAAAATGCATATTTCTCCATTTTCATTCCCTTCCCTTTTGAGCGCATGAAACTTTTCACAGTGTTTGCTTTCGTGCTTCAGCAGAGAACTGCAGGAAGAGAGTGACGTGAGCAGACAGGAATAAAACAGTGGTTGTTGAGAATCTGTAATTTCCGCTCCCTTCCTAGGCCGTTTTTAAAGCCCTTTCAAAGGTTTCTTGAATGCTTCAAAATAGAATGTCATTGAGATTTTGCATCTCTTGTTTCCTTGGCAACAGGTTGGTGATGCTTCACCTAGAAATATGCTGTGTTTCCGTGGAGATGATGGCGTGGGTATGCTCTGATAATCACAATGGGCATATAGCTTTGCCAATCCCCTCCTCTCCCTGCATGTATTAAAAGGGAGAGAAGAATGACATATTTTTATTTTTATCCAGATAAGTGTTAATTTGATTTATTTTCATCATACTTACCCACAAAGACACTACCAAAAAATAATGCTAAGACTTATCTGTACATATCTGTAGCAATAGTACCAAAATGTCAGTTTATCTCACATAGTCAGGAAGCCTTACAACAAAGCTGTACGTGGAGAAATATCACTTTCCCCCTATCAGAAATGGAGGCTGGGAGCCCCCCCAAAAGCCACAAATCGATTCCTCCCAGAGATGAGACTTAAATTCAGATTTCCAGTTCTTAGCCATTTACTAAATGCCTTGAATTTCCAAGAGAATGCTATTCCCCCAGGAAAATTACTTTGCAATCAAAACTTTTCTGTTCACAGAAATTTCTGGTACATCCACCATCCACTTCTGTGTTTTCCCTTGCTATTTTTTTTAATGTGGTCCGGTTACTAGCTCAGCTGTTAAACAATCAGTGCCTGACATTGCATGAACACAAGCACTCAAACATTTGAGAATTAGAGACAAAGGTTTGGGTAAAAAGAATATATACCGCCTTTTAAAATTGCATGTGTTAAGTACATTCATCCTGGCAGTAATGGGCTGCCAAAATGTTTACTACCACACTGTGGGTGTGGCTTGATGGTCATGTGACTGGGTAGGAGTGACTTGCTGGCCATGTGACCAGGTGGGAGTGGCTTGAACGATCATCATCCTTCAAGTGAACTGTTAAGTCCTTGACTTGCAACCACACCAGTGTCGCTCTCTGGGGTGGCAATTTGCTTCGCATTTTCCCTGCTCTCCTTCCTCAGGCTGTGTAGCTAGGCAAATGGATGCCGATCAGCTGTTGAGAAAAGAGGGGGAAGGAAAAGGCCCCCCTGCAACTCCTGCTGGTGCTGGTCTCTCTGCTGCTTTCCGAGGAGGAGGATGGGGGGGGGATTTAAAAATATCAGAAAGCCGAGGAAGAGTTACATGGTTATTATTGCTGCACTATGCCTTTTCATCTCAGCTGCGGGTGAAGTGAGGGCTTTGCAAAGGAAAAAGACCACAGCCCAGACCTCTTTGGTGCAGGTCAGCTCAGTTCCTTTTTGCCCTGCTGCTGCTGCACGCTCCTCACTTTTTTCCTCTTTCCTCCTTCCTGGTCTTAGGAGGAGGCTGTGTGAAGCTGGAGGGGAACCGGGGAGGAGAGAGGGAAGCTTGTCCGAGGTCAGGAAGGAGGAAAGAGGAAAAAAGCAAGGAGTGCAGATGCAGCAGCAGGGGGGAAAAGGAGAGCCCAGTTGAGACCGGTAATCCTGGAAGTGATTGTCACCAGTCAGCTGGAGCTGGGCAGGCAGCTTCATTTCCACCAATGGAACTGTGTTCCACCCTGTCCTGCCTGCTGCCCACCCCTTCATCCTGGGTAATGAATTCCACAATTCAACTGTGGTTGTATGAAGAAATATTTTCTTTGTCTGTTTGATCATTTGATCACTTGCTTTGATCACCATCATTTAGCTTTATTGTATATAATCCTGGGGGCTTTTTTATGAGAAAATGAGAACAACTTTTATCTGTGCAGTCTCCTTATTACAAGTATAATAGATATAAAATGTTCATATTACAAATATTTAATGCTATTAGAGTGCATGGCTAAATTGCTGTTTATTACAGCAAAAAAAATTTCCTGGATTCAAATGCTGTCCCAAATTTATACATCATATTAGATAATGATTTTTAAACTGTTTCATTGAATAAGCCACAATTGATTTCACAACAGTCAAAAGTCCAACACTGTTTTATACAGATTAAACTGAGGAGGGAATTATGATGAGCTATTGCTTAAGGTGTTAGGAGAGATCAATTGAAGTCTGTCAGCTGGGAAAGTTTACTGGGTGCCTTTTCTCTCAACCCAAATACTTAATAAATTTGATGCTGAGAGAACAATTTCCAGACAGGCCATTATGTCCACTGCTTTTAAGTAGAAAAAAGAAATGGAAAATAAAACTGTAGAGGTCTGTTTTATTTTAGTAGAAATAATTTTAGTTCTACTTTTTCTGGATTTTTTTCTCCACAGAAAATACTTTTTTTTAATTTGAAAGGCCCCCAAAAATGGAATATTATCTTGACTTCTCTACACATGTTATTTTCACTCCATGTTAGATCTTTTATAATGTTTCTGCGATCAAATCAGTTTTAAGCCACTCTTTGAAGGGTATAAAAATAAACAACCAAACAACCTAACAATTCAACAACTGATCAATTGTTGTATTACATAATCATGATCCCTTCTATTCCTTGTATTCTGTGATTTTTTTGAACTTACTGTGAATTATGCCAATGTTCTTCCAATAGTTTTATATCCATTGGAATAATACTTGCTTTCTGCTGCATGAGTCCCAGCGACCTGGTCCCACAGATTCAACCTTCTCCAGGTCCTAGACTAGACAATGTCGCTTGGTGGGACATAGGGAAAGAACCTTTTCTGTGGGGGACCTGGCCCTTTGGAATCAGCTTCCCCCAGAGATTCGCACCGCCCTCACTCTCCTCACCTTCCACAAGAGTCTCAAAACCTATCTATGCCACCAGGCTTGCGGCCACTAGACTCTATCACCCTGGCCGATGAATGTATTGTGAGTTAGCTGATTGAATGGGAATGAGTGTCTTTATATGGTTTTGGGGTTTTAGACTATTAATTTAAATTATTTGTATTTAGTATGTTATATTGTTCCTTTATATGTTGTAAGCTGCCCCGAGTCCTTGGAAAGGGGTGGTATAAAAGTCCAATTAATAATAATAATAATAATAATAATAATAATAATAATAACAACAACAACAACAATAAATAATGTCATAAGTAAGAGTCTGTATGAAATCAAAAAGACTGAGTAAATGATTGAGTTTAAATTTTAGTCAATAATTTTTACCAACCTGAAAAGTAGTAATTAACAATTTCAGATACTGAATCATGATTTTGATGGTTAGCCCAGTTGTTGTTTGTTTTCTTTCCAAGCAATGTCCTTGGAAGATTGAACGGTTCATCTTGCAAACTCTGCTACCATAAAAATGTCTTTTCTCTAATACATATCACTTAAGGTTTTTTGAAACATAAGTTATGTGGCTGAAATGCAGTAGATCGTTCTTCCTAAGAAAACAAGGTACCAGATACATGAAGACAGAAGAACAAGTCACTAATCTGAATTTCTTCAATATATATGCAACATTTCTAAAGTACTATAATAGGTAGAACAAATCTTCCCATAATCACCATAGTTCTTTTCCCCACAATGTTCTTTCATCTGACATTGTCTCATAGCAGAAAATTCAGTAGAACCCTCTAGGAAGCTTTTAAAGATATTTTTTAAAATATATATTTGCATCACAAAGCTGAAGCTGATATCCAGCATTAAATTCTCTTCCATACAAACGACTAATTAAAGGATTAACTGGAGGAGAAACCTGCAGCAGGTTTGGTTTACTTAAAAATATTAATAACTTTACCAGATACTGCTCTGGGATTAGCTTCCTCAAGCATATGGAACATTTAATCCACACTAAAAAAAACCCAACAACAAAAAGCACAAATGAAAAAAACTTTAAAACATGAAAAAACAGATTTGTGCAAAATAGTCAGGTTTTATTTCCAAACTCTACTGTAAATCACACTATCACATCTGTATCTTTTCACAGATTCTCAATGCTTTCCTTAGAAGCGAGGTAAATGTTTAAAGGCTTTCAGTGAGAAAATGCACAGTTTTAGTCATATGTTCTTTTAGTACACGATTCCAGATTAAAAAATGGAGGTAAGAAAGCTAACTGAATTCATATTAAGCTTGGAAGGAAACAATGGCACTTATTGGCAAATAGAACCTTGTTCAGCCCTGGAATGGGACATTTAGCCTCCTTCACTTGTCCGAGCCTGTTCCGTCCCCAGCCTTCCGCCCTCCAGTCATTGGTTGCTGCCTTTTCTCCCTGGCCCTTTCGCTGAACGGGTCTCAAAAGCACATTTGCCCTGACCTGTTGGACACAGGGGACACTTGGCCATTGGCCAATCAGAGGATTCGTTACTTTTCATTGCCAGCTTTCTCTTCTTTGAGCTCAATGTGTCCTTTCCTTCCTTTTTAAAGAAGAGAAAGCTGTTTGGAAGAGATCGTTTTAGGGTGGGGAAAAGAAAGGCAAGGACACATTGAGCTCATAAAGAAGAGAAAGCTATTGGGTGTTCTGTCGGGCTCTCTGATAGGAATCTCCCAAAAATTCAAGGGTACAAATTTCAGACACACACATGTTTGAAAATTCAAAACAATGTTCTTTATCAGAAAAGTCAAAATAAACTAAGCACTCTTTTTGTATTGCAAAGAGCACTCTTCCCAAAACAACCGGATAGTCTGTACAATTTCCCTTAAGCAGTCATTAAGTACTTAGCCAGCAGCTGTGGAGAAACTTCACACCCCTTCTTCTTCCAACGAAGTGAGACACACATACACGTTGCTCTGCTTTAGTTTCAAAGGCATGAAAAAGCAACAAAGTCCAGCACACAAGATTCCTGACGAAACTGCGAAAAGATATTCTTCCACAATGGCCAAAACCACATGCTGTTATTTATAGCAGCAGCCCTAATTACTGGAGCCCCACCCAAACACAGGTGGCCTCCCTTATTTCCTGTAATATGTTCTTACTTGGTCTCTTCTATGCATAATTCTGCGCGTGCGTGGATCCAAAATGTCATCATCTGAAGCAATAGAAGATAAGGAAGATTGACTGCCTGGGCTGTGTGCCAAGCCCTCCTCTGCCGAGTCACTCCCACCTTCTTCTTCGTCCGAGGAAACTCAACTCTGAACTGATTCTGTCGGCAATAACACAGGCCTGTGACATGTTGAAGTTTCCCCTGCATCCACCTTCCCTTTCCCTGGGGCAGGAGCTGGGCCAGAGCCAACTACAACATTGGGAAGAGATCGTTTTGGCATGGGTGAAAAGGAAGGCAAAGACACATAGAAACATAGAAGATTGATTGCAGAAAAAGACCTCATGATCCATCTAGTCTGCCCTTATACTATTTCTTGTATTTTATATTAGTATGAATATAGGTTTATCCCAGGCATGTTTAACTTCAGATACTGTGGATTTACCAACCACATCTGCTGGAAGTTTGTTCCAAGCATCTACTACTCTTGTTCCAAGCATCTACGACACATTGAGGTCATAAATAAGAGAAATCTATTGGGAAGAGATCGTGGTGGGGTGGGGGAAAAGGAAGGCAAGGACACATTGAGCTCATAAAGAAGAGAAAGATGTTAGGAAGAGATCTTTTTTTTTGGGTGGGGACGGCAGGAATGGACACATTGAGTGGGAAAAAAAAACCTGGAACAAAAGCAAGGAGGAGGAAGGGAAGTCAATGAAATATGGCCGAGATTACATTAAAATATAAAACTTCCGCTCCTTCTCCTAAAAAGCAGGTAGAGTGGAAGACAATGAAAAGTAACGAATCCTCTGATTGGCCAGTGGCCAAGTGTCCCCTGCATCCCAAAAGTCAGGGTAAATGTGCTTTTCAGACCCGTTCAGCGAAAGGGACAGGGAGAAAAGACAGCAACCAATGGCTGGGTAGCGGAAGGCTGGGGACGGAAGAGGCTCGGCCAAGTGGAGGAGGCTAAATGACCTAGACCCATTCAGCCCAGCCCTTACTTAATTCTGGCTGACCTTGTAAAACAGATCCCCTCTGACCTGAACTTCAGCTATATATGAGACAACTAAGATATGCTAAAATTTAAGCAAATTTGGGAAGTTTAAAACACTCTTCAAGAAAACAATGACAAACCAGAGGTGGGATTCATTTACCTTCCCTACCAATTCACAAATGTTAGCAGGTAACCATGCACATTCACATTTGCTCTCATGCGCATCATCTGTGCACACACACGGCCTTCTGCGCATGCCAGTGCTTGCATATTATATGGAGTGGGTGGGTGGAGTCTCCCGCAGTTGCCTCTACCAGTTTGTGTGATCCGGAGAGAACCACCCCTGTGACAAACTACTTCCATTTTGAGGTGGTATTGCAGGCTCAGATTCAATTCCAAACAGTCTCATCTTTCAATCTTGTTTAAAAAGATCCAGTTTAGAAGACACCTAAACTGTGTCTGTATATTGCATTTGGAAGTTTAAAAAAATGTAAATAATAACTCTTGGAAAGCTGGTAGTAATTGAAATTGTGCCAAGTTGGACTTTTATCTCTTTTTTGTTTTGTTTTGTGATTCTGAAGAAAATCTCCAGTGGAATCCATATCTTTAGAGGGAGAGGAATGGTTGTGCACTGAGAAGGACAGTAAGAGAGAAGGAGTAGTTAATGAAACATAGTGACATAGGCGGGGTGGGCTGCTTCCCAGATTGGGGGGGGGGAGACACACACGCAATGGGGTAGTGACAATGGAGCTCCACCCCAGAGCACTCAATTTGCACTGAAAGATGTTGAAAGAAAATGCAGGGCGTCCTGCATAAGCCATGCCCACAATGCGGTAGTAAAAAATTTGGTAGCCCTTCACTGGACATAAGCCTATCAAACCGAAAGCCCACAGGCCGGATATGTCATGTGCAGGCCACATACCCACCCAAGCTACGCAAAGGCAAAAAATGTTGTGATATGTCACAACCCTACGAACTAAAGGGTCACAACGAACTAAAGGGTCACCATCAGTGAACTGTTGGACAATATTACTCGGTTTGTCATGTAGATGGTTGAGTGGTTCAGGTTGGGGAATTTGTAGTGGGCGGGACATTTTATTCTATTTTTTATTCTATTTTTTATTTTATTTTTAAATTTACCTATTCTTATTTTATGTATGGTGGGACTGGTCTCTGGGTGTCACACGACTTTCGTTGCCAATGACAATTCGTTATTATGACAATAAATTTATTATTAAAAATTATTTTTAAAAAACCTGCCCATGACACAATTGCATGGTGAAGGGTTATAATTGTCAGTGACAGTCAGTGATGTCATTGGTGATATAGGAGATGAACAGGCTGAGCCCACGGAAGAGGTCAAGCAATCAAATAGTCTATAGACCCTTCAAATCCACAAGAGATCTAAGTCCAGTCCATCTTGAATTCCTTTGAGATCTAAGTCCAGTCCATCTTGAATTCCTTTGACTCTTATATACTGCCAATTTGTCTTGACCATTAGTGATTCTGGCTGTTAGTATTCAATAAACCTGTATTCGTTTGAACTGCTTGACACCTGACTTCTTGCCCTTGATAGGCATCATGCTATAGGGAGTATAATTATCTTTAATCCATCTGAATTCTAGAGAGAAAACCAGACACTAAGCTCTGAGGTAAAGTTTGTACCTCCAGAAAACTGATCCCTCCCCTCCGGACGGCTACAGGTGCAAAGGGTTAAATTTATCTTTTATTTAAAATCTGTGTAAGCTGAATTCAAATATAAATTTAAGATCACAGTAAATTCAATCTTTATGATTACTATTTTAGGATGCTCTGGGTGATTATGATAGTTTGAAGCGCTTTTCAACATTTCCTAAACCACTCCTTCTGTTATACATTAAATAGACCTGGTAAAAATTTTTGCTGTAAAATGAATCCTGAAGTAAATTCAGACAAAACATCTAATAAAGTCTAATAAAGCTAAATCAGTGTAAATAGCACTTCAATTTGAAGCTTTTCCTTACAAAAACATGCATAAAAATGACAAATGATTTAAAATGTGAATAAAAACACAAACAGACTGTATACAAATATATATCCAGTAATCATATGGTTCATATGATCCAGGATAAAATTTAGGCCATTATGCACTGTTTATGAGCTTTTATAGCAAGAAGACAGATCTTTAGTTGTGCTTCTGTAATATTTTTTTATTTGCCAAAAGCAGTATCTGTCAGGTATTTTGCTGTTATAAAGACTATAAATCTTATAAGCACATCTCTATGAAAGTCATTTCAAAAATATAATGGCTGAGTTATTCTCCTTTAAATTCTTCATATAAACAGGTATTTGTTTATATACCTACAAAATAGCACTCCATGAATGCACATAGTAATCTATTAACATTTGATCATAGCAGTTTCCTATATTATGGATTAGTCTTATAGTTCAAGTTGTTCCTACATCCCTCAACTAAATTAAAAGATCCAGTGAAACCACAGAACACAGCTTGGTTGCTGTGGTTAAAAATGATTTGCTTGTTGGTGTCACTTATCCATATTTCAACAAGCTGTTCGGCTCTAAAATACCCTTGATGAAATTGAGATGTTGCCAATAGGCAAGCAGACTTCAAGCTACTGTTTAGAAAATTTAGTCATGTTTTGAAAAGCCACTTCAACCATGGTGTGAGAGGTAGTCATCATAGATCTTCCTATTTCTAAGTGAATAGTAGTGTACTAGCAGGCAGGCATCGGGCGATCCTAAATGCATATAGAAAAAGCTACGTTTTATTACCTTCTTTAACTGAGATTGAGTTCAAGATCTATCCATAATAAGCAACTTCTGTCCGAAAGACCTTTACTACTGACAAAAAAGCTAATACCACAACTGAGAGAAAGTTTATTTCAATTTAAGGGCACCTATCTAATATTATTTCATATGAAGTTGTTTACACAATTATTGAAAAAGGGGAAAAAGTTAATAATAGTGGGATGGAGACATGAAAATTGATGATTTAATAAAGAAAGGAATTGGTTGTTTTTTCACTTTTTTTTCTTTCTCTTTTTTCACTTGTTATTTTTTAACATTATCATGGTATATGAATAGTGATTAAGATTCAATTAAAAGAGGAAAGAGTTGAAGGATTGGCTGTACCAAATGAAGTTTTAAATTAACTGATGGAAGAAAGTATAATTTTTAAGCTACTATTGTTGTGAATGTTGGTTATGTGAATGATTCATGAATTTGACATAATTCAATCAAATTAGTGAATTAATAATGAGATGATTATACGTATTTTCTCTTTTCTCTTTCCTTTTTTCAGAGTTTAGTATTAGGATATATAACATTGTTAATCCTTTATTTTAGACAGATCTATTTCTACTAAGGGAATTCATAACACAACCATTGAAAGTAAGCATAAACTGCACAGCCAATGGGTTCGAATTTAAAGTTTTCCTGACAAAGGATTTTTATAACCAATAAATGTGAGTAAACCACCATGTAAGAATTACGATGATATTGATGTGACCACAAGATAAGTTGAAAGTTATATTTTGGGTTGTTATTGGGTGTATAGAAATGGTGGTGGTGGGGGGGACATGAGTTAATATATTAAAGAAGGAAAAGAAGCAATGAGGCCTAAAATTAAGAAGCACATGAAACAACAATTAGATGTATATAGAACAAAATTGGAATTGGTTGGTTGTAGTCACAGGACACAAAATTAGGCATAAGGAGGTAGCACGAGTTAAAATACATGTACTGAAAGTCAAGATTTAAATATATTAGACAGGAGATTTTGAACAAAAGAGGGATGATTATGATGGCTAAGATCTTGAGAAGCATCTTAATGTGTAATGTAATGGTAATAGAACTATCCATTTAGGGAAGGATTTAAAGGGTGGGTGAGAAGTAGACGGAAGGAGAGAAAGGGGAGAGAGTAGGGAAAGAGTAGGAGAAATAAAGAGGAAGGAGAAGAGAATGGGAGTAGAAGGACAGAGAAGGAGTAATAAAGTAGGTAGCAGAGGTGGAATAGCCACTTGAGATAGAAATAGGAAAGTGGAGGGAAAAAAGATAGATACAGATGAAATAATATAAAGCAAACTTGGAATGTGATCTAGTTTATTGAATTTGAAAAATGATATATGCATATTATGATATATTGAATGCTGAATGTGAAGAAAAATAAAAGAAAAACTTTTTTAAAAAAATAAAATTTTATTTATTGCATTAAATTAAAAACACAATATATATTTCATACTTACATTTCTTGCATTACAATAGAAATTCAAAGATCAGAGTCAAATGTTTCAGTGATTTGGATTATATGTTGCCCTGTTTCAATCATATCCAGTTCAATCATTTTGTGATCTGATAGACATCACATCTTCATAATGTTTGTTGATATAAAACCATATTTGTATTGTTATATGCTCATGCCTTCATCATCACTGATAGCATGCTGCTATCTTGTCTTCTGTTGGACTCTTTTTATTGTCTTCAATATTTCCAAGCATTGTTTTCCCCGCTCAGTATCTTGCTTTTGCATCCATGCATTCCAATTATGTAATTTGTAGCCTTAATACTGCTTTATTTCATCTAATATTTATTTTTTATTCTTAGGGTCCAAATTATTCTCAACCATTTTCTCCAGTGCGACAATGCAAGGGCATCAATTTTCTTCAGCTATTTCTGATTATGCAACATTTCATAGGCACTGAATGGGATAAATAAATAGCTCTGCAGTCAGTTGACATCTTTACAACATAACATTTATCTGGGTTTATCATAATTTAGCTGCACTAAATCTTGGAAGGTTTAGAAAACAGTAACAACTAATATAAAGCTGAATATTTATTTATTTATTTGTTTGTTTGTTTGTTTGTTTGTTTGTTTGCTTGTTTATTAATTAATTATATTTCTATGCCACCCAACTCCTGAAGGACCCTGGGTGGCTTACAACAAAATATAAAATACATTTTAAAAAATCAGAAAAGATTATGATAAAAACAGTTTAAAAATCAAATACATACATATCATTCAAGGTTGGAAGTTGTAAAATTGCAAGATCAATGGCCCCAAGCCTGCCAGAAGAGCCTGGTTTTCATTTCTTTTCAGAAGGTCTGGATCTCAGGGAATAGTTGGTTCCCGAGAGCTGGGGCAGCCACAGGGAAGACCCTTCCCCATGGGCCCACCAGCCGACACTGCTTAGCTAACGGGACCTGGAAGAGACCAGCTCTGTGGGATCTTACTAGTCACTGGGAACTACGAGGTAGAAGGCGGTCTCAGAGATAACCTGGCCTTGAGTCATGTAGGTAATAACCAACAACTTGAATTGAGCTCAGAGACCAATAGGGAGCCAGTGCAGCTCATGGAATATTGGTGCAATGTGAATGTACCTAGGTGTATCTACAACCACTTGCGCAACTGCATTCTGGACCAATTGTAGTCTCCGAATGCTCTTCAGGGGTAGCCCCGTGTTGCAATAATCCAATTGTGAGGTGACAAGGACATGAATGACTGTGAGAAGAGCCTCCTGATCCAAGTACAGTAGCAATTGGTGCACTGGATGAACCCATGCAAAGGTTCCCTAAACCACAACTGTTAGATATTGGTCTAATCTTAGCTGTGGGTCTAGGAGGACACCCAAATTGTGAACCCATTCTGAAGATGACAATTGCTCTCCCCCCCCCCCAATCCAAGAATGGACAGTTGATACAGTTTTCAGGAGGTGGTACCCACATCCACTCAGTCTTGTCTGGGTTAAGTTGAGCCTGTTGACACCCATCCAGACCCTTACAGCTTCCAGGCACCAGCACATCATATCCACTGTTTCACTGAACTGATATGGGGTTGAGATATACAAATGGGTATCATCCCACCCCAAAACATTGAATAACCTCAGCCAGTGGTTTCATGTTGACATTAAATAGGAGGGGAGAGAGGACTGTGCCCTGAGGCACAAACAATGGGTCTAGAGGTTGACCTCTGTCCTCCTCCGACACGACCGTGAATGACCAGAGAAATAGGAAAACCACCACAGCATGGTGCTTCCCAACCCTAGCTCCCTTAGTTGTCCCAGAAGGATACCATGATAAATGGTATCAAAAGTCACTGAGAGGTCAAGTAGCACCAAAATAGAGGAATGACTCCCATCTGGGCCTGAAACTGGACTGAAAAGGTCTAGATAATCAGTATCCTCCAAGGACCAGAGCCGGAGTGCCACCACTTTCTCAACAACTTTACCCACAAAGGGCAGTTTGGAGACTGGCTGGAAGTTCTTCAACTTGGCTGGATCCAGGGACAGTTTCTTGAGGAAGGGTCTCACAACTGCCTCTATCAACAGCTGCAAGAAGGACTCATCACTCAAAGAAGTGTTAATCAATGCCTGGATCCAGCTGTGCGTTACCTCCCTGCTGGCTGAAATCAGCCAGGAGGGACAGCTCCAATAGTCTTGTCCACTTCCTCAGAGTCAGGAGGTCAAACTCATCCCACACAAGTGGACTAAGACCTACCCCTGTCACCTCAGTCTGAATTGCCCAATTGGAGTCATGTTAGCAACATAATATTTAGGATCATGCAAAGCAGATATGTAGAAGTAATGCTGTACATTAAAAAAAAGATGCCAGATGTTCAACCTAGCTTTAGAAAAGGAATGAAACATGGTATATTGTTTTCTGATTTATGCTAGATAATTGAGAAAGTCGAAACATACCAAAAGGAAATCAATATGTACTTCATTGGTTAAACAGAAATGCCTTTGATTGGTATCAAACGTATTAAGTTGTGGAACGTGTTTAGAAAAATGGGAATCCTGAACATTTCTTTGTCCTCATGAAAAATCCGTATATAAGTCAGAAAGCTACAATAGGGACAGAATATGGCAAACGTATTGTCTCGTGTTACCAAAACAGTGCAACAAGGCTGTAAACTTCAAGAGTTGTAAACCTAATCCTACGTAGCTTCTGCTCTGGAAATCTCACACTACTTACTAGAGCTTACAAAACTTTTGCCAGACCCATCCTCGAATACAGCTCATCTGTTTGGAACCCATATCGCATCTCAGACATTAACACCCTTGAAAATGTTCAAAGATACTTCACCAGAAGAGCCCTTCACTCCTCCACTCGAAACAGAATACCCTATGAGACTAGACTTTCAATCCTGGGCCTAGAAAGTTTAGAACTAAGATGCCTTAAACAAGATCTAAGTATTGCCCACAAGATCATATGCTGCAACGTCCTGCCTGTCGGCGACTACTTCAGCTTCAACCACAACAACACAAGAGCACACAACAGATTTAAACTTAATATTAACCGCTCCAAACTTGACTGTAAAAAATATGACTTCAGTAACCGAGTTGTCGAAGCGTGGAACTCATTACCGGACTCCATAGTGTCATCCCCAAACCCCCAACACTTTACCCTTAGATTATCTATGGTTGACCTATCCAGATTCCTAAGAGATCAGTAAGGGGCGAGTACAAGTGCACTAGAGTGCCTTCCGTCCCCTGTCCTATTACTCTCCTATATCTCCTATATCTCTTCTTCTATTCTTTCATTGATATATTCTATTCCTATATATATATATGTATGTGCATGTGTATGTATGTATGTATATGTGTATGTGTATGTATGTATATATATATGTATTTGTTTTCGTATATATATATATATCATATGTATATATATATGTATGTGTATGTGTATGTGTATATATATATGTATATGTGTGTATGTATATATGTGTGTGTGTGTATATATATATATATATATATATATATATATATATATATATATATTCTATTCCTATATTCTATATATTCTATATATTCTATATATTCTATTCCTATATATTCTATTCCTATATCTTCTTTTCTATTACTTCTTAGATATATTTTACTATGAGTATCTCCTCTATAACCTTCAGCATGTATTTTACTATGTGTATATTGATATATACTCACTAAAACCCTCATTGTGTATTGGACAAAATAAATAAATAAATAAATAAATAAATAAATAAATAAATAAATAAATAAACTCTTCCCTAATTTATTCAACCTATATGCTAAATGTACTGAATATTAAGGCTAGCAAGATGGCAAGAATATGGGCTTCAAGAAACATCAATAACATGTGCTATAATAATTTATTTATTACTTAGATTTGTATGCCGCCCCTCTCCGAAGACTCGGGGCGGCTCACAACATGTAAAAACAAATCATAAGCAATCAGACAAATTTAAAATATTTAAATATTTAAAAAACCCATATACTAACAGTCATACACACAGACATACCATGCATAAATTAAACGTGCCCAGGGGGAGATGTTTCAGTTCCCCCATGCCTGACGGCAAAGGTGGGTTTTAAGGAGTTTACGGAAGGCAGGAAGAGTAGGGGCAGTTCTAATCTCCGGGGGGAGTTGGTTCCAGAGGGCCGGGGCCGCCACAGAGAAGGCTCTTCCCCTGGGGCCCGCCAACCGACATTGTTTAGTTGACGGGACCCGGAGAAGGCCCACTCTGTGGGACCTAATCGGTCGCTGGGATTCGTGCGGCAGGAGGCGGTCTCGGAGATATTCTGGTCCAATGCCATGAAGGGCTTTAAAGGTCATAACCAACACTTTGAATTGTGACCGGAAATTGATCGGCAGCCAATGCAGACTGCGGAGTGATGGTGAAACATGGGCATACCTAGGTAGGCCCATGACTGCTCTCGCAGCTGCATTTTGCACGATCTGAAGTTTCCGAACACTTTTCAAAGGTAGCCCCATGTAGAGAGCATTACAGTAGTCGAACCTCGAGGTGATGAGGGCATGAGTGACTGTGAGCAATGAGTCCCGGTCCAGATAGGGCCGCAACTGGTGCACCAGGCGAACCTGGGCAAACGCCCCCCTCGCCACAGCTGAAAGATGTTGTTCTAATGTGAGCTGTGGATCGAGGAGGACGCCCAAGTTGCGGACCCTCTCTGAGGGGGTCAACAATTCCCCCCCCAGGGTGATGGACGGACAGATGGGATTGTCCTTGGGAGGCAGAACCCACAGCCACTCCGTCTTATCCGGGTTGAGCTTGAGTCTGTTGACACCCATCCAGGCCCCAACAGCCTCCAGGCACCGGCACATCACTTCCACCGCTTCGTTGACTGGGCATGGGGTGGAGATGTAAAGCTGGGTATCATCCGCATATTGATGATACCTCACCCCATGTCCTTGGATGATCTCGCCCAGCGGTTTCATGTAGATGTTGAATAGCAGGGGGGAGAGGACCGACCCCTGAGGCACCCCACAAGGGAGAAACCTAGGAGTCGACCTCTGGCCCCCCACTAACACCGACTGCGACCGGCCAGAGAGGTAGGAGGAGAACCACTGAAGAACAGTGCCTCCCACCCCCAGCCCCTCCAGCCGGTGCAGAAGGATACCATGGTCGATGGTATCGAAAGCCGCTGAGAGGTCAAGGAGCACCAGGACAGAGGATAAACCCCTGTCCCGGGCCCGCCAGAGATCATCCATCAACGCGACCAAAGCGGTTTCCGTGCTGTAACCGGGCCTGAAACCCGACTGCCGGGGACCTAGATAATCGGCTTCTTCCAAGGACCGCTGGAGCTGGAGTGCCACCACCTTCTCGACAACCTTCCCCATAAAGGGAAGGTTGGAGACTGGACGATAGTTGTTAAGTACGGCTGGGTCCAGGGAGGGCTTCTTGAGGAGGGGGCGCACAAGCGCTTCTTTATAGAGTGATGGAAAAACTCCCCTCCCCAAGGAAGCGTTGGTAATCTCCTGGGCCCAGCTCCGTGTCACCTCCCTGCTGGCCGAAACCAACCAGGAGGGACACGGATCCAGTAAACAGGTGGCAGAACTCACAGCTCCAATGGCCTTGTCCACTTCATCAGGTGTCACCAGATCAAACTCTTCCCAGACAGGTGGACAAGTACGTGCCCCAGTCACCTCGACTGACTCGTTGTCAGTCGACTCTGTTTTACAATTGGAGTCGAGGTCGGCTCGGATCCGAGCGACTTTATCAGCGAAAAACGTGTTAAAGTCCTCGGCACTACTCTGTAAGGGCTCCCCAACTCCCCCCTGATTAAGAAGGGAGCGGGTCACCCTAAACAGAGCGGCCGGGCGGGATTCCGCTGATGCAATCAAGGCGGCATGGTACGCGCATCTTGCCGCCTTGAGCGCCACTTTGTAAGTCTTAATAAAAGCTCTTACAAGTGTTCGGTCGGATTCAGACCTACTCTTCCTCCATCGCTTCTCTAGACGTCTCTTCTGGCGTTTCAACTCCCGGAGCTCCTCGTTGAACCATGGAGCTCTACGGGGTCTAGCGCCTCGGAGAGGTCGCAAAGGCGCAATCCGGTCAAGAGCCTCCGCTGCGGCCTTGTTCCAGGCCTCCGCAAGAGACTCTGCCGAACTGTGGACAAGTGCCTCTGGTATAACCCCAAGCGCCGTCTGAAAGCCCTCAGGGTCCATCAGGCGTCTGGGGCGGAACATCTTAATTGGTTCCGCCTCCCTGCGGGGAAGGATTGGAGCCAGGAAGTCAAGCCGTAGTAGGAAATAATGACACTGTTCTAACTGCTAAAGGTGATTGTCCTCCTTTAGGGAGGACAGGCCTTCTTGTATAGATTCTGTCCTTCCTTGAAAAGTGTCTTCCTACCTGTCCTCCTTTTTGATATTTTAAAATTAATCTGTTAATGTCTGTATTCAGAGATGTCGTGCTGAACTGTTACGCATCATGTGACAGTACAGTTCAGAAAGACGTGATTATGAAAAGCATGCGCAGGGCACAGGAGAACTTCACCTGTCTCACACTTGTTTTTCAACATTACCTCTATATTATACTTTGTGTTTACTTTTAACGGAAATACGTAATTATTTCTTTCTCAGTGAATGTTACACCCAGGTAAGTACAATTCACGTTTTATTAATTCATTAATTCAATTTTATACAACCCTGTTTTCAACCCAAGTGTAAAATAACTTAAATATAGATTTATTAAAGTTTTATAGCTTTTGTTATTAAAGCTTTAGTTTTAATTATTAATTTTATTTATTCATAATCCTTTTCATTGTAAAACAATTGGTCACCTTACAAAATGTAAAGGATCTGCAAGTTCTACTAATAAAACTCAAGGAGCATACTGAAAAAAGTGGGACTCAAATATAAAAGTTACTAAACTAATAATAGCATATACAACAATCAGCCTCAGAATTGCTCATGAAGATATTTAAGTAGTAGACAGCTCCTGCCTTTTAGCAGCAACCACCAAGCAATCAAGAAATACACTGCAGACTGGCACTTGATAGAGCAGCCATGAAGGCTTCAGAAAAGATATTCAGATACATTAATGTACTGCAAATATTGGAATAATGCAAACATGGTTATTCCTGCTGATATTCTTTGGAAATGGAATCAGATAGGAAGAGTATTAACACCTTCACACTTTAGTGTGACAGCAGACTCCTAAAATATGAATACAGAATTCTCATTCAAGACACAAATGATCAGACTCACATTACTCTACTTTGGCCATAAAATACAAAAGCTTAGTTTGATGGAATAGGCTCTAATTCTGGGAAAGGTGTAAGAAAGTAGAAGAAGAGGATAACTAATGGCAACTTATGTAACTCAGTTAAAGCAAAGATGTCAGCACCAGTGAAAGATTTGCAGTACAGTAGTCCCTCGCTATACCGCGCTTCACCTACTGCGGCTTCACTTCATCGCCGGTTTTCAAGAAATATTAATGAGAAAAATCATTGCGGGTTTTCAAGAAATATTAATGAGAAAAATCATTCGCGGATCTTCGCTGGTTTGCGGGTTTCTGAGGAAGTCAATCGGCAGATTTAAACAGCCCGCGGAACTCGATCGGCAGGTTTTTTTAAAAAAATATATCTAAAATTGTAAATACTGTATTTAAATACTGTATCTAAAATAAATACTGTGTGGGAAGGGTTTATAAACACTTAAAACAATGAAAACCTACCAAACAATTACAATATAAATACTTAAATAAGTACTATCGGTCGATAAATTCCCCATCGCGGATTTCACCTATCGCGGCCGGGTCTGGAACGTAACACCAGCGATAGGTGAGGTCTTACTGTATCAGGTTATATTTATTTATTTATTTGTTTGTTTATTTATTTATTTATTGGATTTGTATGCCACCCCTCTCCGCAGACTCGGGGCGGTTAACAACAATGGTAAAATAACATGTAACAATCCAATTTAATAAAACAACTAAAAACCCTTACTATAAAAAACCAAACATACACACAAACATATCATGCATAACTTGTAATGGCCTAGGGGAAGGAATATCTTAACTCCCCCATGCTGGCGACAAAGGTGGGTCTTGAGTAATTTGCGAAAGACAAGGAGGGTGGGGGCCGTTCTAATCTCTGGGGGAGTTGATTCCAGAGGGCCGGGGCCACCACAGAGAAGGCTCTTCCCCTGGGGCCCGCCAAACGACATTGTTTAGTCGATGGGACCCGGAGAAGGCCAACTCTGTGGGGCCTTATCGGCCGCTGGGATTCGTGCAGTAGAAGGCGGTTCCGGATGTATTCTGGCCCAATGCCATGTAGGGCTAATAGAGAAATAGAGAAATAGAGTAATAGAGAAAATCATTGGCTACTAAGGACTGATGCCAACTTAATAACAATTCAAGTTTGAATAAGTGATTATGTTTTTCTACTTTCTCTGAAACAAAAGTCTATAACTGCCCCTGTTTTATTTCTATTCTTCATATCTCCCACCGACACACCCCTTGATTTTGTTACTGTGAACTTTCCCATTAGTACCTACATATATATAGTCTTTATAGAAACTCAACTTTCCTAATTTCTATCGTTTTCTATTTTTATAGGTAGAATTATTAGCATTTGTTTTAATATGAAATATTGTTTCTCCTTTCCTGTGTGCATGTGTGTAAAATAAAGCTTTAAATTTGGAAACTTCATCCAGCTATTTACTCCTCAGTATTTGTGTATATGGATATTAATGTGAGATAACTATTTTCTATAATATATGTTTGATTGATAGCTTACAATTATTGTTATCAGTGTAAATGTAGAACTAGTTTTTGACAAATTAGAGAAACAGCAATGCATAAATATAGGACAAGCACATAACATTTCTATATAAAAGCTTCTTATTCTGGCATATACCAATATAATAATATACTGTATATGCAAATTAATATAAAATATAAAACACCCAGAAATAGTTCTACCATGATCGCAAAGTTAATATATATCTTACATACATTAAACTTGGAGGAGATTGTTCAGAGATCAAAATTACGATCAAGACACTAATATGAGTGATGTCATGTCATTATGTTTCAATTTTAATCTAAGGAAAGTATTTTACTTCTAAATAAGTGTTTGAGATTGATAATGAAATAGATTAGAATAATTAATGCTCTTGATTAGTTGACACATCAGAGAAAAAGGATCAATGCTAGTCGGGGTCAGAATGTTCTTACAGTTAAAAGTTCATAATTTGTGTATGTTCCTGGATTCATTCCAGAATTTGGGTGGTGATTATCTGGGAATGTCAAAAACATTTACAGAACTAAGATGATGACTATTCCTGAAAATGTCAGATCTGGACACCATGATTCATGACTTACTTAATCTCTTTCAGAGTGCTGTGGCATGTTATATCCAAACAATATTTCAACTGTACTATAACGATTATAAGAAGCATATGAATCTCTGAGCACAGTGATATACTTTCTGAATCTTTTTGGCATTAAAAAAAAATAAAATGCTGATTCAGATTTATAGATTGCTAGAATCTTTTCTGGATATATTTGATAATCTATGAAACAACTACTATGATCTTACTACTATTCTGTATTTTATATTACCGTATTTTTCAGTGTATAAGGGGCACCTTTTACCTCCCTAAAAGAGGCCTAATTAGGGTGTGTTTTATACTCTGAATGTAGCCCCCCCTAACTAACTGCTAACAATCTTCCTAGCTCTTACCTTGCAGGCTCTTTCATAGTTTCTCTCTGCGAATAATGTTTTACAAGCCCTAAGTCTTTGCAGGGTGTTTTTTTTTTCATTACTCTAACTTGCTCTGAATAAGTTTCTTTCCAGCCCTAACCAGGTACTAATAATGTTCCCAGCTTTTACCGGCTTGCAAGCTCTTTCATTGTTACTCTATGCAAAGAAAAATGTATTCCAAACCCTGTCTTTGTAGGGTTTTTTTTCATTGATTTACTTGCTCCAGATGTTTCTTTCCAGCCCTAACCAGATGCTAATAGTGTACCCAAGCGCTTTCATTGTTATTCTCTGCGAAGAATGTTTTCCAAGCCCTAAGTCTTTGCAGGGTTTTTTCCATTGCTCTACTTGCTCACACTGTTTCTTTCCAGGTGCTAATGATGTTCCCAGCTCTTAATGACTTGCAAGCTCTTTCATTGTTATCTCTCAAAATAAAATTTTTAAGCCCTTAACCAGGGGATAAAATAATGTGTTGAAGCTGACCAGACTAAGGACACTAGCCAGATGAATACCTGGTTAGCAGATTCTTTTTCCTATTTTCCTCCCCCAAAACTAAGGTGTGCCTTATATTCTGGTGCATCTTATACTCCAAAAATATAGTATATAACCTGATAGGGTCTAATGGCTAATCAATAAATTATTATTATCATTATTACTATGATTTGTCGCACAAAGTGAGATGTTTAGACTAGGTAGGTATGTTAGCAGCAAGCCCACCTGAACCCCTAGGTCCAATCTCAAAAGGAGAGACTCACATCCGACAATCTCGGGTGCAGAGATCCTGCTAGGGCTGAGGGTCTTCCAGACAATGATCATCACTCCTCCAGCCCTTCCCTGGTATCGTGGCTGATGCAGCACCTGAAACCCATCTGGGCACATCTCCAAGAGGGGAACACATCCCTCATGGTCCATCCAGGTCTTAGTTTCCAGGCTTTCAAGAGCAAACTTGAAATGCAGAATGCAGCTGCGAGAGCAATCATGGGCAATCATGTTACTCCAACATTCCGCAGTCTGCATTGGCTGCCGATCAGTTTCCGGTCACAATTCAAAGTGTTGATTAAGACCTATAAAGCCTTTCATGGCATCGGACCAGGATCTCTGCGAGACCACCTTCTGCCGCACGAATCCCAGTGACAGGTTAGTCCCACAGAGTTGGCCTTCTCTGGGTCCCGTCGCACTAAACAATGTCGTCTGGCAGGACCCAGGGGAAGAGCCTTCTCTGTGGTGGCTCCGACCCTCTGGAACCAGCTCCTCCCAGAGATTAGGATTGCCCCCACCCTCCTTGCCTTTCGTAAACTCCTTAAAACCCACCTCTGCCATCAGGTATGGGGGAATTGAAACATCTCCCCTTTGCCCTTGTAGTTTTTGTGTATGATTCGATTGTGTGTTGTTTTTTATATATTGGGGTTTCTTTTTTGGACTTTTTAATCTAAAACTGTAACTTAGATTTTTAAATATTAGATTTGTTACTATGTACTGTTTTTCCCCATTGTTGTGAGCCGCCCCAAGTCTGCGGAGAGGGGCGGCATATAAATCTAATCTAATCTAATCTAATCTAATCTAATCTAATCTAATCTAATCTAATCTAATCTAATCTAATCTAATCTAATCTAATCCAATCCAATCCAATCCAATCCAATCCAATCTAATCCAATCCAATCCAATCCAATCCAATCCAATCTAAACTTGGCAAGCACATGAACCTTTACAGCTATAATGTTTCCACTACTGACCAAGCCCAATTTCTGAAGGAGTCATATGACATTATGATGGCTGGCTATTTCCAATATAAATTACATATCTGGGATTGAAAATAGTAAGGTAAACAGAATAGAGCTAAACACGTTTTCTAATTAATTAAATTTCAATTGAATTCAATAGACTACAGGTTTTTAGACTTTCACTGTGTCATAAACTTGCAAGAGTGTTAATTATTTTATACAGTGTTCTTCAACAAGAACCTACATTGTGGAACTTTAACCCTTATCCCTAGTCAGGATAATGGGAGTAGAAATAGAAGAATTCATTTTGCTAAGAAAGACTGCTTTCATCTAAATGATCTTTGCATTGGCTGATGTATTATTGGCAAGGGAGAACTGTATGGGGGACAGGGGAGCAATTGATTTTATTTAAACTTTCATTTCAGTAACTTCAAAATGGCTCTAATCCACAGATTTCCTGGCTTACATAAATTTTCACATCTCTACAATTAGTCATCGTGCATCAGTTTCTCAGAAAACCCATGAAAGTGAATATTATAATTATGTTTGTAAAATTAAGGGAAAACACAGGCATGCAAAGCATTTATCTTGGTAGCAAATCCTTATATCAAAATCTCAATAAATACGTTTGGTTTTTTTAAGAATAATTTTGATAGCTAGTAAATAACATTTTGAAAAATAGGTTATACAGCTTGCAGATACAATATAGAGATGGGATTGCCTGGGTTGACTATAAAAGATATGAAAACGATTTCAGGATCATATACCCATGTTGAACTGAGACACAATTGCAAAAAAATAATCTATAATATCATTTACAATTTTAGACATATCATTGAATGGGCTAATTGATCATATACAGTACCATCATATCGGAGTGAATTCTTGATAACCGTGATTTGTCTTCTTGTGTCCTTCGGGTCTTCCAATGGTTAAACCATTGATTATATTTGGGTCTACCAACCTCAATACTGGTCATTTTTTCTTTCTTTCTACCCTCACCAACATTAAGGACTTCTGAAAGGAGTTGGGTCTTTACATAATGTATCTGGATTCTAAAATGTAATAAATTAATTTTGGTCATGTATACCTTGAGTAAGAACTGTAGAATTATATATTCCATGATCCATTTGTATATTTTCACAGCTACCCATAGTACTCCGAGGGTCTTCTTCAATATCATATTTTACAGGTGTCTGTACAGTATTATTTTTAAAATTAAGATGATACCCATAAGAATGACCAAAGCTCCATCTGTCATTTGTAAATCCGAAGAACTTTGATCACATAGTTTCAGCTACCATCTTGAATTTTGGGAAAGTCCAAAAGCATCAATAACCTTTCTATCCTGCTTTTCAAGATTTGGCTTCCATAGAGTGTTACAGTAAAAACTATTCTCTGCACAATTCTGCCTTGTTGATATCTAGATATCCTTCCCATCATAGCTAGGATAGATATCTAGATATCATTCCCAGCCCAGCAGGCTGAGGCAGAGAGGCAGTCCCAGAACCAGTGAAATCCGGGGGCCAGACAGGGGACAGAATGGCTCTGTCCTCAGCATGAAAGGGATTGCCACTCCCCAATTGGTCTTTTTAGCCACACTAGATGCTGTTTAAGGAACTCTTTCCACAGCATGATACCATAGTCTTTCGAGACTGAAGGTTGCCAATGATTGCCAATGAAGGTTGCTACATTATGAGTGTTCTCTAAAATATATTTTTGAGTGTTTTCTTCATGGTTGATAGTTGATTCTAAAAGGCCAATAATTATCATTTCATTAGCTTTATTTTAAAGGGTTAAAATATGCTAATTAAATTTTGGGCATGAAAATCACAAATGCAATGACAATGTGACAATAGAAAACTCTGGTGGATATGATAGTACCCTCTGAAAAAACGGAAGGGCTACCATTTAGTAATGCTGGACATATACTGAACAGGTAGTCCTTGACTTATGACCACACTTGAATCCCAAAGTTCTGTTATTAATTGAGACATTTATTAAGTGAGTTTTGCTCCATATTACAAAACTTTCTTGCTGCAGTTGTTAAGTAAATCACTGCAGTTAGTAATATGGTTGTTAAGTGAATTTGCCTTCCTCAGTGACTTTGCTTGTCAGAAGATCATAAAAGATGATCATGTATAATCTTGGAACGCAGCAATGATCATAAGTATGAACCAGTTGCAAGCATCTGAATATTTCTTTGAAAAGGTTTTTTTGTTTTTGTCCATATTGCAAAACATATATAACAACACATATACCTTCAATTCCAAATCCATATATTTATACAATCTCTTGTATTAAATTAATAAAATAGCCTAAATCACATTTCAAATTCTCAGTAGTTCAGTCTGTCCAAGAATTTATTTCAAGTAACTAATTTTAATCACATTAAATGACAGACTTGATGACTTTTCTCATTTTTTTCTTTCCTGTAATCACAATATTAAATCTTTATTTCTATTTCTATTTTATTCTAATTTGACTTTTGGTATATGTTACTTATTAATCTAATGCTGCCTCCTTGTCTATTTTTGTCAGCCAAGTTATAACAATCATATTTCGTAAGCACCTGAAATTTGATCACATGATCATGGGGATGTTACAAAGTGTGAAAAATAGTCAGAAGTCACTTTTTCAGTATTGTTGTAACTTTGAACGGTCACTAAATGAACTGTTGAAAGTCAAGGACTATTTGTAATTTAGAAATACTATTTTGAATTAACTTTAAAAAAAATTGTATTACAAAGTGTATACATTAAGGAAAAGTTAATGATATTAATTTTATAATTGGAAGTTTTTCATAATAGGAAGTTATAGAATAGAATAGAATGGAATGGAATGGAATGGAATAGAATAGAATAGTACAAGAATAGAACAGAACGGAATAGAACAGAATAGATTTTTTTAATTGGCCAAGTGTGAATGGACACACAAGAGATTGTCTCGGTGTCATATGTTCTCAGTGTACATAAAATAAGATATGTTGACCAAGAATAATAAGGTATAACACTTAATGATAGTCAGGGTACAAATAACAAATCAAATCATATTAGGAAACAGTCAATATAAATTGTAAGGATACAAGCAATAAAGTTACAATCATGCAGTCATTAGTGGGAGGAGATGGGCGATGGGAACAATGAGAATATTAATAGTACTGCAGATTTAGTAAGTAGTTTGACAATTTTGTGTGAAATATTTGTTTAGCAGGGTGATGGCGTTCAGAAAAAGACTGTTTTGATGTCTAGTTATTCTGGTGTGCAGTGCTCTATAGAGTCGTTTTGAGGGTAGGAGTTGAAGCAGTCCAGGATGTGAAGGGGTCTGTAAATATTTTCACAGCCCTCTTTTTGACTCGTGCAGTATACAGGTATACACTGTTGCATCATCTGCGAACTTCATTAGTTTAACATATGGATTGGTAGAGATGTAGTCATTGGTATATAGAGAGAAGAAAAGTGGAGAAAGCACAGCGCCTTGGGGAGCCCCTCTAAACATTATATAGGTATCTGATGTGATTCAGCTTAGCTTCACCTGCTGCCTCCTGTTTGTTAGGAAGCTTATGATCAACTTACAAGTGTGTTCAGGTACCGCTAACTGGTTTAGGTTAATTAGAAGAGCATCTGGAATTATGGTATTGATCTGTTTGGTCGGTATGCAAATTGCAGTGGGTCTAACAGTGGATCTGTGATGGTTTTGAAGTGGGACAGCACTAGTCTTTCAAAGGTTTTCATAACTAGAGATGTTAGAGCAACTGGTCTGTAGTCATTCAGTTCCTGGGATGATAGTAGAGCGTTTGAAGCAAGAAGGAACATAGCACATCTCTTACACTTTTGCATTAGAAAAAATTGAATACAAAACCAAATTCTTTTCCCATTATGTTTAATTTATAGCAGGAAGCAAATATATAATGTATGGATAATGACTGAATGAATTTATTACTGATACAGATCAGACATGGGCTAATCCAGTGGTGAAATCCAAATATTTTTACTACCGGTTCTGTGGGCGTGGCTTGGTGGACATGCATGGCTTGGTGGACGTGGCTTGGTGGGCATGGCAGGGGACAGATACTGGAAAATCCCCATTCTCCTGGAGGAAGGAAATTGCAAAATCTCCATTCCCTACCCACTTTGGGGCCAGCCAGCAATGGTACAGTATTTGCCAGTTCTCTGAATTACTCAAAATTTCTGCTACCAGTTCTCCAGAACCTGTTAGAACCTAGTGGATTTCACACCTGGGCTAATCCATACTTCTTTATAATACCAAAGCGAAGCAAAGACTAAAGAATATAGGTAGTCCTCAACTTACAACAATTCATTTAGTGACCATATAAAGGTGCACATTTTTGCAACATTTTGATAAGCAAAATCAATAGGGAAGCCAGATTTGCTTAAGAACCATGTTACTAAGTTAAGGCACTTAACAACTGTGGCAAGAAAGATCATAAAACGGGGTAATACTCATTTAACAACAGAAATGTTGGGCTCAATTGTTACTCAAAAGTCAAGGACTACCTGTAGAGACTAAATGTTAGTAGAATATTCAGAGATTATATAACAGAACGATAAAAGCAAGTCCTTGAAGAGGGGCAACATGTAAATCCAATTAATAAATAATAAAATAAATAATAATAAATACAGTAAATGGGACTGCTTGGACAGAAAATGAACTGGAGAAACTTGATATAGAATTGAGAGATGTTAAGAATGTCTGCTTGGAGTACTGTAGTTCTTGATTTCTTTAATAGACTATATTGCTGGACTTGATAAAGTCTGCTCCATATTTGTCTGATTTCATGAATTTGATACCATGTACCTGTCACTCTGTTAAGTAGGATTGTTCTCAGTGTATGAAGGATTATGTACAATTTAACAAGAATTATGTAGTATAGAATAGAATAGAAACATAGAAACATAGTTGACGGCAGAACAGGACCTCATAGTCCATCTAGTCTGCCCTTATACTATTTCATGTATTTTATCTTAGGATGGATATATTCAGTTATTGTGGATTTACCAACCACGTCTGATGTAAGTTTGTTCCAAGCATCTACTACTCTTTCAGTAAAATAATATTTTCTCACGTTACTTCTAATCTTTCCCACAACTAACCTCATATTGTGCCCCCTTGTTCTTGTGTTCACTTTCCTATTAAAAACACTTATCTCCTGAACCTTATTTAACCCTTTAACATATTTAAATGTTTCGATCACGTCCCCCCTTTCCCTTCTGTCCTCCAGAGTCCAGACTATACAGATTGTCTTTCCTGATAAGTTTTAAGTCTTTTCTGATAAGTTTTATGCTTAAGACCTTCCACCATTTTTGTAGCCTGTCTTTGGACCCGTTCAATTTTAGAATAGAATAGAATAGAACAGAACAGAATACTTTATCGGCCAAGTCTGATTGGACACACAAGGAATTTGTCTTTGATGCATATGCTCTCAGTGTACATATAAGAAAAAAAAATACATTTGTCAAGAATCTTGAGGTACAACACTTAATGATTGTCATAGGAGTCAAAATAAGCAATGAAGAAACAATCAATATTAATAAAAATGTTAAGGATACAAGTAACAAGTTACAGTCATACAGACATAAGGGGGAGGAAATGGGTGATAGGAATGATGAGAAAAAATCAGTAGTATTAGTAGTGCAGACTTAGTAAATAGTTTGATAGTGTTGAGGGAATTATTTGTTTAGCAGAGTGATGGCGTTCGGGAAAAAACTGTGCTTGTGTCTAGTTGTCTTGGTGTGCAGTGCTATATAGTGACGCGAGGGGTCAGTTAATATTTTCACCGCCTTCTTTGATTCGTGCAGTGTACAGGTCCTCAATGAAAGGTAGGTTGGCAGCAGTTGTTTTTTCTGCAGTTCTGATTATCCTCTGAAGTCTGTGTCGGTCTTGTTGGGTGGCAGAACCAAATCAGAGATGCAGATGACAGACTCAATGATTCCTCTGTAGAACTTCATAGTTTGCATGCAAGTTGAATTAAAAAAAAAATCTTACGGAATGGAATTCTTAGCGTGTGCCTATAGATTTGTATACTTAAAGAATGACATCACACATATCCCCCCCCCCCTTGTGCTGCATAATGGATGAGCTTAGAAAATGTACCTAGAGAAGTAGCGAAGGAAGAGCACATGTGCTTGAGGGCTATTGGAACATTTCTGGCTCTATCAAATATATTCTCCATGCAGGAAACAGTATAAAGATGGACCATGAGGTCTTTTCTGCCATCAATCTTCTATGTTTCTATGTAAAGCCAAAATAATACATGTGCTTATAACATGTAATGCAAATACTTCGACAGGGACATTTATAAACACACACACACACACACACACACAAACAAATCTCTGCTGGCGTCTAGAGCCCTCGTTTGTTCTTCTTCTCCATGTGTGATGTGTTCAATAGTTATTGATTGTTTTCTTTAAAAGAAGCACAAAGAAACGCGGCAGCCTTCCGACCACCATACCTTGCCACACCCCTCTGAACAAGCTGCAATGGACATCTCTCCCTCTCTCTCCCCTTTCCCCCTAGCAATCTCTTCAACAGTGGGGAAGTCGCTGGGTAATTGGGTCCAGATTGGGTATGTTTAAACATTCATGAGGCTGGCAAAGGACTGAAAGGGGTGGCTGCCTTGATAGTGGGGGTGGGAGGTGGGGGGTGGGGAGAAGGACTAGTCCCCGAGAGCTGCCAGCGAACAATTCTGGGAAAGGGGGAAAAGAGAGCGAGCGAGCAGGCGCGATGGGTGATGAGCAATAGCGGCGAACCTTACAGATCCCTGCTAACTGCCCCGGTTGTCTGCCTGCTTCCGTATGTGTGTGTGCGCGCGTGTGTTTGAGTGTACGTCCGTGAGTGTGTGTGTGTGTGTAAGAAGGAAGGAGGGGGAGAGAAAGAGAGAGAGAGAGAGAAGGGAGGGAGTGGAGAGGGTGGGGGAGAGATAAGAGAGAGTGAAAGAGAGAGGAGGAAAAAGGAGAGAGGAGGAAGGAACCACAAGGAAGAAGGGGACAATACAACCATGCTGTGCTGTATGAGAAGAACAAAACAGGTAGAGCTGGAGATTTTTTATTATTATATATCTATATCTATCTATCTGTTGGGGAATTCCTACGCTGTTGATTATAACGTTTCTGTATGTGTTGAATGTGTGTCTCTGTGTGTATACACAGCCAGCCAGACACACAGACGTTCGGAGGGAGAAGCAACTGCTTCCAAAAGGCTTTTCCCTTTGCAATTCTTTTAACATCTTTGAACCGGGGGCTCAGATTACACACCCCTTCCATGATTGCAATGGGGTGTGTGCTTTACGAGTGTATGTTTTGCCTGTGGAGCCAGAAGGTGGATGGTGGGCAAGGCTGTGTAAGGACCAGAATTGGGGAGAAACAAGGGGGAAACCCCCTCCCCTTGAAACCAGCACCTGAGAGAGGGGGAGTGGGGGAAGAAGATGGGTTTTCTTAGAATGGTCTGTCTTGGGTTTGAAAGATGTGGATTTGCAAGGAGGGAGGGAGTTGGTTTGGGCTTGAACTGAAGGAAAGGAGGGTGGTGATTCCAATTCTGTCCATTCTTCTGAAGATAGGATATAAATATTTCCAAAAAGATATAAAAACAGTTTTATATGTTAGTGTTAGCTCTGGTAGATACTAAAGGGCGTGCTGTACAGAGATTTTGAATCATGGGTGTTTCCTCATCTTCCATTGTAAGATAATGTAAATGAGAAGAGAGTTACCATTTGTTATCTTTTATTTTCTTTTTCTCCTAAACATGATAGCATTTTTCTAAACTGCTAGGAGAAATTTGATGTAGGATGGAGAGATGGCTAAGAAGAATTCCCTCTTCTTCACCAAATTTTCATACCAGAAGCACTTCAACAACTGTGCACAATCTGGTAAAGAGATAGAGGACCACGCCTCTGTTAGGTCTTAGCCCTGATGGGATAGGAAAAATGGAATAGAATTAACTTGGTGGAAATTTAATTTCTGTGATATTGGTCCCATGTAATTTATTTTAATGGCAGGAGAGGTGGATTGTGAAGAAATTGGGAAGGTATCTTGCACCTGGCCATTAAACAAGGATGAGACATATTTTAAAAATGGGCATAAAATATCCTCTGTTCTTCTGTCAGAATACTTACTATGCCAAACTCTTTCTTCTTAGAATCATTAATGTACTCAAAATCTTGCTTTAGGAGGAATAGTGTGGTTTTATGCCATTACACCTGGATTTATTGAAATAATAAAGAATTTTTGATCTTTGGATAATTGCACCTATGAAAAGGTTTTAGTATATTGCTTCTTAAAGAGAAATGCACCTTTTCAGTGAAAGAAAATTTATTCTCTCAGAAACTGATATTGCCTAATGCAGATATGATCCTATAAAAACCTTTGTTGAAATAATTACTGTAGATATATTTGATTCAGAATGTAAAATATGTTTTTGAAGCAGCATATTGTTGGAAAGGTAGTCTGGTACAGCACTAGGGTGGGGCTGGTGAGAGGAACTTCCCCTTGCAATAGTGTTATTATTCTCCATACATGTTTTGGACCTCTGTTGGTGTTGCACTTAGTAAAACCTGAAATAATATGAAAAGGAGACATGGATCAGCTAGAAGATCATGGGGCGAAAAAAAAAGGAGGACATAGAAGGCAGACAGAAAGACAAATTAAACACAGTGAATGGTGAAGCTTAATAACTGTTTGAATAATGTAGAATACTTTCAAGGTTTGGAAATTATAGGCTGTAAAGTTGTGTCAGTCGTCTTCTGAAATCTGAATCTACAAAGATATGGGGAAAATCCATTTCTTGCCTTAGAAATCCTATTTTTCATGATTTTTAATGGATATATGAATCTGGCAAAGAAGCTGCTAAATCATAAAAATACAAGCCTAAGCACCATCAAAAGGCAAACCTCTTCATACATCCTTTATGTGACACATTTTCATAAATGCAAGCTTACAGACAGAAATTGTATAGATCTAAACATACTTATCAATATATAAATCAATGCATTTTTGGCAGACACAAAGAGACACACCCAGGCATGTATATTCTGATTCACATATGTATAACTGCACACAGAAGTGCAACTTCAACTTTGACACACCCACATACACATGTATTCCCAATCTCACTTTTTGAGCCATACTGCATTTTACATACGCACACGCCAATTACACTGATTTTTTTTTAAAAAAAACCTGCATAAAAAGTTTTAAATCATTGCATAAAATTCGATCTGAAAAAGAGCAGACCCTTACCCCCTTACCCCTATTTGACCCTTGTCTCCCTTTTCTCAACAGCCATTCAGAAAAGCAAAGCTAAATAACAGTGATGCCATCAAATTACAATGATAGGAAGTGGGTGTTTCTAAATCATAGGGAGGTCTCCTTACTACCTAGGGAATCCCTCCCTGGATTTGTATGCAAAACGCAAGTAACAGAAATTGTATGTTAATTATACAGGGTGCTTGTCTACATTGGTCCATACCCATGTGTTTGTCAGATACATCGAATCCCATAAAGATAAATTTAAGATATAAATAAAATTAATTGCATTATATTATTGGGTTTTATCGTTCATTTCATTTGTCCCAACCAATGTCTCTGAGTTGTAGTGAAATGACAAAATCTGCTAACCTTACAGTCGCACTAAACTGATTTTTAACATATCCCTTATGGCTTTCAAAATATATTCTTACAATGTTGATACACACTGTGGATAGCAAACAAGAATGTGGAGTTGGACAATTGTAATTGTGCACTCCTGAAGCTGATATTACATTCTGGGTCTGGAGATAGGAACTGACTAGACATGCTGCTTCATGAAACAGTATCTCTTGTATGCATGTATGTAGACAGGAGATAAGTAGGTGGGTGCTCAGTAGTGAACGGAATGAGGGATTAAAATGGGATATCAGTGTTTCTCACTTGTAGTTGGAAGTTTTCTTATCTTCCTTAATATATTCCGGGTTTCAACACATTAATGCTTAAAAGAAAGAGAGGTTTGAACTATGCCACACCCATGGAACTGAAAGAAGGGAGGGGTTGAAGAAAGAGGTAGGAAAAAGCCTGCATTTCTTTCCTTTTCCACATGAGCAGAAGGATAAGCAGGTCTTGTCTGTCTGTCTGTCTGTCTGTCTGTCTGTCTGTCTGTCTGTCTCTGTCTCTGTCTCTCTGTCTGTCTGTCTCTGTCTGTCTGTGTCTGTCTATCTCTGTCTCTCTGTCTCTGTCTCTCTCTCTCTTTTTCTGTCTCTGTCTGTCTGTCTGTCTGTCTGTCTGTCTGTCTGTCTGTCTGTCTGTCTGTCTGTCTGTCTGTCTGTCTGTCTGTCTATCTATCTATCTATCTATCTATCTATCTATCTATTTCATGATCTATCATGATCTGCCATGTAATGTAACTGGAAATGAAACTAGAGGATTGTTGCTATGATCACAACCAGAATAGTGCACTGCCCATTAACACTAGAAATGCCAGAAATGGGGGTGGATGCAGGAGGAAGGAAGACAGGAGAATGGGAAGAAAAAAACAGAGTCAACTCCGAGAGGAGGTTATATGATAGAGTATTAGCCAATTGCAAATCCCATTTGAAAACAACTGAATTCTGGCTCATGCTACAAAGGTTGCAAACTCATGGGGGTGTTGCCTTTATACCATTAAATGCTGAAACATGAGGAGGGAATAAAGAGATGAAACAGTTTTCTTTTTAGGGGTAGAGTGGGTTGAAAAGAGGAAGCAGACACCTGATTATTACAGAAAGAGTGTTATAGTAATAAGCCAATAGAGCCAGCCAATTTCCTTCACCATAAATTGAAATTAAACTCAGATAGTGATTCTAGGTAACTTTCCATAGCTTCTTAATTTCAGCATGGGAGTCTTTCGTGGTTTTATGATTTGGCAGATTATGTGTTCCTTTTCACCCCCTGATGTCTTTAAAGACTTCTAATAAATCAAATGGAAACAGTAACTCTTGATCCTCCCTTTCTCTCTCTCTCTCTCCCTCTGAAATTTTCTGAACTCCTTGGTTATTATAGAAATTGATTTTTCATAAATCACTTTACTGGAAGCCATTTCTCACTGCATGTATGAACATCCCAGGAGGCTTTATTGAATGCAGCCCTTCCATAATACAAAAAGCAACAAAGATGATTAGTGGAATAAGTCATTGTTTTCTTGCAAGCACAACTTTTCTACCAGTATCCATTCTATAATAGTGGTTTTGGATTTCTAATAAAATATTTGAAATAATCTGTAGGCAAATGTGTGAGGGGAGGGTATACATGCAATATATAACTCAACAAATACTTGTGCATGCAGAAGAAAGTAATTCTTCAGATGGAGATAAACATATTCAGGTGGAGATAAATATACTCGTTACTGTTGGTCATTGGAAAAATACGCCAAATCATTTATTTATAATAACATAAAAGCATGTATCAAGCCCATATGTAAATTATTGTTTAAGCAACAGCTGTCTTCCCATGCAAGGGTGAGACGATGTGATTTTCCTAAAGGCAGCATTCTCAGATTATGAGTTGAGCAACCATTACTTTGGCTGCAGATATACTACATCCTTTTCAAAACAGTTGTCATATGAGAGTACATATCATCTTGTTTTGCTGTGATTAGTGTATGAAACATTCCTTGCTGCAGGGAACAGGAGTATGCTGTTCATAAACTGATGGACAGGTTTTGTGTCTCATACGGATGCTCTGCTGCTGTTGATGTGGTGGATGGCTTCAAGGCTCTGCATCTCCTGTTCATGAAATTCTTTGCATACAGAAATAATTGCTTGCATAAATATAAGCTGCAGGTTCCACACTGCAAGCCTGGCTAATCTCTTCCTGCTGTTAAAACCAAATACGTTTTGGGCCAATAATTTGGAGGAATGCATTATTACAAGTCAAAAAAACCCCAACCAACAAACAACCCACCAACAAACCCACATCAATTAGGATGTTTTTCATTTGAATGTTTTTTCTCTTCCTGGGAAGTCATTTGTATCATCTGAGAGTTTGGAGCATCCTATTTTGAATAGATTAAAGAAAAATCAACAGGATGTCCACTTTTTCAAAGAAGGTCCATAATTGTCCATCAGCTAGCTTCCTTCTGCTTCATTCTTGAAGATGGCTGTTTTCAGGAATACAAAATAAATATATTTTCGTCATCATTAGCAGCGACAGT
The DNA here is from genome assembly GCF_031021105.1 of Erythrolamprus reginae. Lineage (NCBI taxonomy): Eukaryota > Metazoa > Chordata > Lepidosauria > Squamata > Dipsadidae > Erythrolamprus > Erythrolamprus reginae. Next base: position 33,490,124 of record NC_091953.1, on the reverse strand, counting down.
GAATAAATAGAGTAGCTTCATTGATCAGCATTTTAAAATGAAAAAAATACACCAGTCCTTTGGAGCTTATGAAATTATGCATGTCATGTGATTCCAGTGTTATGGGTAGGACAGAAAATTACCAAGGACTGCTATCATACTGGGTTTGGCAGGGTATGAGAAAGCATCATAATATTCAGTTTATGTAATGTTGTGGTTCCGTCTGAGGCCCCTCAGGGAACGGCTGACCTTCTGTCGGTTTCCAGCTCAGAGGGAGAGGCTGAGGAACAGGAGGTGCAGACAGACGAGGAGGAGGAATCCCAGGCTGAAGAAGAGGGAGGACAGCCAGAGTCCCACCAGGGGGAGCTCTCCCCAGCAAGCAGCCTGGATTCCTTAGAGGAAAATGCACAAGCCATAATTGATCTGCGACAACGAAGAGCAACTCAGAGACGGAATCAATTGGCTAAATACTTTCAGCATTAAAGTGGCAACAGCTGGGTTTGGGTGTGGTGCTCTTGGGAAAGGCTAAAAGGCAGACCCACCCTTCCTGGCTTGTGGAGTTTTATCTTTGAGAGTCGTGGGACCTGACTGTGAACTTTGGCGTCTTGGAATCCTGGTTTGTGCCTTTGACTATTGAAACCTTGGGGGGGGGGGTGCCAGCAAGAAGCTTGCTGTATTGTCTGGACATCAGGACCCTGCTGTACCGTATTATAGCCTGTCTGTTGGGAAGAACAGGTTTTCCTCTGTGCTTATTTTTTCCAGTTATAAAATACTTTTGGCTTTTACCAGAGTGTCTGGCTGTTTTTCCCAGTTGGTGTTGAGGTCTGGGGGAACCCAGACAGAACATGTAAGCAGCTTTTTTATTTCTTAAGCGTGCAGCAAAAAGTTCAGGTCATGTATTCAAAGCGTTTAATAATCAAAGCCAACCATTTTGACTTACAAAGAGAACATCTCATGACTATTTCCCCCTACTTCTGGCAAAACAAATGTTTATTAAGACAAACTGATGCTTAAGGCAGCAATTTTACTCACCTAATGGGGGACAATCTTCATATGATATATGGCACTAGTATTGCAAGTGCCATATATGCAATCTACGGTGGTACCTGTGCTTATGAACTTAATTCGTTCTGTGACCAGGTTCTTAAGTAGAAAAGTGTGTAAGAAGAAGCAATTTTTCCCATACGAATCAATGTAAAAGCAAATAATGTGTGAGATTGGGGAAATCACAGGGAGGATGGAGGCCCTGTTTCCTCCCAGGAGATTCCTAGAGAGGCCCCATGGAGGCTTCTCCCACCTTTTCCGGCCCTATTTCCTCCCAGGAGATTCCTAGAGAAGCCCCACAGAGGCTCCTCCCAGCCTTTTCTGGTTACAGTTTCGGAGGCTAGGGTTTGTAAGTGGAAAATGGTTCTTGAGAAGAGGCAAAAAAGTCTTGAACACCCAGTTCTTATCTAGAAAAGTTCGTAAGTAGAGGGGTTTGTAGATAGAGGTACCACTGTACTATATGCAACCTGCTGGGGAGCTCATAAAAAGTAGCTGTTACAAATCTTAACTGCTTTATAGTACTGTATATAATACAAGTATGTTACTCATTATATTGAAAAAGTATAGAGTTTAAAAAAATATTTCAAATGTACTTTTTAAAACTTCATCATGTTTCTGTACACTGTGTTTTTTTTTGTTTAAAAAATGAAAAAAATACCCCATGTGTGATCTTTGAATATATGTGGCACCGTGGTTTTTATTGAAAAATAATCATAGGTCTAAGCCGTTAGCCTTCTTTATGTGATTAAGGAGCTTCCACACCAATTAGCCAAGCATTATAAGCTCTATAAGAGAAAATGTTTCTATGCAACTGTCCACACAGTGCGTGAAGAGGGAGCGAAGAAAACAAAAATACGAGCTAAAAAGGTCACCCAACATTAGGCACATTTGAATGGTCAGGAAAGATCAACCTCATGGAGAAAGAAATCCAAGCCATGGAGGTCAATGGGACCCATAAGAAGTATAGATGCATATGTAAGTCAAAATTCAAACTGGTTCATAAGATATAAAATGGACATTTTTTGGCTCAGCTGAGTTCAAAGAAGAGTTCTCTGAAAACGTTTTGTCACCCCCCTTCTCTCCCTCCCCTCTCCTTCTCTCATTGCAAAGAGAAAATAAGATTCCTTTGGATCTTTTTCTTCTTACTCTTTCCTCAGAAAAAGAGTCCCGAGGAATTAATTTTGGACTAAAGGAAAATATCCACAAATCCCTAAATTAGCAAAATTGTACTGTAAAGAAATGAATTTATTACTACCTTAAGTACGTTTCCTGGGTTGTCCCTCCTGTGTCCTGCATATTATTGAAGTGTGTGGGATCTTTCCCCAAGTGGATTCTCAGGGACGGTGATCTTCATATGAATGATGCAACTGGGGATAATTTGGGTAGATCCTCCCTTCTGCTTTAGTACCTGTTAGATGGGAGGAGTCCGTGTGCTTGCATCATCCACAGTTAATTCTCAACCACACAGAAGTGCATCCTCTTTTAATTACTGGGATGAGCGAAGGGCTCAAAATGCCTAACTGATTTTCAGAATTCCTTGCAAGTCAGAGATGCAGCTATGGATTTTGTGAAGATATTCAGTAAATCCTTGTTGTTCCTGAACGACATCTGTTGAACTCCCCATTTGTGTACTCTATTTTTATGCTGGTAAAGAGAGATTTCTGTTCTACAGCCAGCATGTGAAAATAGCAAAATGCTTATTCATGCACTACATTCACCTGTTGGATTTTCACTGGGTTTATTTTTTCTTGATGATGATGTAATTTTCTATCTTTCTGTAATTCTGAAATGGATGCTCCAGTGGAAATCTGAGTTATAAATGTACTTAACATTGCATAACTAGTCACAGTTCTCAGACGCTGGGTCACAGTAGTCTTCACTGAGATCTTATTTGAAAGGGGGGGAAAAGCACACAGAAGGTTTTTCTTTAATATGTACAAAACATTAGTTACCAGCTGTAACTCAAGTCAATCAAGAGGCATTCTTGCTTGATGCAGTGAAAATGAAGGAGCAAAAGCTAATGAGTGTGTGTGTGTGTGTGTGGGGGGGTGTTTGGTATGTGGGGGTGAGAAATGGGTGGAGAATATGTTAAAAAAAGGGAAAAAGCAGAGGCGAGCTTGTGAAAAAGAGCTGGGCCTTCCAGTTTATACATGTCTGAGTCATTCAGGTCAGAGAATAAATAAAACATACAGTACTTACCAAAGTTTGTTTTTCTTAGAAAATAATTCTTCTTTATATTAAACTGTGCTAATTTATTGCACCAACAGCAAAGACAACAGAGGTTTCCCTGGCATAAAAGATTAACAGATGTACTGTGGCATCATCTTGTCTTTATTTTTTTTATATGATTGATTGGTTAATTGATTGGTTCCATGAATGTACTTTCATCTTGGATAAAGACTATCAGATGTAGTCAAATTTAAAAGGTAGTGTTTGTGATTTGAAGAATATTGTCCCATGAGAACTGAGAATCAACTCAGTTTTGATTTGTTTTTGCAATTATATGGACTTTTATGCCAAGTCACACACTACTTTCAACATCCCATTGATCCATCCATATGGGTGCGAAGATGGATGTCTAGGACAGAGTGAGGACACGGGTTTGCATGATTAGGCAGTCTCTATTTTATCTTGTGGAAATTGATATGTGGATGATAAAGAATTCTTAGTTTATAGGGAAATATTTACATTATTAAGTCTTTTTAAAAGATGTTATCTATCTCTTGCTATTAAACAGACAACTCATCCATATCCACAATAATGCACCTTTCCATGAGGAAACCATATTTGTTTATGTCAGTGGTTCTCAACCTTTCTAATACCAAGATCCCGTAATACACTTCCTCATGTTGTGGTGACCCCCAACCATAAGTCTAGCATGAATTCTCCCAACAGAGCTTTAAGCTGATTGGCAGGAAGGTCAGAGGGATACCCCCACTGTAAACACTTGATAGGTCGGATTGTAAGGTGCCAGAATAGAAGCTTTAGTTCGTAACACCGTGGGAAATTTATCTTTTACCATGGTCTTAGGTGACCCCTGTGAAATGGTCATTTGACCCCCAAAGGGGTCCTGACCCCCGGTGGAGAACCACTGATTTATGTGGAAAAATAACATTAGGGAAAATATGGATGTATTGCAATAGTGCAATAAAGGTGCTATTCTTTTTTGGAAAATTAGTTGTATTGTGTCCTCCTACTCTTCATTTGGTTTTGGATTTGTTTGTCTATTCAGCTTCCTCTTCAAAATGTGATTTTAGTTTTAAGTTACTGGTCTCATCTTCAAATTTTTCAAGTCCTTCTCAGTGTTCATGTGTTTTTCTGGTTCCTTTCTTCCTTTGGTCCTTTGCTTTCTTAAACAACTCATTTGTATTCATTGTACTAAACCCATGCTAAAAATGCAGTTGCATACATTTCTGCCTAAAGATTTAGAGGTAGATCATCCCATCTGCTGAGATCAGAAAGCATGTTCCAAATAGTTGTACAGTACTTTGTAGTCGCTAAGAGGTGAAGTTGGATGTGAATTGAATTTACTACTGAATTCCTTGATTCATTGTAACATAATGTCATCAACCATCACCCGGCTGTTAATCTTCAACATCTAATGGAAAGTTGCAGTCTCAGAAAATGATAGTGTATATATGAATACTGTGGCTATCCCTTGACCTAGTCCCCATAAAGTTATTTCATCTGTTGAAGGGGAAAATGTCCTGTGAAAATGAGTTTTGCAGTTAATTATATGTGTGAAGAAGTCATTCTTTTTGTCTTTCTTACATGTAATAAGACTGATCTGTGATTTTTAAATATTATTCCAATTTATTTACTGTTATCACATTGATCATGTTTTCTACAAAAAGAAAAAAACTGGTTAGGTTTTCCTTAGACAGGCTTTTTTCACTAAGCCTGTTCAACCTTGTGTTCAGGAGTGGGTTCTAACTTACTCGTTATCGCTTCCTCACACGCCTTGTGCCTGTGCCTCATGAACGCCTCTGCGTTTCTTATGTACATGCATGCACAGTGCTGAAAAATCTATGAAAACAAGATGGTGACATATGCACAGTGCTGGAAGCACGGCTTCTGTGCATGCTCAGAAGAAAAAAAATCCTGGAACAAAATCACACCATCCTCCCAAAAATATTCCAAAAAAAGATGGTGGTGTCCAAGAGCCGGTACCAACAACTGTTTCCATGACATCACTGTGATGTCACCAGCAGTTTGCTACCAGTTCTATAGAACCGTTGTGAAGTGGGAAGAACCCACTTCTGCTTGTGTTTCCCCCAAAAGATTTTCTTTTTAAAAGTACCATTGTCAGAGCATTTTTTTTTCTAGATAAGAGAACCCTAATTGCACTACTGCTCTCAATCAGGAATTTATAGTTGTTTTCCTAATAATTTTCTTTATGTTTTTCCTTTTGCTATGTAATTTGCAGCACTGTAGCTGAACTAATCACATCAGAACATCCAGATTTAATGAAGACTTTTAAGCCTTTCTTGTAATGTTTAGGCATGACCCATGATTGAATCAATACTTTCCCTTCATAGGGATTTATGGAAACAATAGTGGCTGGCTTGGAGGGGCACAGACATAGGTAAAGCCATCGTCCTTACAGTGCAGCCAAGAAAGAGAGATTTTGATTGCAAGGACATTGTAGGTTTGGTCCTCACAATAATAAATCTTCTGGGACTACAGTTTGAAAAAGCTAGCAAAGAAATGCAACCTAATGCCAAACATGACCACAAAAAAGATTGTTTGTTTTGAGAAAAACAGAAATGTTCTTTTAACTCAGTGGCCCTCGACCTTTTGACTACCAAGGGCTTTTGAGAGAGTTTTTTTTCTTTTCTTTTTTGATTTCTTAAAAAAAAATAGACAAACAAACATACAATACATAATTAATCCATCAGTGCATCATCTGCATGCTTCTTCTGTGCCTTCTCCCTATTCCCCTGTTATTTCTCATATCCTAATATTATAACATTTCGCCTCTCTTTCTTTACAATATTATTCTATACATATCTCTTCTCCAACCAATCATAAAATTGACCCTCTATCTGAAAATATTCCAATTCCTCTCTTTCTTTAATTATCAAGATCAATCTATTCATTTCTGCACAATCCAAGAGACAGTTCTTTCTGTGGACTGTAGCGGGTGTGGTTTTGTATGCTGCCTGCATCCTGCAGATGGGGATTCACTTGTTTGCATGGCCCAGTTTCTGGCATGATGCAGACTGGAGCTGGTCCATGGACTGGGGGCTGGGGACCCCTGTTTTAGCCTTTTTCTCTGTTAAATTCCCAAGCTCAAGAGGAGGAAAGTGAGGACCTTTGCATGGGAATACATTAGCATACATTTAAGAATGTGATAAAATGGAGCCTTTGCAACTTCACAAAATTTTAAAGTTGACATAACAATTTATATTAGTAGTTCCTACTCTGGTCAAATTATAGTTGTTTTCCATGTCATTATACCAGTGTTTCCCAACCTTGGCAACTTGAAGATATTTGGACTTCAACTCCCAGAATTCCCCAGCCAGCGAATGCTGGCTGGGGAATTCTGGGAGTTGAAGTCCAGATATCTTCAAGTTGCCAAGGTTGGGAAACACTGCATTATACTGCCCATTTTACAAATAGGGGTTCAAGTGTACTGTACTATTGACGTTTCAGCTACGAGGGTCGCCCAGAAAGTAATGCATCATATTTTTTTTCTTCAACAATTATTTATTGAACACAATTAAACTTACACATAAGAATTATGTTTCTTCTTGTATGCCCTGTGGGTACCACTCCTTTTTCTGGTCACGATGCCATTTCTGCACTGTGCGAATCACTTCTAAAGACCTCACTCTTTAAAGGCCCAGTGACTAACCGTACGTCTGTCGACTGCAGATTCTCCATAAACTGTACACAAACATTTGTGAATGTTCCCAACAGTTTCTTTCTCCGTAGTAAGAAATTCAATAAAGTTAGGAAATTATTTTAAACACAAGTATATAATTAACAATTCATTGAGGGTCAGATGGCATGCAAGTTTAAAAAAAAATATATTACTTGAAAAATATTCATGGCTGATAATTTTTTTCAACTTAAGAGAACCTAATATTCTTCTATGAACATTATAATGATTATTAACATTTCCAATTATCATTTTTTTCAATTAGCTTTCTTTAATAGTATTATGAGCAGAATAATGCTGCTTATAAGCAGTTATATGAACAGAACTCTCATATGAATTTCTTCACAGACGTATTGCTTCTTCATAAATCAGTCACCTTTTTACTGTGTTGTTTTCCCTTGAAGTAATAGTCTGATCAGTTCATTCCAAACTAAGCAGATTTACATGATGCAAACCAGATTATATTTGCTTCCCTTCAGATCCTGCAGTATATTACTCTGTGTTTCTCTTATTGGCCTCCTTTACTGCAGTGTGTCTAGGATTTCTGAGTACAGTGGTACCTCTACTTAAGAACTTAATTTGTCCCATGACCATGTTCTTAAGTAGAAGCAATTTTTCCCATAGGAATCAATGTAAAAGCAAATAATGCGTGCAAACCCATTAGGAAAGAAATAAAAGCTTGGAATTTGGATGGGAGGAGGAGGAAGAAGAAGAGGAGGAGGAGGAGAGTTGCCACTGAAGGAAGAAGGTGAAGTGAGGGGAATAAAAATAATGCAAAATTTTAAGGCTTAAAAAAAAAAGAGGGACTGAGGATGGCAAGGAGGAATATGCGCCTCCAATACCCCCGGTGCAAGGCTGCCTCCCATAAACTGCCTCCCATACACTGGCTGCTGCTGCTGCTACCTGCTGCCTCTTCCTTCCCATGCTGAAGGGCTCCCCTCTCCTCTCACTCGTAGCCGTCGCCTTTCCTTCACTGTAGTGACTCCTTGAATGCCCAGAGCGAAGGGAGCGTTTCTTTTCTCTGGGTGCTGGCAGAAGTTTATTCCCTGTCCAAACGCCCAGAGAAAGGAAAATGCTTTGTTCGCTCTGGACTGCCAAAGCTTCCTTAAGTGCCACCAAAAGGCTCCTCTGGCAGCCTAGATAGCTGGAGATTAAGGGGGAATGACAGGAAACTGGCCGGGCCTTCGGGCCACTCCCAAATTTCCTGGGAAATTTTTCCAGGCTCGGGTTCTTAAATAGAAATGGTTTTTAAGTAGAGGCAAAAAAAAATCTTGAACACCCGGTTCTTATCTAGAAACGTTCTTAAGTAGAAGTGTTCTTAAGTAGAGGTACCACTGTATTGGCAAACCTTTTCAGCATCGAGTGCCAAAACAGGATAGTGCACATCTGGGGAAAGCACTGGAAACTGGAAGAGCAGTTCCCCGGTGTGTATGTGCATGTTGTGAATCTGAACTTCCAGTTTCTAGTATGCACATGAACACCGGTCTTCTGGTTTCAGGTGCACGTGTGCCAAAACCTGGAAGAGCAACAAGCGATGGCTGGTGTGCCTGGAGAGATAGCTCTATGTACCACTTCCGGCACCTTTGTCATAGGTTCGCCATCACAGTGATAGAGTACTGTAATTCCATAAAAAATAGTAATGACAAATGCAACATTGTTACAGAGGGTTTAAAGACACATAGAAGGAATTTCTTGTGAAAATTTGTGGCTCCTCCATTTGTTATTCACTTGTGCAGAGTATAGACCTTAGAAACCTTAGCCATGGGTTTAAATGAGGTACTTCTTGCTTTGCTATATTATGCATCTATATACAGTATATAGTTACATATTTTTGCTGATAAATGAAAAGACAGAAAATCAACCATCTATCTCTTTCTCTGTCTCTATCTCTATGTATGCTTCTCCCTTTCCCTCTCCATATATCTATATACATACATACATATATATACATTCAGAATATAGTTTGTTGGCTATGAATAAATTAACTGCCTTGAAATGGCCCTGGGATGGGCCTACAGGCAAAAAGGAGCTGTGATATTCCTTCAATATACCAGGGTGATCCAACAGAAAAAACATATAATCTCTCCCTGGTACAAAGCTGAAGGGATCAGATCCTGTGGCCTAGCGACCCCAGGATCAAATCCCAGTAAGGGTATAGCTAGCTGATGAGGCCAGAACAAAGCCGAAATAGCGCTATCCTATTCTCCCTTAATTTTAAAAATTCAGCAAAAACATGTGATACATCCATCCATCCGTCTCCGTCTCCCTCTCCGTCTCTGTCTCCGTGTCTGTCTGTCTGTCTCTGTCTCTGTCTGTCTGTCTGTCTGTCTGTCTGTCTGTCTGTCTGTCTGTCTGTCTACCTACCTACCTACCTACCTACCTAACTAACTAACTAACTAACTAACTAACTAACTAACTAACTAACTAACAATTTTTTTAGCTTTATTGTTGCTAAATCAATTTGCAGCAGGAAATTATTTCTATCTTCTGTCCACTGTGGCTCTAATCTGTAGGGATCTTGTATACTTTTAAGACAAAATAAAAGCAAAGAGATTTGCATACTAATCATACAATATTGTATGCATTTTGATTCTCAGATACTAAGGAAGCAATCACAATATTGGATGATAATGTATTTATCTATAATGAAAAAAATACTATAATAAATACAAATTATGGACAGGGATAGTGCTATCCTATTTCTTCAGTTATATTGTTTTGGATTCATTCAACTTTAAATAATTTACTGTTGTTACTACTAAAATTCTATTCCTATTCATGTGGCAATTTCTTTCTGGTCTGATTTTCATTGCTTTCTACTCTCATTTTTGTAGTATGCTCTCTACACACATGTTTATTCTGACCAAGTTAGCAACATGCCTAATTATCCTCATTATAAGCATCCTGTATTTCATTAGCTCCTTCTGCTACAGTGACTGTTCATTCATTTCTGGAGAAAAATGTGGCTTAGTTGATCAAAATCAGACTTCTGATGGCAGATGAAAAGGAGGTGGTATAATCAAAACAGAGAGGTTATCAATTCTATGAGCAAAATATGATTAACATGAGAATATGTGGCTTCATCAGAATCCCTGTGCAGTAAAGGCCATTCCACCTAAAATGCAGAGAGCTTGCAATCTAAACTTTTCCAGAAGACATAAGATTGGGGGGGGGGGGGGGAAGTGTGCAGGGTTGAAATGGTCCCACTTCGGGCAGGCCGGACGGTCATAGGGCTGAAAGTAAGGCATGTCAGAGGTTTTGCAGAATTTGCTAATAAAAGGCACCCCCCTAAAATAAGGTGTAGTTAAGTTTACATATGGTATGGTGGAAAAACATAGGGTACCATTCAAAGTTGTTCATAGCAGTACCGTAATAATGTGGCGTCCCCTGCTGGCCCCTCGCTTTGTACCGTCCAGTACAGCAGACACAGTCTGCTGCTGTCTCATCGCCATTACAGTCTCCACTACAGTGCGTAGACTATAGTTCCTCTGGTGGCTGGAAGCTGCAATAGCGGGAGTATACTGTTGTACCATATAAATGCCGTCGTTTGTGTGTGTGGGTGCCATACTGACAGGTACGGTACACTTTCTTTGGGGGTGTCAGCTTTTCTGCCTGTGAATTTGTCTTATTTGAGAAATATAAGGCACCCCCTGAAAATAAGATGTAGCACAACTTTTGGAGCAAATATTAATATAAGACAGTGTCTTATTTTCGGGAAAACATGGTAATGATCGCAGTGCGAGGCTTCCCCACCTGCTGAAATTTGTGTTCTTTTACCCTCTGCACATGCGCAGAGTATTCTGCGCATGCAAAGAGGGTAAAAGAACCCAAATGGTGGCTTCTACTGGTTCTATGATGACTGTTGGGCCCGCTCAAACAGGAAGTATTTCACCTCTGATAGTGTGTGATTAGAAAACAAAAAAGCATTCAGCAATTCTCTAGAACAGAACCGAACAAAGGCTCACCTAGATTAAATTAACAAAGATCATTCTAGTGAAGAAAATGCTCAATATACTGATACATGACATAAAATTAAATTACAAGATGGGCTAGAGACATCTGCTGAAAGTAACAGAATGTAAATAAGTGTAAAGAGTTTTGTTTCATCTGGGAGAGCAAAAAAAAAAATCAAATGTATCATAGCAATAGTACTTAGACTTATATAATGTTTCATGGTGCTTTACAGCACCATGGTTTGATGGGTAGTTTACAATGTCAGCATATTTCTGCCAACAATCGGAGTCTTGATTTTACTGACCTCAGAATAATGAAAGGCTGAGCCAACCTTGTGCCTTGTCAGGATTGAACTCCAGGCTGTGAGCAGCATTAGCCTGCAATACAATATTCTAACCACTGTGCCACCAGGTCTCCTAAGTATAAGTGTAACCTATACTTAGAGCAAGGATGCCTACCTTGGTAATATACTTGTGAAAAAATATCTTAGCATATTAGCTTAATCGGCAATATAATGTGGGTGACAAAAAAGTGAAAATAGTTTAAGACTATATCAACTGAAAATATTTCAAATACAAAGCAATGATTTCTATTTAATAAAGGCTTAGAACAGTGATGGTGAACATTTCCCCCCTCATGTGTCGAAAGCATGTGTGTGTGTGTGTGCTATCGTGCATGCGCGAGTGCCCACACCCATAATTCAATATCTGGGGACTATGAAAATGGCCTCCCCCCACCCCCCAGAGGTCTTCTGGAGGCCAGAAACAGCCTATTGCCCAAACACTGCTGGGCCCAGTAGGCCCATTTTTCGCCCTACCCAGGCTCCAGAGGCAAAAATACCCAACCCCACTGGAGACTTTCCGGAAGCCAAAAATGCCCTCCCAGAGCGTCTGGGTGAGATGAAAAACAGCTGGCCGGTAAGCACATGCACATTGGAGCTGAACTAGGGTAACGGTTCATGTGCCAGCAGATATGGCTCTGTGTGCCACCTGTGGCACCTGTGCCATAGGTTCACCATCACTGGCTTAGAAAGTTGGGCAGCTTGTAATTAAATGTAATGCAATACTTAAAAAACAAGACCAAATAACATCATACAGTGCTAAATATAACAGATAAAGCACAGGTGATTCCCTAAATGGTTAAAATGCCAATATCTCTCTGAATTTGGTGAAGAAATCGAGTGTTTAAAGATCATTTAAAGATTTGTAGAGGCAGAACATGGAAGTTGTTCTGCCTCTACAAAACACAGAAAACATACTTCTAGGGCCCAACAAATGACTTTCCTTAAGAGAAAAGATACAAAACCTGCCTGGTTGGTCTTTCAAACCTTATGGGACCAGCAGAAATGAGAGCCCAGGGGAGGCTCCAGATAGTGAGATTGTATGCTAGGGGATCTCCAGACTTGGCAACTTTAAGACTTGTGGACTTCAACTCCCAGATGTCTCCAAAATCTGGGAGTTGAAGTCCACAAGTCTTAAAGTTGCCAAGTATGAAATGCTGTGCTCTATGCCATCAAGTGTTTTAGAAATGAAAACCAGCACCTTGAATCGCATCTGGAAGCTTACTTCTAGCCACTGCAGCAGTGGAGTATTGTATGAACATGCCAAAATGCACCTTTAACTGCTTGCAGCTTATGACTGATCTTCAAGAGCAGCTCCATGTAATGCTCATTGCAGTGGTCCAAGATGCTTTGGTTGAACACAATCCCATGAACTTTTCTGTTCACCCCACTCTAAGAAGGCTTTACAGAAAAGCAATGAAGATTATTAGAGGGCCAGAAATTAAGCTCTATGAAGAAAATTTGATGGAATTTAGTATGTTTATCCTTAAGAGAACACTGGTAGAGAAACCACTCTGCAAACACTCTGCAAAGATGTGGGGGGGCCCTTCCCGAGAGCAGGACAATTAAATCTAAAATAACAGCATTCATTTATGCAGAATTACACTCCAGTTGAATATTAGAAACACTTTCTAACAACAAAAGCTCTTAATCCAGAGGAGTCAGTTGTCCAGACATTTTCCACCTCAAGTGGAGGTTAAATAGTATCAATTTAGAGTTCTATAATTTGGATTCCTATGCTACAAAAATTATAGATCCTTCAACATTTATAATTCTAGTGCAGGGGTGTCAAATTCAATTTCATTGCGGGCCACATCTGGGTTGTGTTTGACTTTGGGGGCTGAGGTGGGCATGGCCAGATTGGCATCACTTGTGTCAGGGGCACCTCAGCTCTATTTTTGGCCTATTGCAACTTTCCACAAGGGTTGCATCCAGTCCTCCCCAGCTCAATTTTCACCGGCAGAGGCACTGCGGACCAGTCCTTTGCTGTTTCCAGATCAGCTGCACGGGCCAATCTAAGCACCCTGCGGTGCTGGATCCAGCCCGCGGGCCTTCTGTTTAACACTGTTGCTCTAGTGGAAACATCCTAATTCTAGTTGTGCTTCTTACTTCTTCTTGGGTGGAGGGTGTGCGTAAGAGAAATTAATTGAGAAGCACTACCGTAACATGACATTTCACGATGGTTTTTTCCCTTTGCGGAACTGGAATGGGCGGGGCCTGAATGACGCATCCAGACCGCAGGCCGCCAGTTTGATACCCCTGCTATAGGACATGGAACAAACAAAGTCTAAAATTGTGTTAATTGATACAGCCAATTAAGCTTATGAGAATTGGTTTCGGCCCCAAGCAGTCTGGGTTTGTTTGGGGTAAATTATTTCCTCCGGGTAATCTGTTTCCCCTGTGTCATATTAACGGCTTTCTTTGCAAGGCCCTTGATTAAAAAAAAAAGTCATCTATCTAGCTGTGCTATCTTGAAGCTGTTCCTGTTTCAGCTCTATACCAGGCAAGAAATACAGGAGAAATCAAGGTATTGTTTTAATAATAATTTATTAAATGTGTATTGCATCCGATTCCTGGCCACCCTTTTTCTGATCAGATATTGAAAATATAGTTTCTCCATTAGGTCCCTTAAACAGAGACTTCAGTATTGAATGCAGTCTTGAAGAATAAGTTATATAACTTAATTTGCTTTTCTAAAATTATTCTTCACTGTAGTTCTCAACCTTTCTAGTGTCGCGACCCCTGAATACAGTTCCTCATGTTGTAGTGGCCCCCAACCATAAATCTAGCAGCAATTCTCCTCACAGAACTTTAAGTTGATTGGTAGGAAGGTCAGAGGAACACACCCACTGTAAACACCTGATTGGTCGGATTATAAAAATATGTTCCAAGGCACCAAAATAGAAGCTTTAGTTGGTAGCACCATGGGAAATTTGTCTTTTCTCATGATCTTAGGCGACCCCTTTTCTCATGATCTCATTCGACCCCCAAAGGGGTTCCGACCCCAGGTTGAGAACCACTGCTGTAGATGGATTCAGGTGTATTTATGTACTACACTGTGCACACTTGCTAGCTGGAAACACTATCATTCAAACCTCTGGGACTGCCTTCTGCTGCATGAGTCCCAGCGACTGGTTAGGTCCCACAGAGTTGGCCTTCTCCAGGTCCCATCAATTAGACAACGTCATTTGGCAGGACCTAGGGGAAGAGCCTTCTCTGTGGGGGCCCTGGCCCTCTGGAATCAGCTCCCCCCAGAGATTCGCATTGCCCCCCCTCCTCTCCTTCCATAAAAGTTTAAAGACCTATCTGTGCCACCAGGCTTGGGGTCATTAAACCCTACTCCCTTGCCAACGAGTGTAGTATGTCTTCTTGTGTGAATGGGAACGAATGATTTTAAATGTTATTAGAGTTTTTAAATTTTTTTAGCTATATTAATTGGATTTTTAAAAATATGTATATTGTTTATTGTTTTGATATGTTGTGAGCGGTCCCGAGTCCTTGGAGAGGAGCGGCATACAAATCCATTTAATAAATAAATAACAAACAAAATTTGAGTTTGGTCCTTTAACAGAATTTTCTGAAATGTGAATGGATTAATATAAATAGCCGGAGATATTTAATGTTGGAAGCAAATTGGCTCCTTCCAATTGCTGATAGAATAAAAATATTTTTGTTTATTTTAATGTGTATTGTGTAACATATTTCCTATATATACATGCCTTTAGTGTGTGTGTGTGAGTGCGCACACATATACAGACAGACCTTTTTTAAAAAAATCATGTCTAATATCTCTTATTTTGCTACCATTGCCAAGCCATAAGTTGAGTTTGTTTTGCCACAACACAATCACAATTTGTTTCCAGTTTACTTGATATCACTTCAAGTCCTATTAGTGCACCTATGCTATTAGCCTTATGTTTTCTTCCTCCAATGGGCATTGGTTCAGAATAAGTGTCAAATTAGATCTGACAACAGTTAAGCAAACACGAGCCCCATTTGTGCACAGAGGTCACTTACTTTATGCTGGGGCTTCCAGCAAACCAAAATGGCAACTGAAGAAAACCTTTGAAGATATAGCCAAATTAGCAGGTCAAGGACAGACACTTCTATCATATCACTACAATTGCCAAATTACCCTTTTGATTGCTTTCTACAATATTTGTAAATGTAAGTTTTGAGGAACCTGAGCAGTCTCATGCCAATGGATAGTGTTAAGTATTTTTTAAAGTAGACTGAAAGTTGCAAGTAACAGCTTCAGTAAGATACAGTATTTAAAGGAAAATCTCTACCTGCATCTTTGACAGTATTACTTACAAGGCAAAGTAATTATATAAAAGAATATTTTGCCAAAATCCTGATGAGGGGGAAAAGGTATACATTAATTACATTCAGTATGATCTAGTGACATCTTGATCCACTCAATTTTATATATACATATATGTATACTTGTTTTCGTAGATTTTCACGGGTACAGGTATGACGGTCTTGGTATATTTGGGTTTCTTCCCATGTAGGATTTAGAAATTTCTGGCGACATTTCGATGAGGTCCCACTTGTCATCTTCAGGCTGGTGCTTCTGTCCTTGTTCTAGGGCGAACACAGCGAGACCTGAGCTGCCTTCCTTCTATAAATACTATATATAAACACCCAGCCACCAGTATTTATAGAAGGAAGGCAGCTCAGGTCTCGCTGTGTTTGCCCTAGAACAAGGACAGAAGCACCAGCCTGAAGATGACGAGTGGGACCTCGTCGAAACGTCGCCAGAAATTTCTAAATCCTACACGGGAAGAAACCCGAATATACCAAGACCGTCATATATGTATACATATACATCTATACTGTACATACATATGTACGTACATACATACATACATACATACATACATACATACATACACACATACACACACAGAGAGATAGACAAAAACTTCCTGTTTGTTAGTTAGTAGCTGAGATTTTAACTCCGCTACTTAATTCCAGATTTGGTATTCTAAGATTTTTTTGGTGAGGTATAGCTATGGAGTTTTGACAAAAGAAAAAGCAGATGTGAACAAATTTGGCTCTCCATTCAGATAAGTCACAAGGTCCAAGATTGCATCTTCGGTCTGTCTTATATGGTCATATACCATAGTTTGCCCACTGCCCATCCCCCTCCCATTTATCTTTTTAATATTAGCTTAAATCTCATAAGAAAATTAAAGTTCTGCAAGATCTCACATGACACAATAAGATTTCATAAGATTTAGTGAACTTATAGGATGTCATCTTTTTTTTAAAAAAAATACTCATTTTATTGATTTTTATTAAGAGGGCTCTCTGAGCTATTTTAATGAAGAATTGATGCCATAGCTCCTTTAAGTGCTGTGTTGTAATATGATATGTTATATGTTATATGTTGTAATATGATCTGCTGCCAACCTGCCTTCCATTGAGGACCTGTATACTGCACGAGTCAAAAAGAGGGCGGGGAAAATATTTACTGACCCCTCACATCCTGGACACAAATTGTTTCAACTCCTACCCTCAAAACGTCGCTACAGAGCACTGCACACCAAGACAACTAGACACAAGAACAGTTTTTTTCCGAACGCCATCACTCTACTAAACAAATAATTCCCTCAACACTGTCAGACTTTCTACTAAATCTGCACTTCTATTCTGCTAGTTTTTCTCATCATTCCTTTCACCCATTTCCTCCCATGTTGACTGTATGACTGTAACTTGTTGCTTATATCCTAAGATTTTTATTAATATTGCTTCTTCATTGCTTATTTGACCCCTATGACAATCATTAAGTGTTGTACCATATGATTCTTGACAAATGTATATTTTATTTTATGTACGCTGAGAGCATATGCACCAAGACAAATTCCTTGTGTGTCCAATCACACTTGGCCAATAAAAATTCTATTCTATTCTATTCTATTCTATTCTATTCTATATAGTCATGATTATTCCTGGTGGCTTAACAGATTCATGGCACAGTGTTTAGAATACAGCATTGTAGGAAAACTGCTCACAGTCCGGAGTGGGAACCTAACAGAGCAACAGTTGGAAGGGACCTTGGAAGTCTTTTAGTCCAATCCTACAGTCAAACAGGAAACCCAATGCCATTTCAGACAAACGGTTATCCAATCTCTTCTTAAAAACTTCCAATGTTGGAGCATTCACAACTTCTGAAGGCAAGTTGATTAATTGTTGTAACTTTCAGGAAATTTCTTCTTAGTTCTAGGTTGGGGTTCAAGGATTAATGCTAAAGGGCTCAACGTTGACTCAGACTTCCATCCGTCCAAAGCCAGATTGTTGGGGGCAATATGCTGACATTGTAAACCATTCATAGAGTGCACTATGAAGCAGTATATAAGTCTAAGTGCTATTGCTATTCTTTGTCTACTGTTGTCTATGCTCCCCACCCTTTTTTCTTTCTTCACACATTTCCTGCAGTTCAGCTTGATATGCATACACTTTCAAGTTTAATCCTCATATCAATCTTATAAAATTAATTGGGTTAGTAGGGATTCAAATATTTTTAGACCATATTGCCAATCAATGAAGCTTCAGTCCAAGGCCAAAGAAGAGATGGATGAGATAGGCTAGAATTAAGACCATTAACAAAAAGTTATGAATAATTCTAATCTTATATTAGGGAGTTCCATTCCTTGGGAGCTCTAATGGGCACAGGGAGTATTAGGAAGGGCATGCCATGGCAAAATCACCAGCAAGAGGCTGCCTTTATTGAGTAAGTTTTATGGCCCTTCTACCTCCCATCAACCATCCTGCTATACATCCTTCCTGACTATTTAGTAATAGGTTGGTTATCCGTGCTGGAGAAAGAAGCATTGCCTGAAGCAGCCATGCATTAAAACATCAACTTACAAATCAATATTATCTCTGACAAGGCTAATTCCATGAAGTCACGCTACCACCAGCTGTGCCTGGAGAGAAAACCTGGCTAGCCAAAGGAAATTTTAATGAAGAAGTGTCTGGAACCCATAGCAATTCCTGGGGCTAATGTAGTTGGTGTCTGGGAACCACTGTAAAACCATATGATGAATCATGCTAACAAAAGCAACAACCATTTTGTTTTCCTAGTTTGGGAAAAATTGTATACAGTTTCTTATTACAAATTTTCTTTTAGTGTTACAGCATTCCTCTTCTTTTTCTTTCATTTTTTATCTATTTTTTCTTCTTTTTGCCCATTTTCTTTCACTTTCTGCTATGAGTCTCACACAACTGTTACTGATATTTGATCAATAATGATCATTATTCATCTTTCATCATGCTTATTCTCTTTCGTGGTCTTGTTGACTGGCTACTTGTACTTCTGAGGAAATAAGCAGACAAACTGGTCTCTGCCCCCCCCCACCAGCCAAATTTCTGATTTTATTGCTAAGATAACAATAATAAATTAATTAATTAATAAAAATAACAACAACAACAGAGTTGGAAGGAACTTTGGAGGTCATCCAGTCCAGCCCCTGTTTTAGGCAGGGAACACTACACTACTTCAGACAGATGGTTATCCAACATCTGCTTAAAAATATCCAGTGTTGGGGCATTCACAAATTCTGGAGGCAAGCTGTTCCACTGATCAATTGTTCTGACTTTCATGAAATTTCTCCTTAGTTCTAAGTTACTTCTCTCCTTGTTTAGTTTCCACCCATTGCTTCTTGTTCTACCCTCAGGTGCTTTGGAGAATAGGTTGACTCCTTCTTCTTTGTGGTAACCGCTGAGATACTGGAACACTGCTATCATGTCTCCGCTGGTCATTCTTTGCATTAAACTAGCCATGTCCAGTTCCTGCAACCATTTTTCATATGTTTTAGCCTCCAGTCTTCTAATAATCTTTGTTGCTCTTCTCTGCAACAAAGACTTTTTCTAGATTCTCAATATCCTTTTTGAATCGTGGCGACCAAAACTGAATGCAGTATTCCAAGTGTGGCCTTACCAAGGCCTTATAAAGTGGTATTAACACTTCATGTGATCTTGATTCTATCTCTGTTGATGCAGCCTAGAACTGTGTTGGCTTTTTTGGCAGTTATTGCACACTGCTGGCTCATATTTAAATGGTTGTCCACTAGGACTCCAAGCTCCTTTTCCCAGTTACTACTGTTGAGCAATGTTCCACATATACTGTACTTATGCATTTTGTTTTTCTTGCCTAAATGAAGAACCTTACTTTTTTCACCATTGAATTCCATTTTATTAGATAGCGCCCTTTGTTCAAGTTTGTCAAAATCCTTCTGTATTTTGCACCTATCTTCCAGAGTGTTGGCTTATCCTGCCAGTTTGGTGTCATCTGCAAATTTGATAAGTTCCCCATCTATCCCCTCGTCCAAGTCATTGATGAATATATTGAAGAGTACTGGTCCTAAAACAGAGTCTTGGGGTACTCCACTGCATACATCCCTCCACGTAGATGTAGTTCCATTGAGCACTACATGTTGAATGCTAGCCAGTTTTGAATCCATCTGGAAGTGTTGCTGTCCATTTTTCTATTTTATTTAGTAGTAGGCTATGGTCTACTTTGTCAAAAGCCTTACTGAAGTCCAATAAACCACATCAGCAGAATTCTCTGGTCCACTGATTTTGTCACTTTGTCAAAGAATGCTATAAGATTAGTTTGGCATGATCTTTTTTTGACAAACCCATGTTGACTTTTGATTATTACTTTGTTTGCTTCTGGGTGTTCGTTGATTCATTACTTGATTATCTTTTCTAAAACCTTCCCTGATATTGAGGTCAGGCTGATAGGTCTGTAGTTTTTTGGATCTGTTTTTTCCCTCTTTCTTGAAGATGGGAACTACATCAGCTCTTTTCCAGTCCTCTGGCAATTCCTCGATGCTCCAGGATCTTTGAAAGATATAGTTCAGCGGATGAAATCTTACTTCAGTGTGTACCGTTGACTTACCTGAGCGGTCTTCTCTATGTGTTGTGTGGAGAGTCCAACATGGGTCAACTCTAGTTAGTTGCTAAAGACTGAGTTATAATTTATTCAAATTGAAAAGCACCCTCTAGCTGCCTAGCAGGTCAGTTTAAAACAAAGGCATAGAAAGGAAAGTAGTAAAGTCCGTATGTGTCCCTGGGCCAAGCCCAGATGGGTTTAGACTCTCCACGGAGTGCAGAGAAGACCATTCAGGTAAGTCAACAGTACTTCCAGTGTGCTTCTAAGTAGAGTCCAACATGGGATATACCCAAGCCTAAATGTCCGGGGTGGATTCAGGCTGGACCAAGGGAACAAGAGTAGCACAAACCCTCTGGAGAACCCGTCTGCTGAACACTGTCTCTGCCGATGCAAATGTGTCCAGTTTATAATGTCTGATGAAGGTGGAAGGAGAGGACCATATAGCGACTCTACAGATGTCCTCAACTGAGGCCCGTGTGGCCCACGCTGCTGAAGTTGCAGCACTATGTGTGGAATGTGCGGTAACTCCGTCAGGAACATGACAGTTCCAGTTACCATATGCCATGGCTATACAAGACTGGATCCATTGGCAGATGGTCTGTGATGAGATTTTTCACCCCATGGAGGAAGGCACAAAAGATGCAAACAGGGCCTCCATCAGTCTGAAAGAAGTAGCTTGTCAAGTATAGATTTTTAGCACCCTGCAGACGTATAGTTGTGCCAGCAATGTTCTACTTGATGTGTAGCATTGGCACAGTAACCTGGCCCTTGTGCTCTGTGAAACCATGTACGTATTTACCTTCTGGAGAAAGGCAGGGTCTTGGCACAAAACAACTCAGTTTTGATAGAAATGATAGAGGTCCTGCCGAACAGATAGTGCCATTAGCTCAGATACCCTCCTGACAGAAGTAATGGCCACCGGAAAGGCCATTTTGAAGGACAGAATCTATAGCAAGATTGTTCTCAGTGGTTCAAAAAGAGGCTTGGTAAGCGCTTGCAACACCAGGAGAAGGTCCCATGTGGGGCAATGATGGATCACTTGGGGATGGAAGTTTCCTGAAGGCTGCATCTTTCAGGAAACCTCTGACACTAGAATGATGATAAAGGGACTGGAGATTGTCCAAGTGGAAAAATATGTATTTGGTCAATAATTTGAAAATTATGGTGGAAAATAAGTATTTGGTCAATAATTAACAAATTATAGTGGGAAATAAGTATTTGGTCAATAACATTTCCACCATAATTTGCAAATAAATTCTTTCCAAATCAGACCATGTGATTTTCTGGATTTGTTTTTTCATTTTGTCTCTCGTAGTTGAGGCCTCTCTTATATTTTTAAGTGGGAGAACTTGCACAATTGGTGTCTGACTAAATACTCCTCCACCCAATTGAATGAATGCATGTATGTATGTATGTATGTATGTATGTATGTATGTATGCATGCATGCATGCACGCATGCACGTATGCACGTATGCACGTATGCACGTATGCACGTATGCACGTATGCACGTATGCACGTATGCATACATGCATACATACATATATATGGGTGTCCAGCAAACCTGGAAAACAGGGAAATCAGGGAATTATCAGGGAAATTGGCAGTTTGGGAAATATTAGGGACATTGTGAAAAAAACGGAATAAATCAGGAAAACAAAATATAATAAAATGAGGGGGAAATCATGTAAAAAAACCAAACCAGATCATGCTGTCTGGCAGAATCAAGCAAAACATAACTCTGGCAACAACTTGTTTCCTCAGCTACCGATATTTCTCTATGGCTTAGCCATTTGGTATGACGTCATCTACGACTTGGCCTTAATTAAATCACCAGTTACAGGGAAATGTCAGGGAAATATCAGGGAATTTCAAAATGCTTTCCCCCTGGACACCCTGATACATACATACATACATACATACATACATACATACAACATGCATGCATGTATGCATACATGCATACATACATGCATACATACATACATACATATCCTGAGATATCTATAGAATAGCATTTGGAAAGTTAATCATTCTTATTGCCAGTGACATGAAATATTAAAAATGCAAATAAATAACAGCTGAGGAAGATTCTTTGCTGAACTCAGCATCTCCTATTTATTAGATTTAGTGAAAATATCAGCACTATTGGCATATACTATGATTTGAAGTTGAATCATATGGACAGGGGCTAATGTGTCAGAATCATTTTTGTATACCTGAGAGATGCAAGTTTGTATTATTTGGTTTTTCTTTGACTTCCTTTTGTTTGGGGCTATTTGGTTTGAAACCTAGATATGCATATTCCATTCAACTGGACATCAGAATCCTTCATTATTAAGCTAGTTATCTTTGTGTCTTCCTGTAAAGCTTCTGTCATATTTTGTTTGTTCAGGCTTACACATGGAGGCCAGAAGGTATCCAAAGCCTATTCAGTATTCGAAACAATCAGATAGAGCAATATTTTTCCTTCATGGCAGATGAACCAATTAGCTGCAATGTAATCCCAAGAGTTATTTCAGCCTTTTGGGTTTTCTTACATACTTCAATAGACAATGGCAATCCTGTTGTTGCTACAAATTTAATCAACATAAGGTCCATTCAATTACTGCCTTCTCATGGTTTGATTGAGGTTGAGATAACTGAATCAAATCCAATTTTTCAACCAGCAAGAAACAGTGGGCAGCTTTGCATGAAAATAGTAACTTAGAGAGAAGCATCTTCTATACTATCCACTTCTTTTATTTTAACTTTTCCCATGTCATCTACATTCAACATTGTCAACTTTATTCCACTATCCAGCACTTGAAAGCAATATTTAAAGTTGAATACTTAATATCTGTCCAGTCTCACTTAAGTGAAACAGATGTATATAAATTTGAGAAAAAAGTAAATATCAAATTATTGGTGGTTGGAGATAATTCCTTCTTATCCACTTGATATAGTAGATTTAGATGTGGGTTTTTTCCCCCCAAACATGGCAACTTTAACATATGTGAACTTCAGTTCATAGAATTGAATTCAGTATTAGGATCTGAAGTCCAAAAATACCAAATTTATAAACACTGACTTAGATGATATAGAAGAAGTGGAAAAGAGAACGCTCTTTGTTTTATATACTTTTACATTAAATCAATCAATCAATAATATACCATATTTTTCAGAGTATAAGGCGCACCAAGATTTTAGAGGTGGAAATCTAGGAAGAAGTGTTCTGAACCAAATGGTGTAGTAATATATTATTTAATAAAATACCAGTGTAGCAGAATACTTTTTACAAACATGTTTACTTATTACAACCATGTACACTTTTTACAAACTTCAAACTTGACAGCTTTGAGACTAGTGAACTTCAACTCCCAGAATTCCTCCTGCAATCATGGTAGCTCAGAAATGGGAGTTGAAGTCTACAAGTCTTAAACTTGCCAAGTTTGAATATCTTTGCACCCCTAATCCTTAACCCAGGGGTCTTCAAACTTGAAAGCTTTAAGACTAGTGGACCCCAGAATTCATCCTCCGGTTATGCTAGACGGGGTAATTAGAAGGCAAAAACTGCCTATTTTTGTGAAAAATGGGCTGGGTTTTGCCCATTTTTTCTCAAACATTGGGTGGGCAAAGGCTCTGGGAAATCGGCAGGCAGTCCTTTGGGGCTGAGTGATGGCAATTTTTGCAAAAAATGAGGCATTTCTTGCCCATTTTTTCACAAAAGGGAGGCATTTTTGCCTTCCCCAGTACTCAGCGCTCTGCAAACCCCACAGACCCTTTTTCCACCACATTTTTGCAAAAAAAAAGAGTAAAAAATGATCAGTGTTTTGCAAAAACTGAGACATTTTTGGCATTTCCCAGCACCCAAGAGCTGTTTGCAGGCTCACCAGGCCCTGTCCCCACCCCATATTTGCAAATAAAAGGGCAAAAAATGCCCCCCCTTTTTTTGCAAAAACAGGCATTTTTGCCATTCCCCAGTACCCAAGAGCTCTCTGCAGGTGGGGGTGGGGCTTCAGGAAAGCAAAAATGGCTGCATTTGGTATATAAGATGCACCAACATTTTCACCCTCTGTCGGGGGGAGGGGGAATTGCATTGTCAGTGTCCCAAATAGCATCTGACAAATAAATCAGATTCTAGTCCAAATATCTCGTCCAAGGTGCGAATTAATAAAAGAGCCATGTTGGTCACACTGTTACCATCCCAATATTAACTTCCTTCCAGTATCCCACTCAGGTTAAGGTTCATCCCCCATCCCCAGACCCACAAATTCATCACGAGGACCAGTCTGAGTGCAGGGATTACACCAACCTCCTTACATCCACTGGTGCAGACGAAGGGTTTCCTTGGACTCTAAGAAAGGAATTTGTTGTGGCTAGTAACTTTCCCTCTCATGCAAATACCCTTCCCATTTACCATGATACTATTCTACTGTGGCAGATCAAAGTCTCTAACTCCAAATGATGGCTCCGGACTGACATGCATCTTATACTCCCAAAAATACGGTAATTCTGAGTTTAAGAATAACAAGAATAAAATCTCACTTCAGTGTGAATAATTTTTTGAAATTATATGCTTAACCACCATACTGTATTTTGTTTAAACAAAAAAAAATCACATGATGTAACGTGACAGTTCAGGTTAAGTTTGATTCAATAATTATTCTGCTCTTTGATCCCTGTCGCCCACCCAGTCTTAAAATAGTCTCATCTGTTGTCTATGCACAAAAATGAAAATAAAATAAAATGTCTTGGTGAAGTTCTATAAGTTATATGGACCTTGGACAGTCTTGGGTTTTTATTAAACACCTGATCTCTTCTACATATATTGTTTACATTTTTAGAACTGATTTATTATGCTATTACAGAAGCTGTTTTGTTTCCATAAATTTTTATTTGTGTTTTACAAATGTGTTACCATAATGGCTCAGAGAGGGCAAAATTTTACATGAATTTATCCTTATCTAACAAGCCATATCATCACATTGGTATAGGAACCTGGGCTTGGAATAGTTAATACAAAGAACATGTTTGTCTGATCTCTTGATTATTAAGATTTATTAAGAATAAAGGTAAAATTAAAACACATGAATTCCAGTCAATACTCTACTTTCATATGAGAAACCTATGTTTAGGCAACAAGATTGTTTTTGTTGTGCAGTGTAGAAGAAATAAATTTGTCTCTTGTCTGTAAAGATGGGTCAATGTATCTCTTCATTATTTAGACATGGTTGATAAATCCGAGAAGTAGTTTCCACGGACATATTGAATCTCAAAATCACAGAACCTTTATTTCTGTTGAAGAATTCACAGCACCTATAGCACATGTGCCGGAGATGGCACACAGATCCCTCTCTGTGGGCATGTGTGCCATCTCCAGCTGCTCTTCCTGGTTCCAGTGTATGTAGCTGCTCCGAGTGTCCTGAGAGGGGCGGCATACAAATCTAATTAATAATAATAATAATAATAATAATAATAATAATAATAATAATAATAATAATGTATATGCATGCGCACAGGCCAGCTGCTCTCTTCCTAGTTCTGGCACGGATCTATGCGCCAGGCAGCTGTTTGAAGCACATGTGCATGATAGAACCCAGAAAAGCAGCTGGCTGCAACATGCATGCACATTGGCCAGTTGCTCTCTTCTGGGTTCCGGTCCTGTGGCACACATGCACACTCCAGTTGCGGCACTCTGTGCCCAAAAGGTTAGCTGTCACTGATACAGCATATCAATCATATTGCAATTGAACAGAAAATGAGAGTTTTCATTATATGTTAATATTAGGTGAAAGGTCGGACGAGACATTTGTCAATACAGTGGTACCTCTACCTACAAACGCCTCTACTTGTGAACTTTTCTAGATAAGAACCGGGTGTTCAAGATTTTTTTGCCTCTTCTCAAGAACAATTTTCCACTGACAAACCCGAGCCTCTGAAACTGTAACCAGAAAAGGCAGGGAGAAGCCTCCATGGCGCCTTTCTAGGAATCTCCTGGGAGGAAACAGGGCTGGAAAAGGTGGGGAGAAGACTCTGTGGGGCCTCTCTAGAAATTTCTTGGGAGGAAACAGGGCCAAAAAAGGCGGGGAGAAGCCTCCTTGGGGCCTCTCTAGGAATATCCTGGGAGGAAACAGGGCCTCCACCGTCCCTGTGGTTTCCCTAATCACGCACATTATTATTATTATTATTATTATTATTATTATTATTATTATTATTATTATTTATTCGATTTGTATGCCGCCCCTCTTATTATTTGCTTTTACATTGATTTGTATGAGAAAAATGTCTTCTTCTTCTTCCAAACTTTTCTACTTAGGAATCTGGTCACGGAACGAATTAAGTTCGTAAGTAGAGGTATCACTGTAACTTTAAAGCTATAGCATGCATAAGGGACCTTTTGACAGTTCCTTACAACTGTCGAGGCTGGTTGGAATGAATGGCACTTCGGGTCCAAAGCTTTTGGAAGCAAAGGGGTTTTTTAACCGGTCTTAAAAGTAAGTCTCTCTCTCTCTCTCTCTCTCTCTCTGTCTATCTATCTATCTATCTATCTATCTATCTATCTATCTATCTATCTATCTATCGTTTTATATATCAAAAATGTGGAGAGTCCACTCTCCACCCTAGGCTTCAGATTTTTTCCACTTAGTTATTTTACCTTAGGATTAATAAATTTGTGGTTCTTTTCCATTTTTCAAGTGGAAACTTCATCTTGTCATGTACAATTCTGTTAGCATTCTGTGACATGGTGGAGATGGAAGCTGCTGTCATTTTCTACCCTCGTGCCTCACACTGTTTAGCTAGGTTAAGTAAAAGTGTTCTCGGTGCTAAATTACTTCAACACTTCAAAAGGTGTGATTTTTTTTCTCTGCCTCATGTGTCCATGTTCTTATACAATTGGCAGAATATTTTTCTCTTGGATTTTTCTTTTTTTCATTTGCAGTTATCTGCAAAGATATACAGTACATAGTTTCATCAATTGCCTGCTTTCTCATTTGAGGGCAGTTCCTTTGATTACATATACTTATATAGGTATATAGCTATGAATAGTGATATCGGTAGCATACTGGAGTCTGTCTGTCTGTCTATCTATTTCTATCAAGATACATTAAGCTTCAGTTAAAAACTATAGACATATTAAATTTACAGTTTGCCTTTGATGTAGAGCTTAAGAAGGCATATACAGTGGTACTCTACTTACAAACTTAATTCATTCCGTGACCAGGTTGTTAAGTAGAAAAGTTTGTAAGAAGAAACAATTTTCCCCATAGGAATCAATGTAAAAGCAAATAATGCATGCAATTGGGGAAACCACAGGAAGGGTGGAGGCCCTGTTTCCTCCCAGGAGATTCCTAGAGAGGCCCCACTTATAATCAGCTTTGGTAGGATTGACATTGCTCTTCCTGAATACAGAATGCCTGGCCAAAGTGATCTAATCAAATGATTAGATTATCATAATGTACCATATTATACATGGGGTTACACTTGAAAATGAATAAAGGATTTTAACTAATACACAGTCCAGCTGCTCCAGTAGATTTACACAGAGAGGGCATATCAGTTATATGACTCCTTAAATAGTGTATAAATTGCCCAAATATTTACCATTTTATTCCATTCAGGTTACTAGAGCAGGGCTTTGATACTTTGTATATAAAAATATTACAATAGCATTTACTGTGTACTTGTACACTTGTCTTGTGTTGCCATTACTCCTATAGTAGCATTTTAATAGTAAAGTATAGTAGCATTTAATAATAAACATAAAGAACATGTGTTGAATTATGATTCCTTTAAGTCAGAGTTCCAGATCTTTTTCTAGAAATTAAGTCACATTTAAATCCTGTTCAAGAAATGCTTAAATGAAATCAATGCTGCTATTTCTGAGCTTAATTTGTTGTATTTCTGAGAAAAAATAGGATAAATTGGACAATACTTTGCCTTGGGCTTCTGGAAGAAAAACAGAATACAAAATCTAAGCAATAAATCATATCATCATTATAGATTGTCAATTTTGTTCATACTTCAAAGAAACCATTTGGTAATGTGGGAATATTAAACAAATATATTTCAGAATAATAACAGGTGATAGGAAGGAATACATTGTGTTCTTCACCTTTAGTCTTGGATTATCCTATAAAGAAGCAGTAACATCAGAATAAAAGTTTGATGTAACAACAGAAGATAAAATGCAGAATAAAATCTCAACTGATATTTTGAAAGCCTGTACAAAGAAAAAATAGCTCTTAAAACTACTGCAGAAAAAGAAACATTACAGCCAAGACCAGTTCTTTAGAAAGGAAATTAAAAAGACATAGTGGTTTCACCAAAGAGGTTCTTTTATTTGTGATCATCACCTCATCTAAGAAAGACAGATAATGATCAGCTAATCTAAAATGTTTACCCAAATAACTTAATACTAAGCAGCTAAGAACTTAAGGTCATAGCTGGCAGTTTGAATTATATATAGAAATGAACCAGAAATCTACATTAACATGTAGCATTTGCGTGAAGTTGGTTTATTTCATGGGATGTTTACATTTTTCATGTGGAGGTTGGCGTCATCACTCAATGGAACTATCTCAGCAAAAAAGCTAAGGAAAATATTCTGCTTTGATGATTAATAATAATGATTGGCTCTTATTTTTATTAAGGTTACATATTTCAGTCTGAATTTTATATATTTATACATTTTCTATTGCCATTTGGGCAATAGCTATTTGAAGAAAACCATATTTCAAATTTCCAAACTTGGCATTAATATTTAAGCATTACCTGGTTTTTCCTCTAAGGTCACAGGAACTAACATTTTTCTTTCAAGCTCTGTAAACATTGAGTTATGTAAATACATCTTTATGGGCAATTTCTCTCTATTTTGAATAAGTTCAACTAAGTTCAACTCTTCCTGTTCTGTTTTATTTGTTTAATTTGGCAAATATTTGTTCCAGTTAAGAATGTAAGAAAATGTAATTCAAATAGTGTGTTTTGTATATTTATAACTCTTAAAGGAATTTGAGGATTATGAAATCTTTCCCATTCTCTGTGTTATAGAATCTGTTTAAAATATTTTGTAATTAATAAAAAAGATTGGATTCCTTAAACCAGGGGTCCCCAACCACCGGGCCGCGGACCAGTACCGGGCCGCGGGGCATGTTGCACTGGTCCGTGGAGTCAGCAGCTGCCGGCCCTCATGCCGCCACCCCCTCCCTCCAGCGCTTCGCCTCCCGCCGGGCAAGAGGCCTCGGGAGGCAGGTTCTGCCGGCCACAGGACAATGGACGGGACAGAGGGGCGGGAAGGACCGAGAGGCTCAAGCCTCTTTTGGCTTCTGCCGCGGGCGCTTTTGCGTTTTTGGCTGGGGGGAGGCAGGAGGGCCAGCCTGACCCCCTCTCTCCAGCGCTTAGCCTCCCGCTGGGCAAGAGGGCTTGGGAGGCAGGTTCTGCCGGCCACAGGGCAATGGCGGGAAAGAGGGGCGGGGAGGACCAGCACCCCCATGCTTAATCCCGCCCCCAACCACACCCCTTTCCGCCCCCACCGGGCCATAGAAAAATTGTCTTGCTGAAACTGGTCCCTGGTGGAAAAAACGTTGGGGACCACTGCCTTAAACAACCTACATTGTCGACTTTTAAAATTACCCTTTCTATCCCTGAAACCTATTCACTATTTTTCCTTAAGTACAAAAGATGAAGTACTATATTTTTCGGAATATAAGATGCACCTTTTCTCCCCCTAAAAAAAGGGTGGAAATGTCAGTGCATCTTATACAGCAATTTTTGGCCGCCTGAAGCCCACTATCATGTTCCATTTCTGCAAAAAATGGGCTCGTATTTCACAAAAATTGGGTGCACAGAGACTATGGGATGCTTGCAGAGTGCTCCTGGGAACTGGGGAAGGCAAAGATACTCCAGTTTTTCTGAAACAAATGGATGAAAAATGGGCCATTTTTTTCAAAAATGGTAGCTATTTTTGCCTTCCCCCAGCCCTTAGAAGTACTCTGCAGGCCTCTCAAACCCTTTGTGCACCCCATTTCCCCCCAAAAAAATGCTTGTTTTCTTTACAAAAATGGGGGCATTTTTGCCTTTCCTCAGCTTCTAGGAGCACTCTGCACACTTCTCAAACCCTCTGTACACTCCACTTTTGCAAAAAAGGGGTGGAAAATGGGTCTATTTATGCTAGAAATGGGGTACACAGAGGGTTTGGCAGGCTTGCACAGAGCTCCTGGGGGTCGGGGAGGACAAAAACTTTTTAAAAATGTATCTCTTTGTGTCTTATAAACTGGTGCATCTTAGACACTGGTGCGTCTTATACACCAGTGAGCCTTATGGTCCAAAAAATACAGTTGTAGGTTAAGGTTTTTTGGTTGAAGATTCCTAGCACTACTAAATAATGCAGTGATTAAGATACTTCCTCATAATAAAACTACAGAGAAATAGCACCCACAATTACATGTCAGGTTTGGCTTGAATGAATTTTTTTCCATTTTTTAAACATATAAACTTGTATGTTTTAAAAAAATACAAGTATATGTATTTGAATGGGTTTTAAATTTATGAAAATGTTTCTTTGTATCTTGAGATAATGTTCAAAAGAGACTCCCATTCCTGTTCAGGTTGATCAGAAATGTTTTACATTAATATGCATAGCTAATATGCAAAAAAACACCACCTCTTATTGGATATGTTTATGTAAGGTATGATGCACAAGACTCTCTCAAGTGTGGACTTTGCACAGATAAATAAGTTCATATACTGTATTATAATTTTTATTAATTTGTTTTAGACAGGGAATAAAAAAGAACCACAAGCTTGTAGCTGCTTTATAAGGTGAAAAAATTATTATAAACATTGTACATCACACCTGTACAAATTGGCTTCCATGTACAATGGTGTCTAAGATGCACCAGTTTATAAGCCAAAAAGAGGTAAATTTTTAAAAAGTTTTTGTCCTCTCCGACCCCCAGGAGCTCTCTGCAAGCCTGCCAAACCCTCTCTGCACCCCATTTCTAGCAAAAATAGACCCATTTTTCACCTTTTTTTTTTTGCAAAAGTGGAGTGTACAGAGAGTTTTGGAAGCCTGCAGAGTGCTCCTCTGTACAATACTTTTATAGAATGCTGAAATAGAAATACTACTCAAGGTATGCATTGGTTGTTGTGAAACTATTAGTAATTTGTATTCTAAAGCATAATAGCAATCCAGATTAAATGATAATATATATCAATATTATTTGCTTATAAAATATGAGGCATATGACACATTTTTACTTCAATTATTTGGGCATTAGCAATTTAACATTTGTACCTTTGTGAACTTTATATTTTTCAAGAAAAAACAACACTAATTCACTTTTTTATACTGCTGTGCTATTGTGTCCTTTGCAATATGCTATGTAAATATCATAACTATCTTTTTTATTGCTCGGGAGTCATTTTGAATTAATTACTAATTAATTGTTTTCCCTTTCTGTCATTTCCCCTTTATTTCAAAGGTTGAAAAAAATGATGACATTGACCAAAAGATTGAACAAGATGGCATCAAACCAGAAGATAAAGCTCACAAGGCAGCCATCAAAATTCAGGCTAGCTTCCGTGGACACATAACAAGGAAAAAGCTCAAGGGAGAGAAGAAGGGAGATGCCCCAATTACTGATGTTGAAGGTGGAGAGAAGAAGGAGGTCCTTGCCAATGGTCTGGCAGATGGCAAAACTGCTATTACAGAAATTGCTCCAGCTCCGAACGCCCTACCTGGAGATGAAAGCAAAGGGGGAAACACCCCAGGAGATGAAAAGCAGGCAGATGGCATTGCCAACAGTGGCTCAGAGCAACCTGTTCTAAAGGCCACTACTCCTGCTACCCCATTGGAGGAAAAGCCTGATCCTGCTGCCACTGAAAGTGCCACTAAAGCTTCCACTGATAATTCACCATCCTTGAAGGCGGATAAAGCCCAAGTCAAGGAGGAACCCAAACAAGCCGATGTGCCTGCCACTGCCGCCACTGCCGTCTCTCCTAGTGCTGCAGAAGATGCTACTGCCAAGGCAACAGCGCAACCCCAAACAGACACGGCAGTGAGTAGCCAAAATGAAGAGAAAACAGGTATGCTATAATAGCATGTGGGTAAACTAGTTTATAATACAGACGAGTAGTGAGCAAATGAGAAATTAACCCATAATTTGGCTTCTTATGAGACTAATGCAGAATAAAATAGGCAGTTATATATGTCAAAGTAGAATCTGAATGGTAAACTCCATGGTAAGACTATGAAATCAAAAATCCTTGTGATAACATTAAGGTCAAGGGTAGGTATGTAGTGAAATATTAATCAGTAAAAATATCTGAACAGCATGATTTGAAATACAGTGGTACCTCATCATACGAACTTAATTGGTTCCAGGAGGAGGTTCGTAAGGTGAAAAGTTTGTAAGATGAAACAATGTTTCCCATAGGAATCAATGTAAAAGCAAATAATGCGTGCAAATCCTTCAGGAAAATCCCAAACTTTAGAAGGGAGGCAAACAGAGGGCAGGAAGGAGCAGCTAAAGGGGGCGGGTGGAAGAAGCAAGGCTAGGCTAAAGGGTGAGTGGGAAGGAAGAAAGGCAAGGGGGGCGCCCCTCCCTTTTCTTTCTTCAAAAGACACCATTTCAGTGCCTTTGCAAGCACATTGTTCTCTGCAAAAATTTTCCTCCCCCAAGCTGCCCCTCCCTCCTCCCTTTTCTTTCTTAAAAAGACACCCTTTCAGTGCCTTTGCAAGCACCTTGTTCTCTGCAAAAAAATTTCCTCCCCAAGCTGCCCCTCCCTTTTCTTTCTTCAAAAAAGGGGGAAAAAAGAAACCCCTTCATCCCAGCAGCAGCTGCTTGGGTTCGTAAGGTGAAAATAGTTCGGAAGAAGAGGCAAAAAAATCTTAAACACCGGGTTCGTATCTTGAAAAGTTCGTTAGAAGCGGCGTTCGTAAGATGAGGTACCACTGTAGTTGTTAATCTGGAGTAGAAATAACATTTATTTTTTTAAAAAAGTTAAATTAATATTTCAAGTATCCAGACATAACTGTAGTAGGTTCTTGCCTTTTTAGTAGGAAATACAATGCCAAGATAGATTTATAGTACAGGCACTGCATCTGTGACTCATATATTTTATAATACTAACTATTGAATTTAAAGGAACAAGCATTCTAAAGGTTGATAACCATTGAAAGTCTAAAGTAGGATAAGTGGCCAAACTGGATGATTTTAGATTTAATTCCGAATGATTTCAGGGGAGACGGGCCAAATATGATTTTGAATCACTTTCTTTCAAATTGGTCTTTACATCTCATGAGAAATCAGTGTCTCCTCTGGCTGACTATACAAGGGCATAGTGTTTGAATGCATAATAAACTTTGTAGTTTTAGTTGCCAAAAGCAATTTACTATGAGCAGAAATGGGAATAAAAGGATGGCAGGAAAGATGCATAAGGAATTTGGAATCAGTAATCTTGCAAACCTGTTTTCTTGGAATTCGTATCATTTAGTTCAGTGACAGTGTGATAGAATAAATGGACTCTGGATTATAGCCCATTAGGAAACATGTTGCTGAATTGTAAAAACCTTTCCACAAACCTGTATTTGTTATTTTATTGTTCACTCCTGTAGCTTGACTTGGCAACTTGGTGGTTTTAGGCGTCTAGATGACTATTGCCTGGCTGTAACAACAGAACCCATACAGAATAGAACAAAATGTATAAGAAAATTATTATTCAGGGAACAATATGTTGGATTTAGAAGGACCGTTACCTTAAGCAAGGTGCTCAGCCCGCTGGGACTAAGCCAGGACCTTCCGGAGGTGATGGTTATTAAAGTACAGACAGAGCATGTTCAAATGAACAATAACTTTTATTAGAAAAGTAGAAAAATAAAGTTTGTCTGAAGAGACATAAAATGGCACATCTACATGGTTAATGAAGATGATGCGTAATGGAGATTCTCTAAAACTAGAGACCGCCTTCTTCTCCAAGAAGGAGCATGTGAGCAAACAGGTTACATCACAAAGGAGGAGCTACATTAATAAACAGAGTTAACTATCTAACTACTGGATGTTTCTCAATGTCTTTGGAGGCTGTCAATTCACAGCGTGACACAATACACATTATAGATGTATTGAGATAAATGCAGAGATTTTAGATGTTAATTTTTTTAAATGATTTTTGTTCAGATTATTTCAAAAGTTAGTCAAAACTTCAAGCAATCTTTCAGGAACAATTTATTAAGTTTTATATGATACTTTCTGTTTTATAATGTTTGTTTATACTGTTTAATATAGGACACATGGATTGGTAGGATCAAAATGGGAGGGGGTGTTGCTAAGTAGGAAGTAAAAATAGGACAGATATATATCTGTATTATTTCCAGTTTTGTAGAGTAGGGTAACTAAGTGTTAGATAAATGAGGCAACTCAAGAGAATCAAATCATATTAGGTTCACAAGAAATAAATTACAACAAATTAAAAGAATTAATCATTTGGTTGCCAGAAATAACGGATCAATACAAACTTAATGAATCAATCATTACATTACTCCAAAATTTTTCACATGATAATGAGCTATGCTTATAGTGAAATTTAATATATGCCTGTGAAACTTGGACACTAACCTCACAATCAATACAAAAGCTTCAAATGACACAAAGAACTGTGGAAACACACATGCTTGGCATCACAAGACAAGATAGAACGATGTGGATTAGAGAACAAACAAAATATATGATGCCATCAAAAGAGTGAAAGAAATGGAAGTGGGCTGGTCACATAGCAAAAAGAACTGATGGCAGCTGGACTAAGGCAATTTCATAGAATGGATCGCATTTGATAAAACACATCCACAAAAAAGGGCTAAAACAAGATAGAGTGATGACATCAGCAAGTATTGTGGTCCCAACTGGCAAAGGAAAACTCAAGATTGTAGAGGCTGGAAACATGTGGAAGAAACCTTCATCCTACAGTAGATATACAATGGCTAAAATGATGATGATGTATTATAGTGAAAACAGATATATATGTATCTTTCCGCCCTTTTTACCCTTGAGCTGATTACCTGTTGTCATGTCTATGGATACATGAACTATTTCAGACACACACACTACTTCCATCCCTTTCTAAGGTATTTCTTCCCCAACAACAGCAAAAATTGTTTTATTTTTTTTTAAAAAAACAATATGTTCCTTAACTTTCACTAAGTGACAGCATGTAGTCTCAGATTACAGATTAGAGTCCAAACTGCACCATATTTTAAAACTATGACAAATTTTGTCAAGATTTCTTCATTTAACAGCAGGTTCAAACCCCATATGGACGTACTGTATACTAATTTCTTTTCTTTGTTCCTTACATATTATATTTTATACTTTCCAGCCTTTGAAGTCCAATAACTTATTCTATATGTCATCGTAGCCATTTAGTAATTTTATTTCAGATATAAATAGAAAGGCAGAGTTCATTTGTTGCAATTTTTAAAACCTGAAAGCAAAACAAAAAAAGTTTAAATAATTTATATGGCCACCTCTTTCACAACAATGACTCTGAGTAACATATAGGGCTTAAAACAACAACTGTACTTTTGTATAGCGGTATATCACATAAAATCTACGATTAGGGGGGAAAACTTGTCAGAAAATATCATTGTTTCAACATCAGAGTCCACCTAACTATCTAGACACTGCCAGGGGAAACAGACAGTTTGTCAGGGCCTTGCAAAAGGCTAAGAGAACTGGAGCCATCCAGATGTTAAGATGGGTATTATTCCATAGGACATATGCTGCCGCAGAGAAGATATGATTTTTGGATCCAACAAAATGGTACTGTTTGACAGAAGGGACTCAGGGTTCATACTTCTTGCTAAATCTGGAGGCTAAGCAGAAACAGTAGAAGAGTGGTGGTCCTACAAGTATTTTCCACTGGTTTGTGAAGAATCCAGCTACTGAACTCTTCTTGCTATGGTCTCCAACAGAGTATCCTTATCCCATTGTTTCACAGATAGTCAAGCTCTTTCTTCCATACTTCTGAATTTTGTGGAACTGTATAAAACTCATCTTTTTATGCACTCCTGTCTCGTTATTAATTTTTTGTCTTATGGACAATATCTCTTCCCTTGCAGGAGAATAATATTTTAGCTTACTAGATAGTACATCAACGGTATTGGATTCATACCAAAAATGTCTGCATCACATTGCTATATGTGCACTTCCTGTGGGTGAATACACAATCCCCACAATCTCAAAATTACTTCTACCAAGGACAAAACTAGAACTTTTCTCTAAATGGAAATTTATGTAATGGTTTCCCATCAGAGAAATTGTGTTTTTAGTTGTTACTTCTGATTTTGTATAAAAGGATGTTGCCTTCCTTTCATTTCCCACATATTTCTGGTGCATTAAAGGATTTGTGTAGGAGTAAGGAAGGAAGAAATAAAGGCATCATAACTAGGAATGGCATCTTGTTAATCTTGAAAATACATCTAAATATTCAAAGGGAAACACTTAAGAAAACTTGTTTTTGAATGCTGATGACATATTTAAAAAGAGAAAATTCAGTTTTGAAATTTGGTCTCTTCACAATTCCGTTTGTGAAAGGCAAACTTTCCTTGTAGTCATGGACACAAAGTCGAAGTGGTTAGAGATAGCCCTCATGACCACCACCATGGTGGAGGCATTCATCAAGGTGCTACAAAGACTTTTCTTCATGCATGGCCTGCCTGATATCCTGGTTTCAGACAATTTGAAACCTATTTAGCAGAACAGGGGATCAGACACGTCCTTTGCTCATCATTCCATCCCTTCAGCAATGGTCAAGCAGATCAGCAAAAGAAGCCCATTCAAGCATGAACCCAGGCAATTGGCAAACCCAAATCGATATTTTTTTATTAGTTCAGCATATCATTCTTAGTGCCACCATTGGTAGAAGTCCGTTTGAATTTCTAATGAGTCGCTTGACTAGTATCCCACCTAGATTGGTTACATTCTAACTATGCCGAGGCCCCAGGGGACTCCTATAGTCAGCTCTGACATTTTAGCATAGGGGTTCAAGTATATGCCCACAATTATGCTGGGGGTCCTCTCTGGGTTCTTGCCATGGTCAGGTCTTCGCTTTTACCGAGTAGAGCTTGACTATGGTAGAAGTTGGAGATGGCATGTTGACCATCACTATATTGGCTGTCACCATCACTGTATTGAGGATGCTAGGCTTGCTTGTTGTGTTGCCTATGGTGAAGGCAGCTTGGCGTGGCAGACTCATATAGATGACCGTGACAGACACATCGTTGACAGATGGCCTCGCAGTATTGGCAGTCAGTGTGGTGATGGTGCTCTCTGCAGCTGGCATAAGGTGGAAGTCTGTCATTAGGTATGTTTGCTGCTTTGTGCTTTTTGGATTGAAGGCAGCAGACTTCCTCATTGCTGTCAGGTGAGAGGTCTTGCACTGAACACTTGCGATGCATGCCAACTGTCTTTCATGTACTTTCGGGCTGCTTGACTGATGTTGTGCCTCACTCAATCTAGTGGATGCCTCGACTGCCCTTTTCTTGTTCAGCGCAACCAGAAGAATTGGCATTGGCTGCCAATCAGTTTCCAGTCACAATTTAAAGTGTTGGTCATGACCTTTAAAGCCCTACATGGCATTGGACCAGAGTACCTCCGGAACCGCCTGCTACCGCACAAATCCCAGTGGCCGATAAGGTCCCACAGAGTTGGCCTTCTCTGGGTCCTGTTGACTAAGCAATGTTGTTTGGCGGGCCCCAGGGGAAGAGCCTTCTCTGTGGCGGCCCTGGCCCTCTGGAATCAACTCCCCCCCCCCGGAGATTAGAACTGCTCCCATCCTCCTTGTCTTCCGTAAACTACTTAAGACCCACCTATACCGCCAGGCATGGGGGATTTGAGATATCTTTTCCCCAGGCTTATTATAATTTATGTTTTGTATGTATGTGCTGTTTGGTTTTTAATTATGATAGGGTTTTTAGTTTTTTAATATTAGATTTGTGCCATTATAATATTGTTTTTATCATTGTTGTGAGTCGCCCCGAGTCTTCGGAGAGGAGTGACATACAAATCTAATTATTAATAATAATAATAATTATTATTATTATTATTATTATTATTATATCTTTGAAAATAACCTCCATTGGAGGTTAATGTCCCGAATTCCACAGATCACTCGGTCCAGCAGTAGCTCATCTAGCTCATGGAAATCACAGTGGGCAGCAGCCTTGTACACCTGGCAACATATTCATTGACGGACTCTCCTTCCTTCTGGTTCCCCAGATTGAAGTGTGCCATTGTACTTGAGCATTGTCTGTAGGGTGGGCCAGGTGACCATCTGGACTGGTGTTGGCTCTGTGAGTACCTGGGCCGTCTCAAACACATCTGTGATGCAGTAGTTCATGAAGATCACCTGTTTGCAATTGTCCAATAGCCTAAGGAGGTCGTTTGCCTCCAAGAAGCATTTGAAGTGAGTCATGTAGGTGTCCCAGTGTTCCTGTGCTGGATTGAAGTGACTCAGCGGGATGTGCATTGTCATGTCGGCTGATTTGGTGCTTTAGAAAGGTCATTTGTTAAAGATATACTGCCCTGAGCTGGACTGCAAGGTGTGTCAGCTCTTTTCTGGCCTATCTGCCTTCCAATCCCATCCTTCGTCGCCAGTGTTTGATAGGGTGAATGGAAGAGGCGGACAGAACTGGCTTCAAAGCAACAGCTCTGGAAACTATTTACAATCCAGTAAAGGCTCTGTCTGAGAGCCAGCCCTTTTATAGGGTGCTGCCTGACAGTCTAACCAATCAGCAGTCAGTATTTTCCCTTCAGAACGGAGGACCTGACTGGAGCCTATATCCTTCAGTCTGAGAATGTAACAGTTTATTTTCTACAACGGGAGCTCTTCTTCTTTAGCTCAATGATTTGAGAGCACTTTATCCTGTGTTGCTGTAAAAGGGAGAAAGAAATAAAAGTGCAACATTTAAAGTGGGAAAAAATAAAAGGGTTTTTGTGGAAATGTGTGGATATTCCTCAAAAGGTTCTGACTCTTATCGTAAAAAATGATATACTATATTATCTCAAGTCACTAAGCAAAAAAAAAAAGCTGTCAATGTAATTGGTAGTGGAAAGCTTCCAATAAATAAATGAATTCAATGGCTACAAGCCAGTAACATTGGCTAGCCACTGAGACTTGGCTATTACTACTATAAAATGTAGTAGCAGCTCAACCTTTTTTTCGTTACAGTGTTTCTGCAGTTACCTCAGTTTTCTAATCCAAGAATATGATCTCATGAGTGACATTGACAACATATGAGCTCATTTGTCCTTTGTCTGGGAAACATATTTCATGAAAGGGAAATATGAAGGAAGTGTCATTTCAATCAGATGACAGCAAAAGAGCTACATTATTTAGTTTGGTTTCTTCCCCTCCTTTTATTATCTATGTCCCATCTTTTAAGGATTATTTCCTCAGGGGGATCCCTTATATTTTTACATCAATCAAGGTAATGGTTTTTCAGACAATGGCCACAGAATATGAATATTCAGGTTTTGTTGGGGAAAAAAATGATATAAGAAAAATGTGTATCTCAGAATGAAAAGTCATTAGGAAACACTTGAAGCAAGATGGACCCTCTGGGATACTTCCTTGGTACATTACTGCATAGAATCTATTGAAAGAAAATAATATATTACATTCTATTAGGATTGGACAATGTGTAGCCTTTGGCGTGATTTCATGTGAAGCTTAGATTACTTTCAGAAATTCTCTAGAAACAAGCCCTGTTTCACCTTTTCCAGAAAAAAAGGTGATATAAAGAAAGAAGGGTATAGAAAGAGAAACAAGGAAACATCAAAAGAAGGGAAAATGAATCCAAGAAAGAAAATATTAGAAGGATGTCACTATGCCCAATTTTAGCTCAGCCCTAAACTGTACAAGGCCCTTTGTTCCAGCAGATATTCTCAAAGGAACATAGCACTTTAGGGGAAGGGGTGACTTGTGATTACTTATTATAACATTTGTTTCATAAAGAGCCTTGATGGTAAGAGGACAGGTACTCATCTTTATAAAAAACTTAAAGCATTTATCTCTTGAGTGGTAAGCTTCCCACACATTCAGTAATAAAAAAATCCTATGCACATATGCTTTATTCTGCAATTCCAGTAATCTATGAATCACCTTGATTTCCTTACCAGTTTCATAGAGAAATAGATTTCCATAGATTCTTTAAAAAATATTTAAGTACTGTATTTGTTGCACATATAGAATGGCTTCCGGGCAATATTTTTGCTATGTAAAAATGTACACAAAAATCGACAGCATACCCATTTAGGTAATATGATCTTTATATCTATGACAAACCTTCATTTTAGAGCTCCTACCACCAGAATCTAGAAATCTTTACAAAGATTACTCTTAAGTGAGCAGAAACTACTTCCCTTATGACAGCACTACAAGGGTTAAATATAATGTGCAATCTGTCTGTGATAATTTTTCACAAGATCTGGTTTGCACATGAATCTATAATTAAATCCCTGCATGAATTTTTGGTATGTTAATTTTTATTCAGTTTGCTTTGTGTGACTCTCTTCTTATTCTTCTCTTGTTCCTGTTAAGAAATATATGCTAGTTTTAGTGTTGTGAATGTTTTAACTAGCAATATCTAGTACTGTAGTAATGGTATTACTATATTTAATATCCAATGTTATAAAGATTCAGTATACATTATAGGATAATGTGTACATTACCTCTAAATTAGCTCTCTACATGGGGCTACCTTTGAAGAGTGTTCGGAAACTACAAATTGTGCAAATGTAGCACGTGAGTGGTCATGGGCCTTCCTAGGCATGCCCATGTTTCTCTAGCACTCTGCGGACTGCATTGGATGCCGATTGATTTCCGGACTCAATTCAAAGTGTTGGTTATGACCTATAAAGCCCTACATGGCATTGGACCAAATTACTTACGGGACCACCTTCTGTCATGTAAGTCCCAGCGACTGTTAGATCCCACAGAGTCGCCCTTCTTTAGCTACCGTCAACTAGACAAGGTTGCTTGGTGGGGCATAGGGGAAGAGCCTTCTCTGTAGGGACCCCAACCCTTTGGAATTAACTCCGCCCAGAGATTTGTACTGCCCCCACCAGTGTTCCCTCTAATTTTTTTTGGGGGGGTGGGCGGAAAAGTATAGTGTCTGAGCAGCAGTCCCTTCGGGACTGGGCGGCACAGAAATAATAAACAAACAAACAAACAAACAAACAAACAAATAAAAAACCCACCCTGTTTTGCCTCAGAGAATTTCAAAATAAAATACTGTACTGTGTGTCTATAACAGTGAGCTCATAATAGGGCAACTCTATCAATATCAAAATGCCACTTAAATAGTTGAGCTAGTTTCAAACTAGATTTTGATTTTCTTTCTCTTTTCCTTACTCCCATTCTTTTTCTTTCTCTTTTCCTTCCTCTCTTTTTTCTATCTGTTTCTCTTTCTTCC
The DNA here is from genome assembly GCF_031021105.1 of Erythrolamprus reginae. NCBI lineage: Eukaryota > Metazoa > Chordata > Lepidosauria > Squamata > Dipsadidae > Erythrolamprus > Erythrolamprus reginae. Next base: position 33,448,571 of record NC_091953.1, on the reverse strand, counting down.
TCTCTTCCTCTCTCTCTCCTTCCCTCTCTCTCTTTCCCTCTCGGCTTCTGGGCAGGTTTGGAAAACTCTGAATTGATGATGATTTTTAAGTGAGCGATTGCTCACTGCTCAGTTTAGAGGGAACTATGGCCCCCACATCCTCATCTTCTGTAAGAGCCTGAAGACTCTTCTATGCCACCAGGCTTGGGGCTTTTAGACTCTAACCCCCTAACCGATAAATGCTATGTATGTTTGTGATCTGAGTGGGAATGCCTGATTTTTAATAATTGGGGATTTTAGATTAATTGGATTTAAGACATTGTACTATATTGTTTCTTTTACATGCTGTAAGCTGCCACAAGTCCTTGGAGAAGAGTGGCATATGAATCAACCAATCAATAAAACAAACAAACAAACAAACAAACAAACAAACAAACAAAGTGTTGGACTAAGATTTAAAAATGCAGAGATTAAGTTCCCCTTTAGCCTTGTGTGACAGTGTATCAATAATTAATTCTCAGTCCATTCTCCTTGGCAGGAAAAATATTGGAGGAGGATGGACTAAAGCTTGTTCTCTGGAATAAAACTATTATACTTAGAAATAAATGAATGATGCTTAATATATGCTTAATTAGTGCTAAATTCCACTTCTCCATTATGATTTTTTCCTCTACAACCCATTGTACTGCTTTTTAAGGAGAAACAGTAGTTATACAAATGAAATAAATGAAAACTGTTTCCTGCATCAGGAAATGAGTATGAAGGAATCAGTCAATGGAACCAACTTGTTAGTTTTTAGGAGATCCATGTCCTGCCCCTTTTAGATGTGTGTTGATGTCAAAATGGAGCAGGCTTGGTTTGTGATGATATGTCCACCATCTTCAGAATTACCTGTTTGCTGACATCCATGGATATTTACTTCCATCTGTTGACACCAATAAAATATGATGTTTATTATTGAATTGTTACCTAATGACCATTATGGCGGGTCCCAGGGGAATAGCCTTCTCTGTGGCAGCCCCGACCCTCTGGAACCAGCTCCCCCATGAGATTAGAACTGCCCCCAACTTCCTTACTTTTCATAAACTCCTTAAAACCCACCTCTGCCATCAGGCATGGGGGAATTGAAACATCTCCCCAGGGCCTATACAATTCATGTATGGTATGTTTCTGTGTATGTCTGCTTTAATAACGGGTTTTTTTTAATGTTTTAAAATTATTAGATTTATCTTGAATTGTTTTATTGTTGTTGTGAGCCGCCCCGAGTCTACGGAGAGGGGCGGCATACAAATCAAATCAAATCAAATCAAATCAAATCAAATAAAAAAATAAATAATAAATAAATAAATAAATAAATTATCTTTTAAGTATAAGGGTTATCTTTTTTTGTCAATAGCAATAGTATTAGCAATAGCATTTGGATTTATATATTTACATATATGCTTTACAGCTCTCTCTAAGCGGTTTACAGAGAGTAAGCATATTGCCCCCAACAATCTGGGTCTTCATTTTACCAAGGATGGAAGGCTGAGCCAACCTGGAGCAGCAGAAGTAGCTTGCAGTACTGAACTCTAACCACTGCGTCACTGAGGCTCTTTCCGAGATCAACATTTTAATGGCCATTTAATCACTGGAGGAATCCTCTATTTAGACACTGGATTTGAAGTTTCATTAGTGTTTTATTTTATATTTATTTGATATTATCTAGGTTTTTTCATAATTATTAAATTATTAAATTATTAAATTATTAAATTATTAAATTATTAAATTATTAAATTATTAAATTATTAAATTATTAAATTATTAAATTATTAAATTATTAAATTATTAAATTATTAAATTATTACATTAATTATTAAATTGTTAAATTGTTAAATTGTTAAATTGTTAAATTGTTAAATTGTTAAATTGTTAAATTGTTAAATTGTTAAATTGTTAAATTATTAATAATATTATTATTATTAAATTTTTATTAAAGTCTCCAAAGACTCGGGGTGGCTCACAAGATACAATATAAAACAATGCTTATACAAATCTAAATAATTAAAAACTACAAGCTAAAAATCCCACTATATTAAAAACAGTCAACCAACCCAGTCACCACTGCACATCACATTTAATAGCCAGGGGGGCTTGATCTAATTGCCCAATGCCTGGCAACATAAGTGAGTCTTGAGACTCTTGCGGAAGATGAGGAGGGTGGTGGCAGTACGAATCTCTGGAGGGAGCTGATTCCAGAGGGCCGGGCCATCACAGAAAAGGCTCTTCCCCTAGGCCCCATCAGATGACATTGTATGGTCAATGGGACCTGGAGAAGGCCAACTCTGTGGGATCTAACCAGCCGCTGTGATTTATGTGGCAGAAGGCGGTCCCGTAAGTAATCTGGTCCAATGCCATATAGGGCTTTATAGATCATCACTTTGAATTGTGTCCAGAAACCAATTAGCAACCAATGCAATCCGGAAATATATATAGTATATATATATAGTTTATTTAAATAGTATTTTATTAAAGATAATATTTTATATTGAGTTTTACATGACATGAATAAATATTGCTAAGAATAAAATATTAGCTGTAGCAGGGTATCAGTGGGATTCTAATCATGTTTATTTAAAAGTAACTTTATTCTCGGAGGTTAATTAAACACCTTAATAAGCAAACTTATAGATGTGTTGATTGTTAAAAGAAATTCATTTAACCCTCCTGTTCTGTTTAAGAAAAGTAACAAATCTTATGTTCCCGGGTCACCCTGACCCGGACCGAAAACTCTTCATTTGCAGTGCTTATGTTTGGTCTTTTTGAAAGCTTTTTTCACTTGGAAAGTAGTCTGAACATTTCTGCACACAATGATATGAAAATTGAAATGAAAAAAGTAAATCCTATTGGTTTATTTTGCGGATATAATGCACGCCCCCCCTGTTTTTGTGAAATTTTTTTCAATTTATGGATAGTTTTGCTTGCAAAATGCATTCTATTTTACTAAAGTTGGTATGGGATTGGTAGCTTGAACATTTCTGAACATAATGATATGAAAATCGAACTGGAAAAAATGATGCATATTGGTTTATTTTGTTGATGAAATGCACGCCCCCCCGTTTTTTTTAAATAGTCTTCACTTTATGGATAGTTTTGCTAGCAAAATACATTCTATTTTACTAAAGTTGGTGTGGGATTGGTAGCTTGAACATTTCTGAACATAATGATATGAAAATTGAACTGGAAAAATTGATGCATATTGGTTTATTTTGCACATAAAGTATGCCTCAATTATTTCAATTTATATAAAAATTATGCTGTTAATTTCAAACTTACATACTTTTTTTTAGTAAAATGGATTTGTTTCATAAAATTAGTTCTCTGGCTACAATGTGGTTGATTTTCAAAAGGATATTCCAAATATTTCTAGACAAATATGTATAAACAGTGACAATAATGGCACACAGCAAGGCCGAGGGGGGGTGGCCCTTTTGTGGCAAAAATAAACCAATAAGAACCATTTTTTTCAGTTCATTTATATTTTTCTTATATTCAGAAATATTCAATTTAGTATATCAAACCTTTTGGGGGAAAATTCCTTAGGGATTTGTAGCCTTAAAAAATAGAAATTGACACGAAATTTAAAAAGGATGGGGGAGGGGCTTTTTGATCAAAATAAAAATATAAGTCTCAATTTTTCCAGTTCAATTTTCATATCATTATGTTCATAAATGTTCAAACTAGTTTTCCAGTTGAAAAAGTTTTCAAAAAGATCAAATTCAAGTACCTAAAAAAATTATTTTTGGTCCGGTCACATACGAACAGAAACAGATTCAAAGTTATGATTTTTTTTTGCCCAGAAAACAATTAGCCACCACCCCAAAAATATTTTTTGATGATCAGCATTGTTAAATTGAGTAAATGAATGCCTAAGATTTTAAAGAATATTTCGGATTTGGAGCATAAAAAAATAAAAAGTGAAAATGGTTGCAAGCAGCCAAGGGGGGGGGGAGGCCTTATTTCTGATGTTAAAAAACCAATAAGAATCATTTTTTTCAGTTCCTTTATATTTTTCTTATATTCAGAAATGTTCAAGCTACCAATCCCACACCAACTTTAGTAAAATAGAATGCATTTTGCAAGCAAAACTATCCATAAATTGAAAGAAATTTCACAAAAACGGGGGGGGCGTGCATTATATCCGCAAAATAAACCAATAAGATTTACTTTTTTCATTTCAATTTTCATATCATTGTGTGCAGAAATGTTCAGACTACTTTCCAAGTGAAAAAAGCTTTCAAAAAGACCAAACATAAGCACTGCAAATGAAGAGTTTTCGGTCCGGGTCAGGGTGACCCGGGAACATAAGATTTGTAACTTTTTTTGCCCAGCAAAAACTAAGCCCCCCACCCCCCCAAAAAAATTCTCATAGAGAGAACCCCTGAAATGATGAACCAGCATGAAATTTCAAGTTTCATATATGCAGGGAAATTTTTTTACAGGGACTCAAACTTGGCTTCGGGTCACATACGACCCGAACAGAACAGCAGGGTTCATCTTATTAAAATGGCTTGATCACAATTTGTACAAAAGTTCTATTATCAAGGGACTTCTTCATAGCTACTTAAAAGCCAGCTCACGCCTGCTGCAAGTGACCAAACAGACTGAGTACAAAGATGAATTAAACTAAAAAAACACACACACCCAACAGTGAATAATTCCTGCTTCCACATTGCTGGCTAAGCCCTAGACTGATAGTGGTTATTATTATTTTATTTCATCCTGGGGGTGGGTGTCTTCATTTAAATTGCAATGAAGATTTACTTTTAAACATGCTTATCTCTTGTTCAAAGGAGCTAAAGAATTAGGGGACTCTTTTCAGCACATCCTAAACATTGACTAGAGTCTCTAAAATGAAATATGAGAACTTTTAAAAAAGCAAAGGATATCTTGTAGTGGTCTTAAGGACTTTTGATCTAAAACAATCTGTATTGTTTCAGGGATAGAAACAATATGTATGATATGCATCTATCATATTGTTTTTCATTTAGCTTCCAAATCTATGGACTCTGGAATGTTGCCAACAAAGCAGAGTACAAGTTGTTGTGATCACTGAGTTTTCTTGCATTTTTCTTCACAAAATATGAGGAAATGTTTTATAGTTTTAATGATTAAAATTGCAAATCAGGAAAAAAAAGTTCATTATGACAATTTCTTGGATTTCATATCATTTTTAAAAGACAACAATAATCATGCCATCTAATTCCAATGAACAATAGTTAAATACCACAGGCAATATAATATTTCTGTACAGTTTATTTAGGGACCAACAAATGGAACAGCTGCCCTGGGGTCCATACAAGATGGGCCTCCATCAAAACTATAATTTAGTCTTTTAATGTTGAAAGTTGATCCTTTTTATTCAAGTCAGTAAAACAAACCAGTTCAGGTACCGCCAAGATACAGAATTATTTAATTACTTTGGATGCAGTTAGCAGTAGACTTTTTCCACAGGGTTAATGTACATGTACATTAATGTACATGTACAGTATACATTTGATAAGTCTGAAACGGAGCATTTTTTTTCTTTCTGATGGTCAGTGGAGGGCCATACTGTGTAAAATGGAAATGTGCCTCTTCTCTAAGGGAAGGCAGTGATGTAAACATAGAAACATGGAAGACTGACGGCAGAAAAAGACCTCATGATCCGTCTAGTCTGCCCTTATACTATTTTCTGTATTTTATCTTAGGATGGATATATGTTTATCCCAGGCATGTTTAAATTCAGTTACTGTGGATTTATCAACCATGTCTGCTGGAAGTTTGTTCCAAGGATCTACCACTCTTTCAGTAAAATAATATTTTCTCATGTTGCTTTTGATCTTTCCCCCAACTATCTTCAGATTGTGTCCCCTTGTTCTTGTGTTCACTTTCCTATTAAAACCTTTGTACATGTAAAATCTTATACATGAGATCATGACTTATGTAACTTCTATGTTGTTCAGATTTGAGAGCTTGGTAAAATGAATAAATATTGAAATGGATCCAGCCAAATCTCTCATAAATTGGCCCTTTGTTGTCACATTTCTCCCTTTTAAAAATCTCATGAAAATATGAAAACTACCTAACAATGGGATAAATCACTAAATACGTGTAGTAGTTAGTAGTGCTATTGCATACATCTTAGCAACACAAATTCTAGATGCTGGCAGGGGCTGATAGCCAATTAGATTTTCTTTTTGGAAAGTCAGCTATTCACAGAATTGAACAATGCAAATCATTATCCCTTCCTACTCCAACTGTGAAAGCAATAATTCCAATTACTTAGCAACAAAAATAATGGCTAGCCATTCTTCTGCGTTTCACCTCATGTTTTTGCTGTGAAAACTTTATTTTTTTAAAAAAGGAGACTAAGAATTTTGACAAGTTATAATGGTGCAATCAACTTCATCTCCATTTAGTTCTGACATATTCAGTTTTAATGTAATGGCCTTTAATTTATGAAAACTCCTGCTATAGAAAGCCTATCAGTTCTTTGGGGAAAAAAGATTGCTTCCTTTTTTTACTATAACAAAAGCTATATGTCTGTATTATTGTTGTTATTGTTATTATTAGAGCTTCGGTGGCGCAGTGGTTAGAGTGCAGTACTGTAAGCTACTTCTGCTGATCACCAACTGCCAACAGTTTGGCAGATCGAATCTCAGTAGGCTCAAGGTTGACTCAGTCTTCCATCCTTCCAAGGTCGGTAAAATAAGGACCCAGATTGTTGGGGGCAATAGGTTTCCTCTCTTTTTAAACCGCTTAGAGAGCAGATTATTATTATTATTATTATTATTATTATTATTATTAATCTTTATCATTATCCTTACTATTAATCATCATCATCATCATCATTATTATCATCATCATCATCATCATCATCAACAACAACAACAAGACAACACAGCAAACAAGATCACTATGCTAGATTTCATATTTCATCACCAGTCGGGCGCTTCCCAAACACCTAAGACTGCATGATGTAGTGGCAAATTATGTGTGCCGACCCCAGTAAAGTGGCCTTTTGCAGTGGACAGATGGAGATTTTGTAAATTCTGATGGTTTTCAAATGTCTGCTGAAATCATTTGGCACTGCGTCAAGTAAGGTTCTACATTTAGGCAAGAAAAACAAAATGCACAGGTAGAGTATATATGGTACATTGCTCAACAGTAGTAACTGTGAGCGGGATCTTGGAGTCCTAGTGGACAACCATTTAAATATGAGATAGCAGTGTGCAGCAGCTGCCCAATAAGCCAACACAGTTCTAGGCTGCATTAACAGAGGGATAGAATCAAGATCATGTGAAATGTTAATATCACTTTATAATGTCTTGATAAAGCCACACTTGAAATACTGCATTCAGTTTTGGTCACCACGGGTGTTGAGATTCTAGAAAGAGTACAGAAAAGAGCAACAAAGATGATTAGGGGACTGGAGGCTAATGCATATGAAGGACGGTTGCAGGAACTGGGTATGTCTAGTTTAATGAAAAGAAGGATCAGGAGAGACATGATAGCAGTGTTCTAATATCTCAGGGGTTACCACAAAGAAGAGGGAGTCAACCTATTCTCCAAAGCACCTTAGGGTAGAACAAGAAGCAATGGGTGGAAACAAAACAAGGAGAGAAGTAACTTAGAACTAAGGAGAAATTTCCTGACAGTTAGAACAATTAATCAGTGGAACAGATTGCCTCCAGACATTGTGAATGCTCCAATACTAGAAATTTTTAAAAAGATGTTGGATAATCATTTGTCTCAAGTAGGGTAGGGTTTCCTGTCTAAGCAGGGGGTTGGACTAGAAGACCTCCAAGGTCCCTTCCAACTCTGATATTATTATTATTACTAGTCTTGAGTTATATTCTAGAGAGAATGTGATAACTGACAAGGCTTTGAAGAGCCTGTCTTGGAGGAGCTTAACGGTGAGCCAACCTTAGAGAAACCAAACAAAGCTCTGGACTTCCTTGCCTCAGGCAAGGCTACCAGGAAAGATAAGATCCCTGCTGAAGTTTTGAAGTGTTGCAAAGAGATCATCCCCACAGAACTGCATGCAATCTTTTGTCTCTGTTGGAAGGAAGGTGAAGTACCACAGGACATGAAGGATGCAAATATCATCACACTATATAAGAACAAAGGTGACAGGGGCAACTGTAACAACTATTGCGGCATCTCTCTTCTTAGTGTGTTAGGGAAGCTGCTTGCCCATGTTGTATTGAGGAGGCTCCAAGTGCTTGCAGAGACAGTCTACACAGAACCACAGTATGGATTCCAAGCCAACAGGCCTCCTCTGATATGGTATTTTCTCTTCGACAGCTGCAAGAGAAATGCAGGGAACAAAGACAGCCACTTTTGTAGTGTTTATAGATCTGACGAAAGCTTTTGACCTGGTTAGTAGGGACGGCCTTTATAAAATCCTCCCCAAGATTGGCTTTCCACCCCAACTCCTCAACATAATCAGGTCCTTTCATGAGGAAATGAAGGGCACGGTAGTTTTTGACGACTTAACATCATATTCTTTTGATATTTGAAGTGGAGTGAAACAGGACGGTGTCCTTGTCCCACCTCTATTTGGGATCTTTTTTGCTATGATGCTGAAGCATGCTTTTGGAACTGTAACAGAAGGAGTCTATCTCCGGACCAGATCAGAAGGAAAACTCTTTAGCCTCTCTAGATTGAGAGCAAAGTTTAAAGTCCAGCTGAAATGCTTATGGGATTTCCTTTTTGCACAGTGCTGCTGTTACTGCTCATTTTTCCAAATACCTACAACAACTCATTGACTGTTTTAGCAAGGCCTGCCAAGATTTTGGATTAACAATCAGCCTAAAAAAAAATGCAAGTCATGGGTCAGGACGTGGATTCACCTCCCCATATTACAATCTTTGCATAGGAATTGAAGGTCGTCCATGACTTAGTATATCTTGGTTCCACCATCGCTGACACTCTCTATGGATACTGAGCTGAATAAATGTATTGGTAAAGTGGCCACCCCATTCTCTAGATTCAGAAAGAGAGTATAGCTTAATAAGAAGCTGACAGAACATACAAAGATCCAAGTTTAGAGAGCCTGTGTCCTGAGCATACTCTTGTATTGCAACGAGTCCTGGACCCTTTACGCACGGCAAGAAAGAAATGAATACCTTCCATATGCTCTGTCTCCAAAGTATGCTTGGGATCAACTGGCATGGCAAAGTTCCAAATAGCACAGTCTTGAAGTGTGTTGGAATTTCTAGCATATGTTCAATATTGAAACAGCGATGTCTTTGCTGGATTGGGCATATTGTGAGAATGGATGATGTGCGGGGTCGAAAAGATATGGCGAACTAGTGCAGGGAAAGCACCTTAGAAGGAGACCACAGCTATGATATAAGGATATCTGTAAGAGGGATTTAAAAGCCTGGGGAATGGATATATTAACAGCTGGAAACCTTGACCTTTGATCAATGTTCCCTCTAATTTTTTTTCCGATGTGGGCGGAAAAGTATAGTGTCTGAGCGGCACTCCCTTCAGGACTGGGCGGCATAGAAGTCAAAATAAATAAATATAAATAAATAAATAAATAAATAAATAAATAAATAAATAAATAAATAAATAAATAAATAAATAGGAAAAAAATTCCCTTCCCTGTGCACTTAGCCATGGCGCACATAGCTACGGCTTTCAGTTTTTGAACCCTGCCCAGGAGCCAATCGCCAAAGGTAGACTTTTGCAAAAGGTAGGCGATTGGCTCCTGGGCAGGGTTCAAAAAACGTGCACTGACAGCTGCAGCTAAGTGCGCTATGACGCGCTACTCAGCTTAGAGGGAACTATGCCTCTGATCGTTCAGCTTGGAAGCTAAAGGCCTCCTCCATTTCGAGGAGACACTTATTCAGCAGGCTGAGGCAAAGAGGCAGTCCCGAACCAGTGAAATCCAGGGGACAGATAGGGGACAGGCACTCAGTGTGGAAGTGATTGCCACTCTGGGATTGGCCTTTTTAGCCACACAAGACGCTGTTCTACCGTGTTTCCCCGATAGTAAGACCCCCCCCGATTGTAAGACATATGGGGGGTTTCAGGGGGGTTGGCTAATATAAGCCATACCCCGAAAGTAAGACATATGTCTTACTTTCGGGGAAACACGGAAGTATTCAAAAGAAAAAGGAAAAAAAAGAAGAGTGTTTTTAGGCTCCTATCTCCCGATCTAAATTGCTTTTGAGCAGACCGGATTCGCGAGTGCCGGTGCATCCGCTCAGGTGGGGAAAAAATAAATAAATGTTAAGGCGCGGAAGGTAATCCGATCGGTTTGAGAGCCGGCTTCTCCTTCGCGCGCCCTGAATTCGCTTCGCCTCGCCTCCCTCAGCCACCTGCGCTCTGCATATGCCTCCGAGATGCAGACCCCCTTCAGGCACGCCGGGTTTCCCAGAGGCTGACAGCCCAGCCTCTCGTTAACCCGGCTGCCGACGGGAGGGCAGCCAGTTGCGAGCACAGTGGAGGGAGGCGGAGGGAGGGGAGAGGGAGCCCGCCTCCTCCTTCCCCGAGGTTGGACGGCGGTAGAGGTTCTGCAGGCGGCAGCGACGGGATCATTTCGGGTCTGGGCGGGCTGCTCTGTTGCTTTTTTCCCAGCCGCTACTGGAAGGGCCCGGGCAATGCCCCCAGCCGCAGGCGCAGAAGGCTTAGCGGGGACCAGCGCCGTCCTTCGCTTTGCCAAGCCGGGGAAGAGGCGGTGGCAGCGAGGCGAAGGACGGCGCTCCCCTCCGCTCAGCTCGCTTCGGACCAGCGCCGTCCTTCGCCTTGCCGCGGCGCCACCGCCTCTTCCCCGGCTTGGCAAAGCGAAGGACGGTGCTGGTCCCCGCTAAGCCTTCTGCGCCTGACTCGGCGAGGCGAGAGGGAAGAAGGAGAAGCGCAAGTGGATGCGGAGCGCCCGGGAGGCATTTATCCGCCCGGGAGGCATTTATCCGTCCTTCGCTTTGACGGCGCTGGTCCGCCTGCTCGGCTCGCTTCGGACCAGCGCCGTCAAAGCGAAGGACGGATAAATGCCTCCCGGGCGGATAAATGCCTCCCGGGCGCTCCGCATCCACTTGCGCT